>NW_027526214.1:91000470-91330470 GCF_048455015.1 Haemaphysalis longicornis
GGAGGACCCGCGTTGTTTCATACCCTCGCCGAACCATGCGATGCTCCCGTGGTGTTTCTGAAGCCCTCGGCGTTGGCGCCTGAGCCACGGGCCACCTGAAAGCGTGTGAGCTTGAAGGAGTGTGTACATCGGTTATTCCATGGGCATTACACGGCCTAATGAACGTAACCTTCTTCGTACGGGAATTGCAGGGAAGGGAACGCGGTGCTTCCATGCCTATATCAAAAGCAGAACACCCTCCATCAATTCAAGCCCCACCAACCGCACATATGCACACGTTCAAAGCATTCTGGACTATAAGTAACGAAAAAACAAAACATCACACAACGGAGCTGCCGGGAACCTCTCATACATATATAGGATGAATGCGAAATAATGCTTCCTCGACCTATCTACTGTCCTGTACATACAAGAAACACTTTAAGAAAAAAGCATTCAACTTCCTGAATATTGAATGGGTAAACTGGAAGGGCGGAAATGGAGGCACCTCGACTTTTGGTGGCATGGCCATATTCCTCGAAAAATTGTTCGCAAGAATGGGTATTCTTGCATCGGTACTCCACGTCCACATCGAGTCATTGAAGCACTCCAGCACCTATGCTATAAAATATGGCTTACGGATCAATTTTCGAGATATTGGAGGGAGGCTAGATTGATTGCTTTATGGAAGAATTAAAACGACCCATGCTGTCCCGCAGGCTAGAGACCATCGCCTTGACAGGCTGCCTATGCAAGTATCTTGAGAGGATTGTAGACAGGAGACATGTACTTATTGGAGTACAGTGGTCTTTTCCTAAGCAGGAGACAATCTTCAGGGTGGGCCGATCTACAAACGATCACCTCGTAGCTTTGAAATCATACATTAAACTGATCGAATTCATAAAATTTATTGTAAGACGGTATTTTGCGATATACAAAAACCTTATGCTACCGCACGGTACTGTGGAGTACATTGCGGCCTTAAGAAATTCTGGTGGGCGGGTGAAATGTTTATTATTGGTGGCAGCTACAAGTCAGAAGGCCCCTTCCGCATTAGAATGGCAACGCACGTTCTCGATTTTACCTCCAGAAAAGCTGTGACCATCAAGGGGTGTTTTGAACGGCTCATTGTTTAAAACAATAATTATTTTATTGGGAAGATACCACCAGCAGCCATTTCTTATTCTATATGTGTAAACTACCTTCTAAAATTATAGAAGTTGTCTTATTCGCCCATTTGAGAGAGGCATGTCCACCTTGGCAGCAACGAATATACTGATTCGGGCGACAAGAGTAACTTCGGCCTAATTCTGAAACGCATAATCGTGTTGTATTGTCAAGGAGGTGCGAGATTCATAGTGTTTCTGATATTGAGCATAAGGGTGTTTCGATTCCTCTCAAAAACGAAACCAGAATTTTACAAGTGGAAGGAGAAGGAAAGATGCTATTGCTCTACTAAACACCTGAAACACAGATGCAAAAATACATTTATTATCCTAATGGTTCTCTCGCGTTGTCATAATGGAGCAGAGACACAAAGACTGCTTCAAATTTGTACCAGCCTTGCAGGTTAACGGTTGGTATACGGGAGGCCCGTTTATGTGTGCGACTGTAAACCTGCTAAGACAATGATGGACCCAGTGTTGCCTTCAGTGTACCTTGTTGAATATTGGGATTTCCGACGTGTCTTACTGAAAGTCTCAATGTGGAATGTAATTGGGGGAGCTTTGAACTTCAGTTCTCTGACACTTCAGTGCCGCGTGCCGAAAAGCGACCTCCATAAAAATCCCCCATGCATTTTTTAATACACGCCACCCCGTCTGCTTTTTGATACGAGCACTGCCATTCATAACCGCCGCTTTTGTCTCTCCGAGTGAAAGCGCTTGGAGATGAACTGCGGATTTTGTTTCATGACTCCATGTAATTTCTACTTCGTCACTTCTCTCGTTTTGATCATACACATTTTGAAGTTAAGGAAAAGCGTAACTCTCCTGGAGAAATAATACCCCATTATTTATAGATTTAGAACAGAAGTACCCGTACACAACCTTTTACAAAAAAAAACATGCAAAACTTCGTCTGCCGCATCGTGTGCTCAGCATGGCTCTCATTATTCTACCACAAGGATATTAAACCAGAACAGCCGTATTTTCACAAAAAAGCGGTCGGGTAATAATTTGCAGTGCAACATATCAAACAAACAAAAACCCAACAGCACATAATCTTTGCAGACTCGATAGCTCTGTTACAGTTTGCACTTCCTAAACCAAATCAGTTATTGTGCTCAACCACCTGATAATTCGGTTGCGTCTGCTCCTAAATGAAAACAAAAAATATGACAGATCCCGGCATGGTGGGCCGGTGCAGTAGCGGATCCGCCTGGTGACTAGGATGCACCAGGCGATGAACCGGCGTGGTTTCACGGGTTCCGTTGATGCGTGTAATCGCTGCCTTACGCAGGCGCACCCCGAATGTGCCAAGTGGTGGTGGTGCCAAGAGACATTGCTCCTGCCGCGTCCCCCCTCGCTGTCCCCTTCTCTTTCTTTTTCCTGCAGGAACATACCCATTAGCGGGTGATTGGCCTCCCCCACTTCACCTGTTTTTTTCTGCGCCTTCTTTTTACCCCTGCAGATAATTTCAGTGCCATAAGGTCTGCATCAGAGATCACATTATGAGAGCTGGCAAGGCTGCGGTCGGGTTGCAGGGATATACAGATCGGCCAGGCGGGGCTGTTTCAGGGAAGTGAAGCTTGCTGCTACATTTGCCTTTACTTGGGACTTTACACGTTAGGTGTTTTTTCTGTCAATTTATGGGGCAAGGATGCCTATGAGAAACATTGAGACAAGCAACATGGATAAACAAAAAAGATTGATTGCTCTTTGGTTTCAACTATCAAAACATTGACCACGTATCTGCTCCTTTCTTTGCAAATGTCGTCAAAAGATGATAGTCTTTGTAGACATTTGCCAAGGAAATGCTCCCTTTTGCTTTCTTGGTCAGCTCTCAAGCTGTTCCTGTACCGCCGTGCTCGTACGAAGGTAAACAAACGAAGGGTTTGCTCAAGGCGATTTGAATTTACCGCGTTCCACTGCTACAGGCCGGGTTCCTCGATGCCAGCGCTGCAGTACGGCGGCGACGCGCGTGAATCGAGGCGGCCGTTTATAAGGTTTATAGAACCACGTGGCCGTGCTCCACGTGCGTTCCAAGCAGAACGTGGAACCTAGCCAGTGGAACAACCAACTTAGCCCTGCCCAATCCCCCCTAGTGGGTGCCTTCCAACCTCTTTAAGTACATCCTTATCATCAGCTTTCGTTGGTGTTGTCGCGTGATTTTTCATATTCTGCCCTAGATGTAGAATATCATTTGCTATCAAAAAACCAAGCATTCATGAATTTTAATAAAGGAACACTCTAAATATCCCTTGTGTACTGATTTCCGGTATTATATTTGCGCAATGTCTTGTTCTTGTTCAACAAAGTCGACAAATATCAACATATAAACTGGGCTTAGACGTTTACGTTTGGCTGTGACTATATAAGACTATTGAGCAATATCTACGTTGCTTTGGCTGGGAGGCTGAATCCAGTCACAGACCGACAGACAGACAGACAAAAATTTCTGGGTTTAAGTAGCCCAAGAAAGACTGTCGTTTCTAAAAACGGTCTACAGATCCGGCTTCGGCTGAAGAACAGTTGGTATGGGCGAAACTGAACACTCGGTTTGACCGCTTTTCAAGTGCCGATATGTTGATGGGAGGCTGTTTCAAATTGCCATATGTCCCAGAAAAAAGCAGGGGACAGAGGTTCGGTCTTTAGAGGCTTTTTTTCTTATGACCAGAGATGTCCCTGAGCTCCCTTCCTTGTAAACTGACAATGACCCCATACGAGAGAGCTTAATCAGGGTTTCAATGGTGACGGGTGCAGGTTTCTACCGTCCCCGTATATAGGCGTTGCCACGGATAGATACAGCATGCGTGTCACTGCTTGGGAGCTACGTTGTCCCCAACACCATCGAGTTGATATTTGCTGATTTCAAGAAGTAACTGTTTCGCTGTCGATGGTACTACTCTCCTTAACAAAATAAAGAAAATCAAATGCAAGTATTGAGCAGCTGTAAATGTGCTGAGAGGCGGCATGATATGCAAACACTCGACCAGCATGAAACCCTGTGCCTGAGGGCCGATACCATTTTACGCGGTGCGCTTGCCAGCCTTTTGGTTTGTCCTAGAATCTGTTGGTAAGTGCAGAAATTGTGTAAAATATCGTGCAGCGGAGAGAACGACATAGCAATATTTTCTACTACCGTTACTGTACATACAAAAAGCGCGCAAAAAAAACTTTTTGCCAAATAAAACCGCAAGCTCTCTTATCGAGGTGTGACAAGCCATCCCGGAACCTTGCGTCCCACGCGTAGTTTTGCCTAGAAACGAGTCTTGGTAGATGGTGATGATTTCAGACCACCCTGGTGGACGATCATTGCCCAAAGGTGTTGTCCCGCGGCTGCACAAAGTGGCCTACAAATTCTGAGTGTTATTCTAATTTTTGAACGCATATCGTTGTTCTGGAGAAATTTATATTTAAACCCTATAATTTTACAAACTTACTTCAATATCAGCCATGATGCTTAGGATTAATCTATCTGCTACACTCTCACGTAGTGAGTAAAACCCTTACGGTGTCGAATACCTCAGCGCGTTTCTAATCAGCAAGTGTTTTCGTACAAGGTTTTGTACAAGTAAGCTTCATAGTGAACAACCACGTGGACAAAGTAAGTTTAAAGATTTCAAGCGTAAAAGAAATCCTAAATTTGCTTCACAGAAACATCAAAAATGCAAATCTGCTAAACCATTGATTCAAAGCAAGTATCAGTTGTGTCATATCCAATTATGAGGACATTAAAATCGTATTTGTGTAAGTGTGTTGTTGAAGGTGATCAAACCTAAACTGATGTCTTTCACCTTACTTTGTTTTAAGCAAAAACACATCGCTCAAAATTACGTTTTCTATGGTGGTACAAGTCTTTCTATAACAAAATTGAATGCTGTGAGAACACAATGGTTAGTCTGTCTCGCGAGTTTCAACAGGCTATGTATTCCTTGTTACCACAACCGTTTACAGAGAGTCACATAGATGTTTCGATATAGTCATGCATAGCATCTCTCAACAAAGAACGAGGGCAAAAGGAAGCGATAAAAAGCATGATTGGGAAAGTGCTCTTAAACATCAAGAGCAATAATAGCAATATTTCAACACAATTTAAAAGATACTTTACATTTACTTTACTTTACTTTAGTGTTTATATAGTACAGCAACGCAATTGTGCATTCCTGAAAACGTAAAGCTATTCTAAGTGGCTTTCTTGTCTACAACTGGTTTGTTTGTTTCTTCTTTCTTCAGTGCTTTTTGCACTCTTATCATGGCGCAAATATCCGTCCAATATCGTTCGGACTTCATGGCTATAATGTACCTGTGGAAGTATCAGTGACTAGGGCTCAGAATTCATGTCGCACAAACAAGACAGCTGCTCGAGAAACACTACGAAAACCTACACAAAAGTTTTTCTCGACGACAAGAGTCAACGATACGAAAGTACAGTTGCCAACAGAATGGTGTAATAGCTGCTATACTTGGGACAGAAAGATTATCAAACTCAGAAAAACTAATGAATCCAAGCGCAGTTCACAATTGGACGCCTAATAAACGAATTGTTAAACCAGCAGTTGCGCCTTTGTTGCGGAGCCCAATGTGCTCGATGTGACGGCTGTTGGCTGCTCGTCACGGGAATCCCCACATCGCAAAGCCAATGCCTGCTATTCTAATGCACGGCAGTTCAGTTCAGGAGGTAGTACACTCCCTGGCTCTGCTGTCCGGCATGAAAACACCAAGTCACCCATTAGATGCCAGCGATTAAATGCGCGGCTGTCAACCAGCAGGTACATGCGGTTGAAGCTGTCAGCTGGCTAGGTCCTCTGGCATCCGCCACGACGGCCTCGGCAGACCACGGCTACCACGTCTGGTAGGTAGCCCTCATAAGCGTGTTCCTCCAAATGCCCTTTGTCACCAGCCACCACCCCGTATTCCTATCCCTATTCTGACGTCCCAATATAGCGTTGGCTACTTTGCCAGTTTCTTTTGAGCCGACACATAGATGGCACATAACCACAGAGGGGGAGTGTCCCGTGCCTGCTAGATTTTCTCAGACTCTCTTGTCATCGACGCCTTCTGACAACAACACTACCGTCACATACCTCATCACAATGCTCTCCACTAAAGAAAGTTGCTGGGGACACGAAACACTTCAGAAAACGAAACATCACACGTAGAACAAAGTTATGCGCACACACAAACGTACAGTTCCTATAACATCTAGAATAATTAACAAAACACAATGCCCTCTACAAAATCGTACTATTGAAGTATTCCGCTCCGTTAATTCACTAAAAAGATTGCACTTCACGTTTAGTCTAAGCCACGGGAAAAACATCGAGTGACAAACCTTTTTTTCTCTCTTTTTTCAATCAAGCAAGCACTTAGAGTTTGGGTTGCAGAGCTGACTCAGCAGTATCACCTCGTTCTTTTTATACGCCCTGTTGGCTTGCCTAACCTAATGCATAGCGACTTCGGCGAACTAACACTGTATTTGCAGTATAAAGTACGAGTGGCATTGCCATAAATTGTTTCCCGTCAGCTCTGTTTTGTCGTGTTATTCTTTCGACTCTTCAAAGAAAAAAGGCGAACACAGTCCAAGTTGAGAAGTTTCGCATTGTGCTGAAACAAGGTCAAAGTTTCAACGGAAGCTTGACCCAGCCTCACCCTCATGCATTCGCGCTGAAAAAGATGTCTGCTGAATGCTCATAAGCTCGGAACACGTCCTCGAGTTGAATTGAGCTTGCTTCGTTGTATGACATAGTAAACCCAACCGGCCTTGTCTCTTTTACCGGTGACTCCAAAAATAAAACTATTGTGGATATTTTCTGCTTTCTAAAAGTTGAAACTCGCAAGGGTAACAGCTAGGGTCAGCAAACCACGAGAGTTGTCGGCGCTGATTTCGGGGTTGTGGTCTGCAACTTGAGCAGGTGCGTTACTCTGAAGCCCTTCCACTGCGTATCCTGACTCAACAGTTTAATCTCTCTCGGTCGAGACGGCATGTTGCCAGGCTTAAACCAAAACATTAGAAGTGACACAGCTTTTGTCAGCACACGCCGAATTGGTGGTCAAGACAACACCACGCTCCGCTTTTAAACTAGGTGCCACTGTAGATCCACAACACAGCTCCCGTTTTCAAAGCAACAGGAGATCTGCTTTATGAAAGAAATCGTTAATGTGAATGGGTGCCCCACACTAACCTATCGGAACACGAGTCAACCCACAGCCTTTAGCTGCTTTTTCGTACTTCATAATGAATTTCCGGCGAGCGTCTCCATCCTGAACACAGCACGCGTCCTCCATTTTCTGACGTGATGCAAGCTGTAGATCTGACAATTGCTCCCGAATGCGGCGTATTCGTCATCTGGCTCTTCAGAGACCACCTTCCATTTAGCAGTTCGTAGTGCTGAGAGCTTCTCACGAATGCTCTCAAACCACGAACGCAGTTTCAGAACTCTTCAAACCAAGCTCAATTCCAATAGAAACCAGTTGTTCCGGCTCTGTGACGCTACCGATGATCTTCAATAATTCCTATTGGTTTTTCAATATTCAGCCTGTTTGAATTGTTTGGAGACTTCCGCAATTCGTTGGCTTTTGAGCCTCCGCGTCTCGTCTCTGCTCCGCTGCTTAAGAATTCTAGCCCTTCCCTTTTTATATAGCAGCAAAGAGATCCTGTCGTGGACGCCAGTTGTGGTGGTATTTGTGGTTAGAGCTCACAATTCACATCGCCCTAACTAAGCACGTGCTTGAAAAACTCTATGATGACCTACACAAATACTTCTCTCTACGGGAAGAGTGAATGGTATGAAACTACAGTTACCAACAAACAGGTTTAATAGCTTCAGTCGTAGGGGCACAAAGTTTTCAAGTTCTGAAAAAATAACGAGTCGATGTGCAGTTCACAATTGACTGGCTAATAAAAGAATTGTCTCACGTGCACTACTGAACTAGATGCAGAACCGAATTCCTTTGATGGGGAGGTGGTTTGTCACCCGTCAGCGAACCCCACGTCTGGCAGCCGATGCCTGCTTTT
Source organism: Haemaphysalis longicornis (assembly GCF_048455015.1). Lineage (NCBI taxonomy): Eukaryota > Metazoa > Arthropoda > Arachnida > Ixodida > Ixodidae > Haemaphysalis > Haemaphysalis longicornis. The sequence goes on from NW_027526214.1 coordinate 91,008,628, forward strand.
CTAATGCACGGGAAATCAGGAGGTAATAGACCTCCTGGCTCTGCAGTCTTGCGGGGAACACCATGTCACCCAGTCGATGTCGGCAATTCAATGCACAGCTGTCGAACAGCAGGTAGACGCGGTTGGTGCTGTGAGCTGTGTGGGTCTCCGAGAATCCTCCACGAAGGCCTCGGCTGACCACGGCTTCCACGTGTTGTGGGTTGCCCTAATAAGCTGTTCCTAAGAATCTTCACTGGCACCTGCCAGAAACGCCTCTTTCTCTTCTTTTTTCGGCGCCCCATTATTTTTTCGGCTATGTTCTGGTTTCCTCTGAGGGGACACCATACTAAGATGGCACGTACCGACAAAGGGTGATAGTACACGTCCTGATAGCTTATCCCAACCTTTCTTGTTGTCACCCCTTTTTGACGAACACACGACTGTCCTCTAATTCCTCATAGACACATTTGAATATTTAAAAAAAGCTATCGGCGACAAAATAACGAGACCTTCATATGTTATTTATGTATGAGCTCTTGAAAACTGCATGTGAACCTCTGGTGGTAGCTCAAAAACGAACTTGTAAACACACCATTCTTTATACTTACAACGTTCTAGGCATAAATACTGTGCCGGAACAACTTTTCTCACACGCAAGCAAAGTCGTATTCTTTGATACAACCACATGTTGGGAGACATCCTAGCCCTTTTTCACAAAAAATCAACAGCGGTTTTGGCACTTCTTCCAATGGGCATAAAAAACTAGTGTACCATCAGGCAATGAACTGGCTGCCAAAGAAATGAATTGTACCAGGAGAGAGGTACCAATTTATTGGAAGGGTAATTTAGAAAAATGACTATGGATTTTATTAAGAAAGGCCTTCTTCCAGCCGTAGGTGCCATCGCTCTCGTATGTATTAATATTCTTATATATTGACACCAGTAACCTTGCAATAAAATTATTACCCTTCAATTTAGGTATGCCTTCTGAAGTATTGCGCGGTTATCTGTTAGTGACTAAAGGGTTTGCGGCCGTTTATATTTAGAAACCCTTCCACATTCTCAGGGTGTGAAAAAGTTCTTCAAAAGGGCTTTCAAAAGGTGTTCCACTAAGAAATGTTTGATTAAAGTTTAGCGTTTTGAAACTGGACCAGAAGGCCCTATTTACAGCCAGCTAACAGGGGGCTCCTCTAGTTCACAAGTTTTTGCTCATTTACTTTCTTCATTATATTTTTTTTTTTAGGATGAAAAATTTGAGGATATACCGCCAGTTTCAAAACATACGTTGCGTAAAATTAAAGAGGCTTTCAGGTATTATAGCTTTTTTGCGGGCGAAGTGATCAGGTGCCGCGGTGGGCGCGATAAATCGTGTTCTAACAGCTATTTAGGGTTTGAATTAGTGGCAACTGTGATACATTTCTACGTATTACAGTTAGGCATATGATCCGAATTTGGAAATTGTAGGGATCATTAGGCCATCTAAATTTTGATGTTGACATTCAAGAAAATGTATTTTTTAGTGTACGTATTTGCGGCTTACTTCAGTTCTCCGGAAATTCGCATCCGGCGCTCGGCGGCTTCAAAGCGCCGTTAAGCCATGCTACCGCTTTGAGGTCACTCAGGCTTGTACACAGAACACTTGCGACTCGTCACCTTACCTTCCAGACGAGATAAAGCCCTCCACCCCGCCCTACCAACCCCCACTGCAAAAGCGGAGGCTCCCACGAACGCGAGCCTCCTCTTTGAACTGGTTGAGATACAGCTCGGCATTCATCTTACGTTAACTGGTCTGAGATGTCGAAGTGGAAGCATGGACTTGAGGGACTTTGAAGCCGCCCAGCTTCAGATACGCGGGTCCTAAAACAGAAGTAAATACTCAGCCCCTAGTGTTCGGGCAAATGCAGTTCTGCACATTTAACGCTTCATATTGGCAGCAGTGGTGATCCTGTACCATTTCCACTTCACAATCACCACCCTACGCGCAAATAAACAATGATGATATTAACTACTACGTTATTGTGACACTAAATTGCAACTGGAACTTCGTTTATTACCAACGCACCACACCAGATTAGCTCTCGCAAGGAAACCAATTTCGTCACCTAGAGCCTAATTTTCAAAACTAACTAAAATATTGACGAAAACAGTTTGTATATAAACTTCCAGGAGCATTAAAACTGCATTATAATGATGCTTTCCTTGTAATGTGTTTGTTCTAGTTGCATCAATTTATGGAACACGGAAAAAAAGAAGCTGTAATCATAACCTACAGCTCCACATGTAGAGATCATTGTTTCTGACTCGCAATCTTAACAAAAGTACTTCGACAAATTTTCAATGGTACAAGGCACCTCATGAAGTCATAGTGCCAAATAATTGTCATATTACATCATAGTTTTCAATTTTTGGTTTTTGGGGTAAAGTAAAAATGATTGCAATGTTTGCACCGAAATTCACAAAGAAAGTAGCAAAAACATGCACGCATTTTATACCATTTTCTCAAAAAGCCACTGAACAATTATTAAGGCAAAAATAACAGGCGTAATGTTTATTGGAAATTAAAAGGGAGAAACAGAAATTTTTCAAATCAACCGTTTTAAGTAACTATGGCTTTAGAAGTACCTATCACACATGCACGGCCGTTCACACACCGTTTTTATATTTCTATAAAAAATCTGTTTTGGAGATCCGGAGTCAGGATAGTAGTTCGGAGACAATTTACACATACGATCGGCAATTCTTGTTTGCAGATTCCGTATTCTACAAAAAGTTGCAACGCTGTTTTTGAGCGGCCTAATCGAAGAAAGAAAAAAACTTTTTTTTTCAGGTAAATTGTGAAATATTTTGGCTTGTTAAAGTGAAGCCTGGTTGGCGTCTGGCGTCCTTAGAAACCTATAACTGTTTACGGACATCGGCTCACCTCATACCATATCTGAAAATATTGACCACAGGTATATATTTGTCATTTTGAAAAAAGTTGCCAAGATCACGGTGCTAAACAGTTTAACAGTAAAATAATATTTTTGTTAGTCCTCTGAATTCCCGTAGCATGTCAATATAAAAAGAAAATGTGGGTAAACGAATTGTAAATTTTGAATGGCGAATCAGAATATTTTAAAAAGCAATATTTCCTAATGGTTGAATGCCGACTGCATGTTTTATATTTTAAGGAGGTGCAAAAGGTGACCATCAAAGAGCGGGAAACACAGTCGCCCAAAGGTAGATAGAAATGTTCTGTAAACGTAACTTATACCTATGAGTGAGAAAATGGCAGTCTTGCAATCACCTGTAGTCAAATAGAGATCACTTCTCATACCAAAATTTTGGTACAGCAAAATACCCTGTGACACAGGTAAGGCCTCTACCCTAATTTAAAATGTTATTCCTACGATTGCCTCCGAAACGTAACCCTGTCACACCAATTAATTCAGAGAGACGACCCCAATAACCCCCATTGTGCCGTAGGTGTTTTCAAATGAATTAGCATAGCCCTTCCGATTACACTTGAGCAGCCAAAAATACTCACAAAACTTGAACTCCGGGCGACATCCCAAAAACAAAGTTGAGGCATTATATATACTGCAGGCGGTAAGGTCTGTAGAGAAATTGTACAAAGCTCGTGTCAGAAAATATTTATTGTTCCGCTCCGCTCCGTTATATTCTAACTGGGCTCGGTTACTTGCTTTTAAAGACACGCCAACTGTTAGCTCCTAAACAAAACTGGCCAGTCGAGTAACGTGGGCAGTCACTCCCTGAGTATCAAATATTTAACAGCCAACATTGCATGCGCGCTGTGCTTTCATGACATTTTTGCGATATGTCACAAACCCCAGGGCGTCCGTATTGTTGAATACATAACACAAGGAGTATATAAAGATACAAGCTAACAACTATATTAGGCAAGTACGATACACAAATTCACTCCTCCATTACTCCCGCACAAACCCACCGAACTGCCGAATCATTTATAACTTGACCTAGTGTGCACCCTTTTAAAAAATTGGCCGCGTATCTGCTCCTTTCGTTGCAAATGCAGTCTAAAGATGACAGTCTTTATCGGCTTTTGCGAAGTAAATGCCTCCCTTCGCTTTCCCGCTCACCTCTCATGTTGTTCCTCTTGCGTCGCGCTCCTCCCAAGGTAAAGACGCCAAAGCTTCGCTTAAATCATTTTAAACTTCCCGCGTTCCTCTGCTCCAAACCGGATGTCTCGACGCGAACTCTGCCGTACGGCGAAGACGCGCGTTAATCGAGGCGCCCTACTTCAACGTTTATAGAACCGCGTTTCCCTACTCCACGTGCGTTGCAAGCACAATGTGGAACCTATCCAGTGGAACCTTGCGTAACTGTTGCCGGTTGATTTCTTAAAATGGCGCCAGAAGCTATTGTGGCGCGGGCGGCAGCAGGCGACGGCGGAGTAAATTCTTTTTCTGAAGTGAAGTATTTAATTTCGCAAAAGCCAAGAATGTTTTATTTTTTTCTAAAAGAACACTGCAATTATCACTTCTGTATTGATTTGTTGTCTCATATTTGCGTAATGTCTTGTTCTTCTTCAACAATGTTGACAAGTATGAACATTACACCGGACATAGACGGGTGGATTTAGCTGTGACTATATAAGACTATTGCGAGGCATTGTTTTGCTTTGGCAGGGTGGCTGAATCGAGTCACAGACAGACAGATGGACAGACATACATACAGACATACAGACAGACCAACATTTCTGGGTTTAAGTAGCCCAAGAAAGACTATCGTCTTTAATAGGGACGAATATAAATAACACGTTTTTGACCAGTGTAGTCGTCACGCTACACAACCACCGGTGCCGACCTCCCTAGAGCACACAAACCGCGTACACAGCGCAACTTAAGAATATTGCTTTTATGCATCGGGATTATATATGAGAGTGTCCTGGTGGTGCTCCCCGCACGAGGTACCTTGAGCAATCTTCGCGATGGTATTGGCAACACCGCGGACCACCAGCCCCCATACATAAGTTGTAACCTACCGTGGTAACGTGTTTTGAAGGTGAAGGGTAGAAACCTCAAATGGTGGCAGTCGGAGCCCAGTTCAAGCTCCCGCGGATGCTTCCGGTCTGTCTACCATGCAGGCAGCTCCTTTATCTCTTCAGCTATCAGGGCAAGGCTGACGAAGAAAGTACCCCCGTATCACTGCTTTTTCCTATGCCGTATGGTAAATCGCAACCTCCCACCAGCCATAATCACACCCTGAAAAGGCTCCGCACCTAAGCATCTTTCCAACTCTTCCTGTCATCAACCCCCCGAAACCAAACAACAACCCCCGCTTTTTGATAGTTGAGTCTGTTGAAAATCCAAGCCTCTTTCTTCACAATCCGTATTCCTTGTAACCAAATTTCTTGAAGCTATCTTTGGCAAGAGATACAAAGCTGAAATACTAAGAACTGGTGTGGTCTTTGTTGAGGTCAACACACAGCAGCAATACACAGCTCTCACAAGCCAAACCCGCATGGCAGACCTGGTTATCAGAGTCACACCTCAACGCAGGCTCAAGAGTTTCCAGGGTGTGATATCTGAGCCAGACCTCCTAACTGCGACAGGGACCAACCTTCACGAAGGCCAAAAATATCAAGGCGTGACAGCAGTAAGGCGCATCGTCATTAGGAGAGAAAAGAAAGAAAAAGCCACCAAACACCCGATACAGACTTTTCACCGCTGCACACTGCCCGAGCATGTCAACGCACGCTTCATTCGTTGTTCTCTGCGGCCGTACATCCCGAACATGCTAGGCTGTTTCAAGTGCCAGCGCTTCGGGCATGGTACGAACTCTGGTTGCGGCAGAACAACATGTGCCAAATGCGCCCAGCTTGAGCATCTCTCTGACAACTGCACTGTAACTAGCTTCACCTCTCTGAACCGACAGAATCCCCACGCAGCCTACTCTCACGCTTGAGAAAAGTTTCAAGTAGGGAAAAAAAAATATTATCGTATAGGTAACAGAAAACATCACCTTCCCAGAGAAGAGGTTCGCTTCTTTTCCCCTGGGGATCACGCCACCGCAGCTCGCCGGCGGGGGGCGGGGGGGGGGGGGGAGTCGGAGGGGCGGCCGGTGGCGCGGCGTCTGGTTTTGGTGGGGACCCAGTACCGAGAGTCAGACTTGGTCCCGCCACCACCGGCGTTGCATCGGGCAGCCCAACCCACCTCCGCACCGCTCGCTGAGCCAGCAGCAGCTGTGGTGGAATCCACGACCGGTGGGGATGCTGCTACACCCACTGTTTCCTCTTCTCGAACGGTCCCAAGTCCACGCGAGGACCAGGAGGAGATGGAAACGGGGAAAACCGCACTAGCCCCCCCCCCCCCCCCCGCCGGACCGCCCGGTCGCGGCTCCAATGAAGGGCACCTGGAAGGGTGCCAAGTCCGCGGCGTCCGGTCCTCCGGGTACCCCTTCCAAATCTGATGATGATTTAGATGTTGGGTCTTTTTGTCTGCATTACAATGGAAGGAGCGGGTCCCTCCATCCAAACCTCCAGAGAAAGTTAAAAAACCTCTTCCAAGAATCCAAGCCCTGGAAGACCCTACATAAATAGTTACACTCCAGTACCTCTGAACACTCAAAAATGGGAAGTGAAAATATTATTCCATGGAACTACAGAGGCCTTCTGAGTAATCTTCATGACGTGTACGAGATTATGCATGCTAATCAGCCAAGTGTAATGTGTGTCGAAAAAAGACATTAGAATTCCACAAACACACATTTTTTGAATAGTTACCTGGAATACAAAAAAGACAAGGATGGCTGCACACACTCTTTTTGTGGTGTGGCCATAACCGCCCCGAAATACCTGGAATGCAACCCTGTCACTTTAAACACCGTGTTTGAGGCTCTAGAAATTGCTCATTAATATTTAGGTTTGGTAAAGGTTTGTTGCATATACACTCCTCTTGATTTTGCACTTTCGAGCTGCGACTTTGAGGCACTGGTTGACCAGCTGTCCGAACCATATATCCTCAAAGGTGACCATAATGCACACAATTCTCTTTGGGGCTCTTCTCGTACGGATGCCGAGGTGGCCTGGTAGAGAAATTCCTTATATCTTCGGGATCCTGCCTGTTCAACCAAAAACACCCTACATACCATAAATTAGCACACAATACATACTGAAATCTTGGCTTGGCTTTTGGTTCAGCAATTCTCTTTTCATGTATTGAGTGGGGGTGGCAACAGACCCATAAGGTAGTGACCACTTCCCCACCTAACTAACATACATAGGTAAAGGCCCGAGCAGTCCTTCTGCCCAGAACAGGTTCAATGAAGCAAACTGGAGCACGTATACAGAGACATCCAAACGGCACCACACATCCACAACACACCTGTTGTGAACCGCAAGAAACCAGGACGCCAGGATAGGGCAGAATTCGGAACGCACTTCCACCTCCTTTTATTTACTAATGATGATAGTGTGCACGCCCCCTTCTTCCTCCTCTACATCCACAACATACTCCCCCGGGTTCTTGACGATTTCCAGGGGATACAACTTTTGTACGGGAAGCGTCAAGAACTGTCCCGCCGAAAGTCGAACTTTGCATGCACGAACTGCGTTGTCACGCCCAGGAAATGTCTGTTCTATGACTCCCGTTTTCCACAATCCTCTTGGACCTCTCCCTTCTATAAGGACGACGTCTCCAATCTTGAGAGGTACAGAATTTTTTATATGGACATGATTAAACGTTGAAAGCTGAAGCATATACTCCTTCTCCTATCGCAGCCAAAATGCGTTCATCAGAGACTGTCGGTAATACCATTTTTTGGTTATGTCGGTAGCACGTTCTTCCAGGAGATCGAGTTGAACGGTGGGTAGAGCCGTCAGTCGCTTACCGATGAGAAAGTGAGCTGGGGTGAAAACTTCAGGCTCACCGATGGAATGGCTCACAAAAGTAAGCGGGCGGGAGTTAACTACCACTTCAATTCCACACAGGATAGTGTTCAATTGTTCTGCATTCACTGAAGCTCTGCCGAGTACAGTTCGCAGTGCTCGCTTCACGCTGCCAACAAGTATCTCCCAAGAACCTCCCCACCATGGTGCAGCTTCTGCGTTGAACTTCCAAGTTATCGCCTGTTTAGTGCAGAAGTCTTGAATTTCAGGAGAAGCGGAAACTCGGAACAGTGATCCTAGCTCTCGGTTGGCGCGTCTAAAAGTATTGCCATTGTCGGAGTAGATGGTACTGGGCACTCCTCTTCGCGCTATATATCGCTTGAATGCCAAGGTGAATCACTCTGTCTTTAGACTGGAAACTTGTTCCAAGTGTATGGCTCTCGTCATGGCACAAGTTACCAAACGAATATACGTCTTTGTCACTCCGTCTTTAACCAGCAGTGGTCCAGCAAAGTCAATGCCGACGACGTCGAATGGACTTGACTTCCGAAGTGGGTCAGCTGGAACCGGTGGTGTAGAAGCAGAACCTTGATTCGCCTTGTATTTTCGACAAGTTGGGCATCTTTATATAGATAAATTTGATGCGCTGACGGGCCTTTTGTACCCAAAATCGTTCTCGAAGGTCTATCAGGACGTCTCTGACCCCGTTGTGCAGGTGTCTACGGTGAGTAGCGGCAGTTATTAGGTCCGTAAAATGGCTCTTGGTAGGTAATATCACCGGGTTTTTAGTTTCTTCGGTGACTTGAAAATTAGTCAGTCGGCTTCAAGCGCGCATCAGGCCGTAGTCGTCAATGAATGGTTGAAGCGTCATGATAGGCGAAGTTTTGCCACTCCTCTATGTTTTTAAATCGTCGAGTTCTTGCTTGTAGTGTTTCTCTGGCTCTTGTTTTATCAGAAACCGCTCCGCTGACTGGAGTGCTCATGTAGTGAGTGGACCCTCGAGACGCTCACGTGTCTTGAAACAGAACCGTAATACCCATGCCGTTACTCTGATCAGCTTATGCAAGTCGCTGAGTTTGGGAATATCTACGACTTCGGCTTCGATGCTTCGTGTGCAACCGGTAAGTACGACGTGTACAGTGTTTGGCATAGAATAGTCGGGGTGAACGCTGAGAATATTCTCACATTAGGAGTCGATCTCAGCCAGTCAGGACCTTTCCACCACAGTTGGTTTTCGAGTAGCTCTTCAGCCGAACAACCTCGGGTGATTAGATCGGCTGGGTTATTTGATCCAGGACAGTGTCTCCATTGTAAGGGATCAATCATCCGACGAATTTCGGAAACTCCGTTAGCGATAAATGGTTCCAGCTTTTTGTTACCAGTTATCAATCCCAACAAGATTGACGAATCCGTACAGTACCAAATGGTTGTGGCGCCATAGAAGACCTCCCTGTTCAGGTATTCACCCATTCTTGCTGCTACGAGAGTTCCCTTGAGTTCGAGTTTGGGCACAGTCAACTTTCGGATTGGTGCTACTCTCGACTTCGAAAACAAGAACGTAGTCTCTCCTGATGTGGTGTTGCTCCAAAAACGAAGGTACGCCACGGCGCCATAGGCTTGAGGGCTCGCATCAGAAAAAAACGTGTACCTCCAAGATTCTAGGTGGTTTCTCATACGCATAAAACTGGTAGCGGGGAATTCTGATGTCTTCTAGTTTGCGGACATTGTTCGACCAATTCGACCATTCTTCCTGCATGTGCGGAGGCAGAGGGAAATCCCAACTGATCTTTTCTGTCCAGAGTCGCTGAGACAGAATTTTGCCCTTGACGACGAATGGGCATCTCACTCCGCGTGGGTCGAAAATTTCTGCGATTGCTTGTAGCACAATCCGGTTTGTTGCTGGTGTTTTGTTCAACAAATGTACTGTTGACTTCATGCTGACATGAAGTTCATCGTCATCATCCCAAGCAATGCCGAAAACCTATCTATCCTTCGTTGGTGGGACTGGTTCCTCTTTCCTCAGTGCGGCCAGTTGTTTCTCGTTGCTGTCAAAGAAAATTTGTAGTTGACAGGAATTTGTTGACCACTTCTTAAGTAGCATCCCTCCATCGGCCATGATCTCGTTACTATGTTTAGAGATACGTACAGCCTCCTCTTCGCTTTCGGCTCCGGTCAACAAATCATCAACATAGAACGATTATTTTAGGAGCTCTGCTGTTTCTTTCTTGTCTTCCGAAACTTGGCTGAGGTGGTGTGGAATCGTTGCGGATATCATAAAAGGGCTCGATGTTGCTCCAAACGAAACACGAGTCATTCGCCACTCTTCAAGGGAATACTTGGAGACCACCAAGAACGCCACACAAGCACAGATTTGGAGGATTTTCAGCTGGAGTTCCTTTTCTTGAAGGAGTTCCTATCAGTACGCTCGAATACCAAAGGAACCGAAAAGCATCCCGGTCCTTTTCTTGTATTTCGATTTGCAGGAACACTTTCTGAACGCCCTGTCTTCGCACTGGTTACGCTTTGGCACTACTTCAGCATGCCCGTCGACCAGATACTCCCGTATAGCCTTGTCATATTTTGCTAGCAAATGTTTTTTCTTCAAGAGTCGCCTAACTAGAAAATTCAAGCGTCGCAGGGTTTCGGATCTGTTGTCTTCAAGTGATTTCTTCGGATCAAACTTCCACAGGAAAGACACTTCATATCGCCCATCGACTTTGAAATAGTAAGCTGAAAATCCTCCATTGCGGTGCTTGTGTGGCGTTCTTGGTTCGTCTCCCAGTATTCCCAGGACTTCAAGTTCCCAGAACTTACGTCCAAGCTTGTCTTCTGGGACTTCATGGTCTGCCGTTGTCGCATAGCTGTGCAAAACGCTAACCAAGCATGCGGGCGTGTAAGGCATGTGGTGTTGCGTCGGACCTTGAAATGTCCATCCAAACCATGTGTTGATGGCAGTAAGGCTTGAGTTGGCATCTCTGGTCACCTCTGGAGTCATGATTAGCCACATGCGATCAGCGCCAATAAGCAGTCCGATACTATTGTCTCCAACACTCCACCCAAAATTGTCACTATCCGCGATGTTTTCGCCTCTTTTTTGAAATTTCTTGACTAATGGGATATCAGCTACGTGGGAGTAGATGTCTGGGCATATTTCTGGAATTTCTACGACGTCCAAGACACATTCACCGCTGTCGAATTGGCTTTGTAGTTTGAGTCGAACAATACGATATTTTCTGCTTTTGGTTCTCCGAGTGTTGCCGAACATGTTGATGGCTAATTTTACCTATCCGACAACCGCAAGTTTCAGCTTCTTGGATATATCTTCCCAAAGAAAGCTTCTCTGACTACCCCCGTCAACGACAGCACGCAAAAACATCCTGCTTTGGTCGGAAACAGCCCATACACGTATAGTCTGAAGAAGTACAGTGGGACGATCTTTCATGTTTTGGCTTGTCTCCACAGATGTGAATTACGCATTTTCGGCGTTAGTCTTCGGCTGTCCAGGGTTATTACCTTGCTGCATGCAGAAAGACGTCGCGTGTCTTCGTTTGCAGTGTAAGCACTGGATACGTCTGCGACATTCGCTTGAGCGATGCCCTTTGGCCGTGCACCGAAAACAGCGTGCGTCCATGCGAAGAATCTCTTCTTTGTCAGTACTCGTCAGCTTGGCCGTACATTCCTCGGTGACATGCTGTCTGTTCTTGCAGAAAAGGCAAGGACTGTTTTCGGCGTTGGCTTTCCTGTGTTGTGAAAGACAACAACTGTCGGAGGACGTGGCTTGTGAGGGTCCTGATTGCGCCATCGATACTTGTCGAAGTTTCTTGACGCTTTGCCAAGCACTGGTTGTGATTTCTCACGGCTTTCAACCTCGATACGAATGAATTCCATGAGATCTTGCAGTCTCTTATCGTCTGTTTCAGCACGCTCCCCAGAAGTTGATGTTGAAGTTTCAGCACAACGTCGATGGTACTGAACAACAATGTCGGGAGGAAGACTCCGAAGCAGTATGTTTATAACCATCGAGGCGTATGATGAAGTGGGCACCTTCAATGCCGTCAAACCTCGAACGTGGCTCTGGAGGGTATCGTACAGGCGGCGTAACCCAGTCACGTCAGAGGAAGACCAAACAGCAGTTAGGGATCGTAGACGCTAGACATGTTCCTGTTCTATGCCGAACGGATCTCCAAACCTAGAGCGAAGCATCTCGATTGAATCCTTTTAACATGCTTCGGTAGTCTCTAAATTGGGAATTGCTGATGCGGCCTCTACTGAAAGGTAATTTCTAAGCTAGTGAAATTTCTCCGTTACGCTCAATGTCGGGTTCTTGTCGATAGTTGCCTCAAACTGCTCCCAAAATGGCAGCCACTTGCTCATGTCACCGCGAAATGGCGCTATTTCCAATTGCGGAAGCCGGAGTCCTGTTGAACGGCTAATTGATTGAAGCGTCTCCCGTGACGAGCCGTCAATCAAAGTCGCAGATGTGGCAGATGACGCAGTCGGACTCTTTAGAGATTCAATGACTGTGTTGAGGCTTGATATCGCGTTAAGCGCCTCATCTTCATACTGTAGCACAGCCTCTAGCTCAGCTTCCAGTAATTCGGTAGGTATCAAAGGTTCCACCTCGGTATTGATCGCGCGGAGTTCCGCCTCGCAAGTTGTCAAGCGCTAGAGCACAGACTGCAAGCTCACCAAGTCTGTAGGCGTAGATTCGGGAGAAGGGCCCACCGTGCCGTTCGCTTGGGCTTCAAATGGTCCATCGTCGTCTTTCAGGCCCAATGGCTCGTCCGGACAATGCCGGGTGGTTGCAGACGAGTGATTTCGGCACCAATGTTGTTGTGAACCGCAAGAAACCAGGACGCCAGGGTAGGGCAGAACTGGGAACGCACTTCCACCTCCTTTTATTTACTAATGATGATAGTGTTCACGCCCCCTTCTTCCTCCTCTACTTCCACAACAACACCTACACGTTGAAGAAGCTACCCAACTCCTCACGGCGCACATCTTCGACGCCGCCACAAAGTCCATTCCCCACACCTCTGGAGCCCCGCTCAATCAGCAAAGAATGTGGTGGAATGAGGGCTGTATGCGGGCGCGAGAGGCCCAGAACAAGGCGTGGGGTATTCTTCGTCGGTACCCCAAGTCGGGAAACCATTTTTTTGTTCAAAATGGCCAAGGCGTCAGGAAAACGTGTGCGCTGTGAGTCCTAACGAGGTAGTTGGTCTTCCTTCATAACATCAATGAACACCTTAACAGACACACGAAAAGTATGGACACGAATACGCAAACTCAAGGGACATCCCCGTCTGGTCCGCACAACAGGCTACACACTCGAAGACCAGGCTAAGACACTCGCACAACACTTCCAACACGTGTCCAGTTCAGCACACTGCACAAACACTTTCACGACACACAAAGAATTGGCCTAAATAAAGCCTTTACTAGATAACAATAGGTCAACATCTGATTACTCAGAGTTTTCACTGCATGTGCTGAGGGCTGCTCAGAGCACATGCAAACCCTCAGCTCAAGGCCTATACAACATCACATAATCAATAATACAACACCAACACGCAGACACACTTGAAACACTTCTAAATCTATATAATAAAATAAGGCTCTCGGGGGAAATTCCACACTCTTGGAGGTAAGCCATTGAAGTGGCTTTTTTGAAGGACGGAAAGGACTCGTTGTTCCCCTCAAGCTGCCGTCCTTTAACCCTAACAAGCTGTCTGAGCAAGCTTCTCGAGAATATGATAACTAGCAGGCTCGTGCACTTCCTTGAGTACAACGGTCTTCTCGAGAGCTGCCAGGCAGGTTTGAGGGCGGGGCGATCCACAAACGATCAACTCGTAGCTCTTGAATCGTTTATAAAGAATGCCTTCGTTCATAAACAGTATGTGTAAGCGGGTTTTTCGACCTCGAGAAGGCCTACAACACCGCTTCGCGTTACCGGATCCTTAGTGACCGGAAGTCATTTGGTGTCTCGGGTAACATGTTAAGCACCCTTCTTGGTTACTTGTCAGAAAGAACGTTTCGAGTGACAGTCGGTAGTGCACTCTCAAGGGTTCACGTGCAAGAAACCGGCTTGCCACAAGGCGGCGTGTGAAGCGGCATTCTCCTCATAGTAAAGATGAACTCTCTTAGAATGAAATTGTCACCTACAATCTTTTATTCCATGTATGTAGACGACGTTCAGATTTCCATTTATTCGTGTAATATGTCAATCTTCAAACGTCACGTCCAGCTCGGTGTCATGAAACTTGCTGGCTGGGCACACAGGAATGGTTTTAAAATTAATCCTCGAAAGACCTCCTGCGCTGTGTTCACCAGGAAGAGTGGGGTCCCGCCGGACCCAGACATTACTCTTAATTGCATGTCGCTTCCTATGAACAAGAAGCAGAAGTTTTTGTGGGTTGTGTTCGACCACAAACTCCCATTCATTCCACACATCAAGTAACTTTAGCATAAATGTCTCAAAACAATATATATCCTTACAGTTCTCTCCAACCAATCCTAAGTTCCACACTAAGAAATCCGGCTGCGCTTATATACTTCTTTGGTTGGGTCTCGTTTGGACTCTGCAATTTTTGTGTATGGGTGCTGACTAAAACAGCGTTGCGAATGCTTTACCCAGTGCAACACTTGGGGCTTCGTCTCGCATCGGGTGCTTTTCGCACTAGCCCTGTCGAGTGTCTGTGTGTCGAGTGTAAAAGGGGAGCCTTCAGAACCAACGAACGTACATGGACTTGCTTTATGCTTTTAAAAATCTATCAGTGTACAACTATCCTTTTTATCTTTTCTTTAAAGATACGTCCACATGTCTGCTGTGTGCAAATCGCCCATTCGTTCCTCTCCCCTTTTCACTTAGAGTGAGAAAGCGAGCTTCGGATCTCAACGCTTCGTTTTAGACGTGTACTGATCATACTTTTCAGGCATTTACCACCTTGGAAAGTTCGTACTGTGTTTTGCGACCATTCTTTGATTAATCTTGACACAAATCGGGTACCGCGAGCTGCAATACTTCCGCACTTTCTGTATTTGCCGTCTAAATATCCATGTGCAGAATTTTACAGCGACGCGTCTAAAACCTTAACTATGGTGTCCTGCGCTGCTCTTGGTCCAAATTTCAATGCAGCCAGAACCATGAGTGTGCACAGAACAATTTTTCCAGCAGAAGCGTATGAAATTTTCCTAATTTTACGACACATTCTTGATAATCAAATTCCCAATTCCATCATCTATACAGATTCCTAGAGTGTTGTTCGCGCACACTCGTCGCACAAGCCCCCAAAAACCACATAGATAATCTTGTATTCAACACTATCATTACGGTGTATGCGCAAAAGCACGAGCTGGTCCTCTGCTGTGTCCTAGGACACGCTGAGACTGCTGGGAACTAGTTGGCAGAGGAGAGGGCCACTGCTAATGAACTCAATAAAACTGTATACATAACAACCGCACCATATACAGAACTCAAGCCACACATGAGACAGCACTTGCGTAGAACATTGCAAACACACTGGAGTGTAAAGAGAGATAGTAAGTTACACGTTATAAAACCACGCTTAAGACCATACAACACTCACACACGCAACAGACCGATGGAAGTTGCCTTGGCTAGGCGGCGGATATGGCACTCCTACGCAACACACTCGTATCTGCCCAGAGGATCTTCAAGACCCCAGTGCAGCAGATGCGGAGAGGCCCTATCCGTAGTTCACATACTCAATCAATGCACAGCACTTCACATAGGCCGACGCAAACACTTCCCACTACACCTATCGTTTTTATAGTCTGACGATGCCATGTTTTCTATCAAGTGTGTTTTTGAATACTTTGAAGTTAAATTTTTAGACCTCATTTCATACCACGCGTGATCTTTCTTGGCCCTATACACCAGCCATGCTCATTGTCGATTTCTGATTTTACTTGTGTTTCTTAGGACTTACCGTAGTGTTTACGGTTTCACCTCTCATATATGACCAATGTTTTGGCGCTCTTTGACCCAGGTGGCCTTGAGCAATAACAATCCAACAATCATCATCATCCTGGGGTGCTGCGAAGCGCTTAGAATTTCTTTACGATGCACTGGAAACCTGCAAATTAGCAGCCGTAAATACGCCTACATTGTTGTGTGTTTTTTCCATAGATCGGGACACGGACTTTCAGATTGAAGACCACGTGTCGTATGACCCTAATGAATATTCAATATTCTCAAATTTGTTCGGGATCACGGGCAAAGGCCTGTGTTCTTCTCCTACTCTTTTTACCTACCACACACACGCACGCGTGCTCGCACACACACGTGCTCGCACACACACGCACACGCACACGCGCACGTTCCCACACGCGCACGCTCCCACACACACGCGCGCACACCCACACACGCACACGCACACACACAAATATGCACACAACTTTAAATGGGTGTACCCCAGTTGCGTCGGATCGCCAACACAAATCACAAGGTTACTGGTGACCGTTGTTGCGGACTAGCTTGCTTGCTCTTAGATCAGTTGGAATGGGGATGACGCCTATGATTGTTCTCCCAAAGTCGCTTTACGCCGCGTGCTTGTCTTTCACGCTAAAGTCACCCGCAATTATGAATAGACACGCTGGAAACCTAACTCCACAATGACGACGGTTCGGCCGTAGTATGGCTTGAGACGACGTACGTGTCGTACTTTCGTGTACGTGCCGGACATCCCGGGCGCGGCACAGCAGGTGAGGTGACAAAGTAAGCGGATCGCCAACGTAATTAACGGGAGAGGTTTGTTCGAATTCGCGATACTGTCTATTGGATATGCAAAGTAGCTTGCAAGAAAGCCGTGGGGCAGTGGATCGCACCGAAAGCAAGACGAGAGGGTTGGGAGCAAAGGTCACTTTTGGGTGGGGTTGTCAACATCACACCGTTGTTTTCATGGAAATGTTCTTCAGCGGTATAGTTGCGTACAAGGTAACGACACTCCTAAGCGATGTTGGAGAGCTGAGGACCAGTCGCACACCCAGGATCATTGGGTCAATAGAACACATGGTGTCGTCAGGGGAGTATGCTTCACGACCATAATGCAAGTATGGCGGTGGTTGTGAGCATGGCGGTCGTCTGCATCAGAGTGTTGTACGTGTAAGTAACAAAGGGGAGGTTTGTTTCCCCCTCGGAATGGTAAGAAGACACGCACTTGGGGAGCATGTCGCCAAGGGCGCGGCTTAATCTCCCCGTCAACCCATTTGTCTGTAGATGGTAAGCCGATGTCCTACAGTGGGTGACTTTTTCGAGGAGAGCCTCCACCCCTTTCGAATACTTTCGCGTTGCAGTATGAAATGAGGCAAAATGAAAATACCAACTTCTAGTGCCGTTGAAGCTGGTAAAGGAGTGGTTTCAGCGTATAAACAAATGTGACCGACGGCGAAGATAACATTATGGTACACGGCAGCAACATTGGCAATGGGCGGTGGAAGTCCATCCCTACGTGACTAAAAGGGCACGCGAGGAAAGCCAAATGTTTTAAAGGGTCAGTTTGTGGCTAAGGCAAAAAAGCGTCATTCATTAGGACTAACAGAGTGAATCACAAGTGAAGGCAGGCGTTGCAGCGGGCGGCGGAAAGTGAGATGACGAGAAGAGATGAAGAAGTTTACGGGGATAAATTGGTCGCAGTCAGCACAGAACAGGGATAATTGGAAATAAATGGGAGAGGCGCTTGCTCTGAAGTGGGCGTAGGTGATTGTTATGATGATAACCTTGAGATTTTGCATGAGTTAGAAAAGTTTTATTGCAGTGTATTTACCTCTATTAGAGCCTTTGAGTAAGCCCCCATATCAATAAACATTTTTTCGGGGGATTGACTGATTGATTAAAAATATTTTTATTCCAAAGAAAAGTAGAGAAGAGGGTGGAAAGGGGGTGGCTAACCGAATTCCGCGATCCCACTGGCCTCTCTCGTCGCTATGGCTATATGTACCAGCCATCTCTGGCAGGCAGGGTCATCGCTGCGCAGGGTGGCCTCCCACTGCTCCCTTGACGTGTTTGTGAGTGGGTGCGCTGTTGATAAGTACTGGCATTGCCACACTGTGCGGTACGCGTGCGCCCTCTAAAGGCAGTGCGGGCTAAAAGATGAATATATCGTGTTGTACCAGCAGCGTAGTCAAGCCTGTGTGGGTAATGTGTCTGTAATCTCCTGAGAATGTGCTCTTTTTCTTTAGTGAGGCTTTTGTCTGGTGGTGGAAATGTTCCTCTGTTGATTCTCAATATGCTCAAATATTCGGTGAAGGTTACGCTCATGTCTAAGGAAGCGGCTTGGTACAAGGGGGCCGAGATATGAAGACCTTGGGCTGCGGCATCGGCGGCCTCATTCCACTTGTAACCCGTGTGTCCTGGCGTTGATATGATGAGAACATTTTCCGATGGGCGTTTACGAAGAATTTGGTGGGTGATTTTGAAGACATTGCCCTGTAAAAAGTTTCTTCTGGCCTCTTGCAAATCATATAAATTATTGGCCTGGGGTTGTAAGTAATAGCTAGGGCGATGGCTGCTTCTTTCCCCTCGGGGCGATTTTGGTCTTTAGGGTAGCCGAATCACCAAGTCTTCTATCCGGTGTCGTATCTCCCGCTATCATCTAGCCCTTTCGAGGCCCCGGATATTCCCAATTCATAAATGAGGGAACACAAAGCAACCTTGGTGAAGACTGCAAAATGTAGATGATAAGATCTCCGTGCGAGTTATTACCTTTTGGTACGCGGTGCATGAGACTTTGAACAGCGAATCGAAATACTCATTCCAACAACCGCGGCAGCTTTTACCAAACAGGCCAAGCAACTGTGGTAGTGATACCCTGTCCGTCACCGTGTCAAATAAATGGTAGAGCAACTAGTGACGGGTTATTGTGAGATCTTCATGGGTGGATGGGAACGCGTCTCGACTAAGGCCATGCAAGTGGCCTTAGAGAGTTCTGACCGTTTTTTTTTTCGGATTTTGTATGTTCCTTACTGTGTGATCAGAGCAACGAACACTTCCGAGTATCAACCAAAGTGTCCGGCAGAAAACAATGCGAATTACTGACGATACAGAAAGTGTCAAATTGGGCAAGGAAGCAGAGAAAGTAGGACGAACCAAGCGACGCATCGATAAGGAATTCGAAATCACGCGTTCGAATTTTTAAACAGTATTACCATGCCAAGAGTAGCCATTAAATTTGGCGTCAATCAGCCGTATTGCCGAACTGTACTGATGAAGAAACATAAGTTTTGTTACTGCATCAGGGACAAAATCTGAGAAAGGCAGATCCCATCGCACATCGGCTACGTATAGCTGCTCCACTCCTACTGGGAAACCTCATAATATGGTATATGTATATATATGCAAATACACATATAAAGACATAAACAAGGGTTGTCAGTCAAGCAAACCTCGGAAAGCGATGGGGACAATGTGGTAGTTCATTAAAACCTTGAAACAAATGGAGAATTAGATGAACACAGTAACAAGGTGAAACAAAAATGAAAAAGAATTCAATAAGGAAAATTCAATGGGCCAATCACGTACGCCGTGTGATTCGCTACGCAGGGCACACACAAACATATATATAGGTATATATATATATATATTTATATATATGTATATTTACATAAAACAAAGTGAAAGTATGCTCTTGGGAGCCTTTATTTCCAAAGTTTCATCATGAGACAGGTCCAAACGTTTGAAATAAAGTCTCCGAATAGCGTACTTTTACATTTTGCGTATTCTTGCATCAACCAAGGATGCAACTTCACGACTACATATATATATATATATATATATATATATATATATATATATATATATATATATATATATATATATATATATATATATATATATATATATATATATATATATATATATATATATATATATATTTATATATATATAGTTGCAAGAAACAGTTTCTTAGACAGCGGTAAAATTTATGAAAAAAGGGGACACACGTCGAAAAAGCAATGGGTTTCAACTTTTTGGCGGGGGACCGGCCTTCGACAGAGTTACAGTGGTGGCTGTTGTCAAAAAGCATATAAGGGTGTTCACTGAGGACCCCATGGGGGCGAAAATGCTAACATCCAAGAAACACAATGCAAATACAATGCATCAGGGCCCTGCGTGACAATTTGTTGGTTTAAGTACAACATCATTTATATGTGCGATGCGTGCGGTATTGAAAGTCAGGTATAGCATGCGTGCGCACGTTTAAGAGAAAAGGGGGACAATAAACGGCAGTGCTATTGAATACGGTCCTTGATAAAAGCAACTCAGTTTTCCAGGGCTTTCATTCAAACCCGGGCAACTGTATGGAATTTAAATAAAGAAAAGATTCCTCGACTTCCCTGTCATGATGCGTCCGGAAACCGGGTCAAGAATCGTGGTTTTGATATGGTCGATTAAGTGGCCTAAGAGGTTCGCATGTTTTGGTATTGAAAGGTGAGGAAATACGGAGGTATGAGCTCTGTGATTGTTGAACAGTTGCCTGAAGGGTGGTTTTGTATCGCAAATGTACTGCAATTTACAAATGTCACATTCAAGGAGACAAACCACGTTGCTCGTGTCGCAGGAATATTTTCCATTTATGTGTAAGCCTAAATAGGATGCGGTATTGTTTGCGCTTAGTGAAGTGGTCATATGATTGCAAACTTTGCTACGCGGGTTGTTGCATGGGCGGCAGTCAGTTGTGATTTTAGGTATGTTTTGAACGGTTGAGCAGATAACATAAATTTCGGGATCTTCTGTAGGTCACAAGCGGTGGTTCCCCAAGCGCAGGAAACAACAACACCTGAACATAAATACCCCAAAAAGTGGAGGCTAAAGTAGCCCCGCCAGTAGCGTAGTGCTTATCTCACCAGACCGGTATTCTGGAGGTCGTGGGTTCGGATCCCACCTGGCAGGTGCTTTTTCTCCACTTTCTTATTTTCCAAATTTATATCTTCAGTTACTACATCCTCCCCTTTGCTTTCCGAGGTATTCTTGACTGGCAATTGTTATTTCTGTCTTATTTTCAACTAGCCCCTCATTTCCTTTTCTGATACGCTACATGCCATAGCGAGGGCCTCTGTTCTAGCAGTCTTGATGCCATAGGGAGCCTAAGAGGGTTCAACGCTGGTCGACCATTCTCGACATGTCCTAGACGCCCGAGTCACGGCCGGGGGGTTAAAAAGAAGGTCCCCTTCACCCCGAGTAGTCCGAGTGGCGCTGGCTACCACCGCCATGCGCAGGAAACAAAAACACCTGAACATAAATACGCCAGAAAGTGGAGGCTTAAGTAGCTCCGTCGGTAGCGTAGTCGTTATCGCACCACACCGGTATTCTGGAGGTCATGGGTTCGGATCCCACCTGGCAGGCGTTTTTTCTCTGCTTTCTTATTTTCCAAATTCTTTATCTTGAGCTACTACATCATCCCCTTTGCTTTTCGATGTCTTCTTGACTGCAATTCTTATTTCCGTCTTATTTTCAACGAGCCCGTCATTTCCTATTCTGATTCGCAACATGCATAGCCAGGGCCTCTGTTCTGGCAGTCTTGGTGCGATAGGGAGCTTAAGAGGGTTCAATGCTGGTCGACCACTCTCGACATCTGGATGCTCGAGTCACGGCCCGGGGGTTAAAAAGAAGGTCCCCTTCACCCCGAGTAGTCCGAGTGGCACTGGCTACCACCGCCATGCGCAGGAAACAAAAACACCTGAACATAAATACCCCAGAAAGTGGAGGCTAAAGTAGCTCGCCGGTTAGCATAGTGGTTATCGCACCACACCAATATTCTGGAGGTCATGGGTTCGGATCCCACCTGGTGGGCATATTTTCTCGACTTTCTTATTTTCCAAATTCTTTCTCTTGAGCTACTACATCCTCCCCTTTGCTTTCTGAGGCATTCTTGACTGCCAATTCTTATTTCTGTCTTATTTTCAACGAGCCCGTCATTTCCTATTCTGATTCGCAACATCCATAGCCAGGGCCTCTGTTCTTGCAGTCTTGGTGCCATAGCAAACTCAAGAGGGTTCAATGCTGGTCGACCACTCTCGACATGGAGAAGCTCGAGTCACGGCCCGGGAGTTAAAAAGTAGGTCCCTTTCACCCCGAGTAGTCCGAGTGGCGCTGGCTACCACCGCCATGCGCAGGAAACAAAAACAACTGAACATAAATACCCCAGAAAGTGGAGGCTAAAGTAGCTCCGCCGGTAGAGTAGTGGTTATCGCACCACAATGGCATTTTGGAGGTCATAGGTTCGGTTCCCACCTGGCGGGTGTTTTTTCTCCACTTTCTTATTTTCCAAGTTCTTTATCTTGAGTTACTACATCCTCCCCTTTGCTTTCCGAGGTATTCTTGACTGCCAATTAATGTTTCTGTCTTATTTTCCACGAGCCCCTCATTTCCTTTTCTGATTCGCTACATGCCATAGCGAGGGCCTCTGTTCTGGCAGTCTTAAGCCATTGGGAGCTTAAGAGGGTTCACCAGTGGTCGACCATTCTCGACGTGTCCTAGACGCTCGTGTGAGGGCCTGGGGGTTAAAAAGAAGGTCCCCTTTACCCCAAGTAGTCCGAGTGGCGCTGGCTACCACCCCCATGCGCAGGAAACATAAACACCTGAACATATATACCCCAGA
Organism: Haemaphysalis longicornis; assembly: GCF_048455015.1. NCBI lineage: Eukaryota > Metazoa > Arthropoda > Arachnida > Ixodida > Ixodidae > Haemaphysalis > Haemaphysalis longicornis. The sequence goes on from NW_027526214.1 coordinate 91,031,074, forward strand.
AAGTGGAGGCTAACGTAGCCCCGCCGTTAGCGTAGTGGTTATCGTCCAGACCAGTTTTCTGGAGGTCGTGGGTTCGGATCCCACCTGGCGGGCAAATTTTCTCCACTTTCTTATTTTCCAAATTCTTTCTCTTGAGCTACTACATCCTCCCCTTTGCTTTCTGAGGCATTCTTGACTGCCAATTCTTATTTCTGTCTTATTTTCAACGAGCCCGTCATTTCCTATTCTGATTCGCAACATCCATAGCCAGGGCCTCTGTTCTTGCAGTCTTGGTGCCATAGCAAACTCAAGAGGGTTCAATGCTGGTCGACCACTCTCGACATGGAGAAGCTCGAGTCACGGCCCGGGAGTTAAAAAGTAGGTCCCTTTCACCCCGAGTAGTCCGAGTGGGGCTTGCTACCACCCCCAAGCGCAGGAAACAAAAACACGTGAACATAAATACCCCAGAGAGTGGAGGCCAAAGTAGCCCCGCCGGTAGCCTGGTGGTTATCGCACCAGACCGGTATTCTGGAGGTCGTGGGTTCGGATGCCACCTGGCGGGCGTTTTTTCTCCACTTTCTTTTTTTCCAAATTCTTTATCTTGAGCTACTACATCCTCCCCTTTGCCTTCCGAGGTATTCTTGACTGCCAATTCTTATTTCTGTCTTATTTTCAACGAGCCCCTCATTTGCTTTTCTGATTCGCTACATGCCATAGCGAGAGCCTCTGTTCAGGCAGTCTTGGTGCCATAGGGAGCTTAAGAGGGTTCAACGATGGTCGACCATTCTCGACATATCCTAGACGCTCGAGTCACGGCCTGGGGGTTAAAAAGAAGGTTCCCTTCACCCCGAGTATTCCGAGTGGGGCTTGCTACCACCCCCATGCGCAGGAAACAAAAACACCTGAACATAAATACTCCAGAAAATGGAGGGTAAAGTAGCTCCGCCGGTAGCGTAGTGGTTATCGCACCAGACGGGTATTCTGGAGGTGATGGGTTCGGATCCCACCTGGGGGGCGTTTTTTCTCCACTTTCTTATTTTCGAAATTCTTTATCTTGAGCTACTACATCCTCCCATTTGCTTTCCGAGGTCTTCTTGACTGCAATTCTTATTACTGTCTTACTTTCAACGAGCCCCTCATTTCCTATTCTGATTTGCTACATGCATAGCGAGGGCCTCTGTACTGGCAGTCTTGGTGCCATAGGGAGCTAAGAGGATTCAACGCTGGTCGACCACTCTCGACATGTCGTAGACGCTGGAGTCACGCCCCGGGAGTTAAAAAGAAGGTCACCTTCACCCCGAGTAGTCCGAGTAGTCCGCAAAATGGCAGAAGGCCACGTTGAATTTCAAGAATGCAGGGGGGATGATTAGCGAGGGGGCCGCGTCCTCAAAGGAAAGTGCCACCGCTTCGGGAGGAGACCAGATAATAGCCACAAATGGCTTATCCGCGGCCCGCGTCCCGTACACAAGGCGGACAATGACGACTCCTCGAAGGGCGCCTACGCGGACAGAGCTGTGCGTCAGCCACCCAAGAAGAGCGCAGGCGACGATTTTGACAAATGAGACACAAGGCAGGAAATAAACAAAGAAACAGCACACAGAAAAAAGCAGTTGAACGAGCCCCCAGCTCATGACATGAAATGGATAGATACAACAAATTGTCAGCTTACATTTGATATTTTTGCAAGTAACAAGGGCTTGCACATTATGAAAACAGTAAAAGAAAGACGTGACGCACGTACGAAAAGAAATCTCTAATGATCTAGAAAAAAAAGACACTTCGTAGCTAGTCATCAATGGCAGTATAAATTCGCACACAGCATTCTTTAAACAAACTGACAAACGAAAGAATACACAGAATACACGTGTACAAATCGTAGAACATAGGGAACCATAGCAGTGAACAAAAATAGCTTACAAAATGACATTTCGGCAAAAGAGCAATGAAGTATACGGAGAAAATAAGTTATTCACAACACTAGACCGAATAGTGCTTGGAAAGTGTAATGGTGGGATACAGCAAGATTTCGTGCAGGAGAAGCATTAAAGCATACGAAAAAGTAACCTGCTGACAACGATCAACCATCCAACGGTCGAGAAGTGGTAACGTGCGATACGTGCCGCTACAAGGTCTAGGTTTAAAAGGCACGACAGCCTTCCCTGAGACTCATTGATACCCCTTGTGAGAGTGTTATATTTGTGGATCAGATTAGATTCGCAGGCTTCCCTGTCGAAATGGGTTTTAAATCCTGATTGGAGCACTGTGGCCTTAAATTGATCGAACGCGTGTTTCAATGAGTTGATATGTTTGGAAAGGGGGAGATAAGGTTTTGTTTTTGGATCGGATCTGTGATTATTGATGCGAGTTCTAAAAGAATTTTCAGTCTGACCAATATATTGCGCACCACAATCACCACATTCTACGAGGTAAACTATATTTGCAGTGTCACAATTAAAATTGTCCCTGATCTGCATGGGAAAGTCACATTCCCTGCTCTGAGCGTTTGTTGTTGGTGTCATCATTAGACACAATTTGCACCGGGGTTTTCCACATGGTGTGGAACCTGTGAAACTAGTTTCTCTTGATCGAGATGATGTTACAATGTCTTTGATGTTTCTTGCCCGGAGATACACCACGCGTGGTGGGTCTGGAATGAGGTGCTTCATTCTTTCTCTATGGAGAAAGATGTTGTGGTGTCTTCTTAAACTTTCATTGAAGTTTGGGCCGGATGCCGAATATGTCAAAATCATATTGGTTTGTGACCTCGAAGTGGACGTTTTATTGCCACTAATAAGGCTAGAACGCTCGTGTTCTGATGCCTTCCAGATTGAATCTTCAATGAGTGGTAGTGGGTATTTTTGTCGTGCCAGGTCAATGCGGAGCTGATCACAATTAGAAGCGAAGTCATTTTGGTTAGAGCAAATTCTTCGGAAGCGTAGGCCTTGGCTGTATGGAATGGCCATTTTGCAGTGTCTCACATTGCTTCTTTGAAAGTTCAAGTGTTGGTGTCGGTTGGTGGGTTTTCTGTACACAGAAGTATCCATTCTGTGTCCGTTAGTTGTTATCTGCACGTCAAAGAAATTTATTGTAGAAGTTGAATACTCATGCGAGAATGAGATATCACTGTGAGCACTGTTGAAATCGGATATGAATTGTTTCAGGGCTTCCTAACCATGAGACCAAACCAAGAAAATGTTGTCGATGTACCACTTGTAAAACAGTGGTTTTAGAGGGAAGTTCTCCAAGAACTGTGTCTTAAGGGTTCCCATGTATATGCTTGCATAATTTGGGCCTATTTTTGTCCCCATAGATGTGCCACTTATTTGGACGTAGTGTTGGTTATTGAATTCAAATTTGTTTAATTCAGGTATTAAAGTTAACAGTTTGGCCAAAGTGTTGCTGTCAATAGGTTTGTCCTCTTGTGAATTTTCGTAGGCTCTTATGACGGATTCTTTTCCACCGGCGTGAGCTATGTTTGTATACAAAAAGGCTACATCTATTGTTACAAAGAAGGAGTCATCCGGTATCGTGAGGTCTTTTGTTTCACTTAGAAAATGAGTAGTATCCTTTATGTACGAATTGAATGTGGGTGGAATTTCCCTTATGATGTTGTCGACATATCTAGGAATGTTCTCGGTCACGGTTCCTATGCCAGAGACTATGAACCTGCCCGGATTGTTGAATTCGTGAATTTTGGGAAGAAGGTACAAACGTCCTGGCGTGCAGTGCAATGGAATAAGAGCTCGCGCAGTTTTTTTGTCTATTAGTTTTTCATCCCTGATAGACAAAAAAAAACGTCGGCCAGAGTCACCTTTCAAAGCTACGAGAAGCTTCTCGCTTCCATCAGGCATGGCCATCCTCAAATCCGTACCGTCTATGCGACTCTCATCCTCCCTCGCTGCCCTGATCGGCGCCGACAATGGACCAACTGGCGGGCCGTGCACAGCTTCAACTCAGAAGCCCGACGGTTTAATGACCTTCTTCGCCGGCCTTGTCTCCGCACCAGGGGCCTCTTCTACCTGAACCACGGCCTTGAGTGGCTGCCCTCGGCCCGGGTGTTTGCCGCGGATGGGATTCACCCCAACTTTGGCGTCGTCGCCATCATGGCCAGCCACCTGCACCGGGCCTTGTTGAGAAACTTTGCACGCAGTCAGTCGACATGGCTACAACACGCTGCCAGTGCCCCATCCCCACAAAGTTCAAGGACAGGCCCCACCTCCACCGCCGCCTCCACCAACAGCCACTGCTCTATCCTCCGAGGACCCCTCAACCAGGCCTCGACATTCCGATGTCGTCCGGGGAACATGCCGAGATTGACTTCCTGAAGAGCCCCCAGGTGAACCCCGTGTCCATCCATTTTCGAGAGAATTTTTAAAGCTAAGGAAAGTTTTAGAAAAAAGAATTCGATATGAACCTCACGTTAGCAGCTTACTTGTATACAGGAAATCAGGCATTGCCCCAAAAGGATTGATAATTAACCTCAAATCAGCTACCTCTGACCTCTCGCCTACTCACGAGGCAAACTGGCGGAGCATACGACATAAGGCATCGATGGATCTTTTGAGCATTGTATTCGAACATGACCAGTGTTGCCTCGATGCCATAAAAAAGGAAGAAATCTCTCTAATTAAAAAAATTCATTTGACTGCGCAAGAAAAGACCGAACTAGAAATGTTTAAACTGAACAAAACAAGCCATTTTTCCGCTCTCAAGGCAAAAAAAATGTTCCGCGACGGTGTTGATTTATCCCTATCCGAACCTAGCACATCATCCTCCCATAATGGTGTACCCGAGCCCGACACTCCTGAAAATGTAGTCAACGTTTCCACCGTTACTCTTTCAAAGGATGAATTGAGCGCATTGTCTAAGGGGCTGTCCTTTTGTCCCTCCACTGAAAAATTAAATGAGCTGCAAATGTACAAGGATCTAGAAAATTTCTCACGCTCACTCCGGTTAAAAGAGTACTATCATGATGTCCCCCGAGATGATAACACAGCACCGAGCCTTCCATCAGTTAGCCATTGGACGCAACCACTACAACGTGAAAAGTATATGGATACGTACATCAAGGCGGTTCAAAAAGATATCATAGCGGAATATAGAAAACGCACCTCCTACATACCGAATCTCACAGGAAAGGAACAGAGGGCACTAGAAATCCTTAGCACCCGCGCTGACATCATTATAAAGCCCGCTGACAAGGAAGGAGCCATTGTTCTCATGAACCAAACGAATTATAACAGTGAAGCGCAAAGGCAATTAGGTGACACGTCTTTCTATTAGCCCCTTGCGGCCGATCCGACATTAGACCACAAAGAACGAGTCCGCAGTACCATAATTGAAGTTAGGGATGAAAAACTGATAGACAAAAAAACTGCGTGAGCTCTTATTCTATTGCACTGCACGCGACGACGTTTTCACCTCCTTCCCAAAATTCACAAATTCAACAATCCGGGCCGGCCCATAGTCTCTGGCATAGGAACCATGACCGAGAACATTTCTAGCTATGTCGACAACATTATAAGGGAAATTCCGCCCACAATCAATTCGTACATAAAGGATACTGCTCATTTTCTAAGTGAAATAAATGATCTCACGATACCGGATGACTCCTTCCTTGTAACATTAGATGTAGCCTCTTTGTATACAAACATACCTCATGCCGGTGGAATAGAATCCGTCATAACAGCCTACGAAAATGCACAAGAGGACAAACCTACTGACAGCAACACTTTGGCCAAACTGTTAACTTTATTACTTGAAATAAACAATTTGGAATTCAATAACCAGCACTACGTCCAAATAAGTGGCACATCTATGGGGACAAAAATAGGCCAAAATTATGCAAACATATTCATGGGAACCCTTGAGACACAGTTCTTGGAGAACTTCCCTTTAAAACCACTGTTTTACAAGCGGTACATCGACGATATTTTCTTGGTTTGGTCTCATGGTGAGGAAGCCCTGAAGCAATTCGTATACGATTTCAACAGTGCTCACAGTGATATCTCATTCTCACATGAGTATTCAACTTCTACAATAAATTTCCTTGACGTGCAGATAACAACCAACGGACACAGACTGGATACTTTTGTGTACAGAAAACCCACCGACCGACACCCATACTTGAACTTTCAAAGCAGCCATGTGAGACACTGCATAACGGCCATTCCATATAGCCAAGGCCTACGCTTCCGCAGAATTTGCTCTAACCAAAATGACCTCGCTTCTAATTGTGATCAGCTCCGCATTGACCTCACACGAGAAAAATACCCACTACCACTCATTGAAGACTCAATCAGGAAGGCATCAGAACAGGAGCGTTCTAGCCTTATTAGTGGGAATAAAACCTCCACTTCGAGGTCACAAGCCAATCTGATTTTGACATATTTGGCATCCGGCCGAAACCTCAATGAAAGTTTAAGAAGACACCACAACATCTTGCTCCATAGTGAAAGAATGAAGCACGTCATTCCAGACCCACCACGCGTGGTGTATCGCCGGGCAAGAAACATCAGAGACATTGTAATATCATCTCGACCAAGAGAAACTAGTTTCACAGGTTCCACACCATGTGGAAAACGCCGGTGCAAATTGTGTCTAATGATGACACCAACAACAAGCGCACAGAGCAGGGAATCTGACTTTTCCATGCAGATCAGGGGCAATTTTAATTGTGACACTGCAAATATAGTTTACCTCCTAGAATGTGGTGATTGTGGTGCGCAATATATTGGACAGACTGAAAATTGTTTTGAACTCGCATCCATTATCACAGATCCGATGCAAAAACAAAACCTTATCTCCCCCTTTCCAAACATATCAACTCTTTCAAACACCCTTACGATCAATATAAGGCCACAATGCTCCAATCATGATTTAAAACCCTCGACAGGGAAGCCTGCGAATCTTATCTGATCCACAAATATAACCGTCTCACAAGAGATATCAATGAGTCTCAGGGAAGGCTGTCGTGCCTTCAAACCTAGACCTTGTAGCGGCGCGTATCGCACGTTACCACTTCTCTACCGTTGGATGGTTTATCGTTGTCAGCAGGTTACTTTTCCATAGGCTTTAATGCTTCTCCTGCACGAAATCTTGCTGTATCTCATCATTACACTTTCGAAGCACTATTCGGTCTAGTGTTGTAAATAACTTATTTTCTCCGTATGCTTCGTTGCTGTTTTACCCGAAATGTCATTTTGTAAGCTATTTTTGTTCACTGCTATGGTCCCCCATGTTCTACGATTTGTACACGTGTATTCTTTGTATTCTTTCGTTTGTCAGTTTGTTTAAAGAATTCTGTGTTCGAATTTATACTGCCATTGATGACTAGCAACGAAGTGTCCTTTTTTTCCTAGATCATTGGAGATATGTTCTCGTATGTGCGTCACATCTTTCTTTTACTTTTTTCATAATGATCAAACGCTTGTTACTTGCAAAAATATCAAATGTAAGCTGACAATTTGTTGTATCTATTCATTTCATGTCATGAGCCGGGGGCTCGTTTAACTGCTTTTTTTCAGTGTGCTGGTTCTTTGTTTGTTTCCTGCCTTGTGTGTAATTTCTAAAATCCTCGCACAGACTGCGTTCTTCTTGGGTGGCTGACGTACAGCTCTGTCCGCGTCGGCGCCCTTCGAGGAGTCGTAATTGTCCGTTTTGTGCCCGGGACGCAGACCGCGGATAATCCATTTGTGGCTATTATCTGGTCTCCTCCCGAAGCGGCGGCACTTTCCTTTGAGGACGCGGCCCCCTCGCTAATCCCCCCGCCGGCATTCTTGAAATTCAACGTCGCCTTGTGGAATTTTGCGTTCCCCAGTGTCTGGATGACTAATTGTCGATTCTACGCTTCCGCCTTATGCGGCAGGTTGTTTCCGCTCCTTTGGAGTAAGATGCCCAGTACCCCTTCCTTATTTGTTTACTTTTCCTAATATTGCTCTGCGTGGGTGGGCGGTGACTGAAGGAAACACGCTTCCTAAGTGCCTCGCTTTTGCTTTTCGCCGCGTTGTATATCGAGATGGATTACCTGCGCGCCCAGTCGTGCAGTACGTTTCTTTCCACTTGTTTGTTGCTGTACTTCTTTCTTGTACACTTTTGAAATAATATGTCCACGTGCTCACAGCGCTCCTTGCGCGCCTACATATACCTTGTATATTTGATATGTACTTCACTTGAAAAAGGCTCGTTCCCAGCCGAAACGTCGTAATAAATATTGTTATGTTTTTCGTGGTGACTCTAATTATATATATATATATTGTGAGAAGTCGCGCCTGCATCTCCGTGTACAGTGATGTGCGAACTCGTGACTGCCACTCTATGTGTGTGATACAACGCAGTCCCATATTTCGGTGCCTCAGAACACTCGCGGTGATCACTACGTGCATCGAGTCACGTAGGGCAGCCAGGTGTGAAGTGTATGTGTCCGTGTAGTGATGTGAGAACTTGTGCCTGCCACTCCATGTGCGCGTAATGCAATTGCGGTCTCATGTTCACGGATACTCGAACTGCTTCGCGCCATGCGAACGAGCCTCGAGTCACGTACGCCAAGGCTTCCCCCTTCTCCCCCCCTTCCCTTTAAATGGAGCAGCTCCGGTGGCCGGGGGATCTCAATGGCTTCTATGAGAGAAGACGTGTAACTTGCTTCAACAAGTATTAAACGCTTTATCTAACCCTCAGCCATGGACCTGCTCACATATGGCGCAGTCGCCCAACGTTACCTGCTGCAGCTTTAAGCGACACGACTGATGAGAAGAGCCTGCTTCATGCTTCAAGCAGTAAGCCCCGCCTCAGCCCGACAAGCCCAGCCTCAGCCCAAGCCGAAGAGCACCGGAGCAGCTCAACTCGCTCAGCAATCAGCCGTCGCTTCCGCCACTCTCAAACATCTTCGCCTGCAGTCTTTACGAATCTGCCCGAGATGCCGTTCATCAATTGGAGCAACGCAACCGCCGATGACATCGCACAAATCCCACTGCCGCTCATAAAACAAGAACTTGAATGCCGACAGCTTAACACCGTAGGCAACAAAGAAGAACTTGCCGCCCGTCTACTCGCCGACATTGAAAGTCACCGAGACCAAGATGATTCGCCGGATGCAGCCCAAGACAGCCACACTCCTCCTGCCCAGACTGGATTCCCTCAAATGCCAAGCTTCAGCGAAGATAGCGCTTCTAATTTTCAACAGTTCACCACCTACATGCAGCAATACATGGCGATCATGACGTCTGCAATGGCTTCTCAGGTGAGACCGATTACAGTAAACACTCTTCCTGATCTATCAGCTTCACTGCGAACATTTCACGGAAGTGGTGTTCCATCCGTCGAGAGCTGGCTCGAAGAGCTTGAGAGAACCCAAAAACTAGCGGCATGGGAAGACTCTACACTTCTTGCAATAGCTCAAAGCAAACTGCGCGGAGCAGCCGCAGATTGGCATGAAACGCAGGGTCGGCATATGACAACCTGGCGCTCTGGAAAGCCAGCCTGAAAAAAAGTTTTGGAGAACTGCTTTCACTTATCCAGTGGCAGGAGACCGTGACTGCCAGATTACAGCTAGCCGACGAAACTCTGCACTCGTATGCATTCGCCAAACTGCGGGCAATTTCTCGATGCCCGGTCAGCCTCACAGACAAAGAAAGGATTGAATATTTAATCCAAGGAATACGCGATGACCAACTGGCAACAGCAATTGCTCTACAGCGCCCGAAATCTGTCGATGAGTTCTTGAGCATCGCAATTGAGGTAGACCGTACCGTTGAGCCACAAAAGGGACGCGGAACGTTCGACAGTCTTCTGCGCAGACCAAAAACGAAGACAAACCAGCCTCGACCTTCCCTCCAAAAGAAAAATCGCAAAAGCAATTGCGCCCGCCACCAAATTGAAATTCTGAGCTTCCGCCCGCCGAGCAAAATGCACAGTATCAAGAAATTTCTGATAAGTATGGTGCACCAGCCTATAGACCCGGTCAAGACATAACGAACGCCGTTTGCTTTAAATGCAAGAAGACCGGTCATTTAGCAGCAAATTGCAGCGAAAGAAGTAAGGATCACCGGAACACAGAGCCAAAAGCGTACGCCACGTACGTACCTGATTCACTTGATGGGTCAAAATTTTGTTGCGCTGTGGTTCCTGCCGTTATACCAGCAATCGGAGAAATTCCAGCCTTCCCGGACAGTGGTTCGTCTATGACGATTATATCGTCGAAACTGCTCACAAAACAAAATGTTTTGCCGTGGACAGGACCACCCCTTCTTGTTGTCGGAGGAGGATCAGTGACGCCTATCGGAACTGTCTGTCTCCGGATAACAGTTGGAGCAATATCAGCTGTAGTAGAAGTGGGCGTTATGACAAATAACGCGCTTCCACTCATTCTTGGAGAGGACTGATTCTGCGCTGCTCGAGCTGAGCTCCACGTAAAGCCTCCTCAGCCATCTGAAATGCACCAGCCGAGCACAAAAACCATCATTCAGTGCCGCGACCAGCTTATGCCACGAATGGCCAACGCTGTTATTCTGACAATATCAGCTTTGTCTCACTTTGATGCTCCAGATGCCAAGGCCGATGCACTTCAACTAGCCCATGAGCCCGACGAAAATGAGCCATTATGGAGCAAACTAGCCAAAGCAGCTGCGTCTGAAGTGAACCCAGGCCCCACGATAAGCTGCGCTGTAACAAAGCTCTGCAGCCCAGAAGCCCCTCTTTCCCCTTCCAGTTCCGGTGACGACGACTTCACTAATATCATTCTCGGAGAACAGCTAGTTCCTGAACAATATGATGCTCTCAAACGCGTTGTTGAAAAACACGCCGACCTTTTCACACGGAGTCCGGATGACATTGGACTCTACGACGGAATTGAAGATGAAATTAGGTTAAAGCCCGATGCCCAGCCATACGGACGACAACCTTACCGATACACAGCCTCGGACCGAATATTTCTAGAAAACCAGACAGCAACTGTACTGTCGAAAGACATCATCTGCGCGACCTCTGGACCGTGGGGATTTCCAGCTCTTGTCGTGACACAGGGTGACAAAAAGCGGCTATGTGTGAATTATATGGCCCTCAACCAGATGACAGTCAGTGTCCTCCAGCCGCTTCCGCGAGCAGACGACATTTTTGATGACATTGGTGGAGCCTCTTTGTTTGCCGTATTGAATTTATGCTGTGCGTATTGGCAAATTAAAGTAAAAGAAGAGGACCAAGACAAGACAACCTTCATCACTCATCAAGGCACTTTGAAGTGGACACGAATGCCCTTTGGACTGAAGAACGCACCTGCAACTTTCCAAAAGGCAATGCATAAAATATTTTCCCAACTCAAACCCCGAGATTCGAAATCTGGTGTGCGTACATAACTCGATGACGTCATCATCTTTGCGAACTCGTTGGAACAATTTCTCGACCTTCTCGATGAGACTCTGACCCTCCTGCAACAAGCAGGCCTTAAGGGTTCATTGAAAAAGTGCACGTTTGCTGTTCCTTCAGTAAAATTTCTGGGATTTTTGATTTCACAAAACGGGAAGCAGCCAGATCCCGCAAAGATTGAAGCCATATTGCGCATCCCTACTCCGAGAACGCCGAAGCAGCTACTATCTTGGGTGCAAACCGCAAACGTTTACAGGCGTTTCATTCCTGGCTTTTCTAAGATTTGCGCGCCACTTCAAGCTGCCATGCGGAGTGCCGACTTCAAATGGACACCTGAGTGTGAGGAATCATTTCAGACCATCCGTTCGGCCCTTACATCAGCACCCATACTGTGCCACTTTGATCGCGACGCGCCCACAACAGTGGCTACGGATGCTTCTGCAACAGCTCTTGGAGCGGTGTTGACACAAAAACAAGCCGGAAAAGAAGTCGTGCTTGAATACGCCAGCCGATCACTGACGGAATCTGAACGAAAGCTACACAGCAACGTTTGGGAAGCATTGGCTGTGCATTGGGCTATTGCAGTGAAATTTCGCCATTACCTGCTTGGTAGGAAATTTCACCTGCTCACTGATAATTGGTCGGTCGCCTGCTTGACCAGAAACTTCAAGCCGTCTCGCCGATTCACTGGAATATTGCTGGATTTGGCGGAATTTGAGTTCTCTGTTGAGCACCGCCCTGGACGTCAAAATTACGTTGCTGACATGCTTTCTCGGCATTCATGTGCAGTGCTATCTCAGACGTATGATGAATTCACGGCCATGCAAAATGCAGACGACTTCTGCAAGAGCACCAAGCAGAAAGTGTGTGCTGAACCTAACTCAGCAGGACCGTTTGTCATAATCAATGACATCCTCTATCGGGTAACTTCAGAAGGGCATCACTGTCCTGTTGTGCCAGCAAAGATTCAACAAAGCGTTTTGGAGCTCACGCACGACGCAAGTGGATATCAAACGCACGATGGACAAACTGCAAGGACGGTTTTGGTGGCCGAACATGTTATCAACCGTTACAAGCTACATGCAGGCATGCCAACGTTGAAAGGAAGACAACAGACCAACCAGCCGGAACGTCGGCAAGATGGAATTCATGCGTTATACTGGCGTACAATTCAGTTCGATCGCTATCGACCACATAACAATGCCATCCAGCGACAAACAGAGCTACATTCTGAATGTAATTGACTTCGCCACACGGTACATTGTTCCAAAACCCGTACCGAACACGTCCACGAAGGAAGTAATCAGGCACCTTCACTCTGTTTTTCATAGATTCGGAACTCCAAGTGATTGCCTCTCTGACCACGGAAAAGCCTTTGACTCCAAAGAATTCAAGAACTTCATGAGAATGCACGGAGTCAGGGTACACTATTCAGTGGCTTACAGGGCCGCAAGTAACGGACTTGTCGAGCGAAGCAATGGCACCCTCGTCACCGTTTTGCGTAAAATGTGCAACCATGACCAGTCACAGTGGACAAAAAAGCTCGACGAAGCCGCTTTTGCCGTGAACACCAGCCTGAACTCCAGCACAGGATTTTCCCCCTTTGAGTTAATGTACGGATATACGCGAAATCTACCATACCAGACCATCTACGCATCAAGGCCCACTTCTGTACAAGAGCGCCTTTTGGCACTGCAATCCCAGCGAGCCGAAGCACCCAGCAACACGGAAAATGCCCAGCAAGCGCGCAAAGCGTACTATGATCGGGCGCACAGAGATCACTCCTACAAGGTTGGAGACTTCGTTTGGGTGCACCGCCAGCAGCCTCTTCCGCATGTGTCAGAGAAATTGGTTCCGAGGTTCAAGGGAGTCTATCAGATCCTCAAAAAGAAGACCCCGGTTACTTACCTCGTGACTAAAGTAGGCCGGAATTCGGGAACTCCTGACTCCAGAGTGGTGCATGTGAGCCAGATCAAGCTATTTAGACCACCTTACATCGACACTATTCTTGAGTCATCTGAAGCTTGACCTCAATGTTAGCAGACTGTTCAGTTTTCACGTCACCAAAGGGACTTGGTCATTTTGGCTAGGGTGGGACGTGAGAAGTCGCGCCTGCATCTCCGTGTACAGTGATGTGCGAACTCGTGACTGCCACTCCATGTGTGTGATACAACGCAGTCACATATTTCGGTGCCTCAGAACACTCGCGGTCATCACTACGTGCATCGAGTCGCGTAGGCCAGACAGGTGTGAAGTGTATGTCTCCGTGTAGTGATGTGATAACTTGTGCCTGCCACTCCATGTGCGCGTAATGCAATTGCGGTCTCACGTTCACGGATACTCGAACTACTTTGCGCCATGCGAACGAGCCTCGAGTCACGTACGGCCAAGGCCTCCCGCTTCTGCCCCCCTACCCTTTAAATTGAGCAGCTCCTGTGGCCGGGGGATCTCAATGGCTCCGATGAGAGAAGACGTGTAACTTGCTTTAACAAGTATTAAACGCCTTATATAACCCTCAGCCACAGACCTGCTCACAATATATATATATAGTTGAAAAATGTTAGAAACACAATTAAACACAAAAACAGTGGTTTATAAACATTGCGACTGAAGGACCAGTCTTCATCTGGACTGGTCCTCCAGCCGAAATTTCAGGAAACCGCTGTTTTTTCTACTCGTGCGCCTAGCATTTTCTCAACTATGTCTTCAGGCTCCTCGAGCAGATTATTTTACAGATTAGATTATATATATATATATATATATATATGTATATATATATATATAACACAGAAATAAGGGTTTGCAGCCCAGAAAACCTCGGAAAGCAAAGGGGAGGTTGTGGTAGGTTATTGAAACAGATAAAGAATTTGGAAAGAAAGAAAGCGGAGAAAAAATGCCCGCCAGGTGGAATTTGTACCCACGGCCTCCAGAATACCAGTATGGTGCGATAACCACTACGCTACCGCCGGGGCGATTCCCCCCCCCCCGCTTTCTGGGGTATTTATGTCAATGTAATTTTTTCCTGTGCTTGTGGGTAGTAGCCAGCGCCACTCTGACTTCTCGGGTTGAAGGGGACCTTCTTTTAATGCCCGCCCCGTGACTCGAGTGTCTACGACATGTCGATAGTGGTCAACCAGCGTTAAACCTTCTTAAGCTCCCTAGGGCAGCAATACTGCCTGAACAGAGCCCGTCGCTATCCATGTAGCGAATCAGAGTAGGAAATGAGGGGCTCATAGAAAATAACACAGAAATAAGGGTAGGCAGTCAAGAAAACCTCGGAAAGCAAAGGGGAGGTTGTGGTAGGTCAATGAAACAGATAAAGAATTTGGAAAGAAAGAAAGAAAGCGGAGAAAAAATGAACGCCAGATGGGATCCTAAACCACGACCTCCAGAATACCGGTTTGGTGCGATAACCACTACGCTACCGGCGGGGCGATTCCCCCCCCCCCTGCTTTCTGGAGTATTTATGTCAATGTAATTTTTTCCTGTGCTTTGGGGTGGTAGCCAGCGCTTTCTCCGCTTTCTTTCTATCTTTCCAAATCCTTTCTATCTTTCCAAATCACGAGCACCATTAGTGTCTGGCTTACCGTGTTCCAAATTGGGTAGTCTGACGGTGTCTGTTGGTTTTTAGAAATGAGTATTGCTGAGTGTCTTTCTGCCTCAGTGATATAGTCCTGCCTATTCATTAAAACAAGTGCAGCACCTTGGTCGGCGGGTTTGATTGATATGTCGCAGGGCCCTCGTAAAGATTTTAATGGCTTTTCCTCTTTCCGTTGCAGATTTTTGTGAGGACTGATCGATTTTTACATTCAGAGAGAATGTCCCGTTGGACCACCCTAATGTAGATGTCTAAGCATTTGTTTCTTTTGGGGGGAGGAGTCCAATGGCGTAGTGATGGCAGCCTAGTGTCCATAGTAGTGCCTTGTGATTTGCAATAGTAATATTCGCGGAGCGTAAATGTGCGGGACAAGTTCTCTAGATTTTTTGTAGAGTCTGCCTGTAGCAGGGCAAAAAGTGAAGCCTCTTAATAGCACGCGCTCTCATCATCAGTGACAGGGGGTGTCACAAAGATTTACTATATGGCAGATTTTGAGCTGTGAGGTGTTGAGGTCAGCGCATTTTAGGGACTTGCATGGGAAAGAAAAAAAAACGTGTCTACTTTTTCAAGAGGGGAAGGTATGCTGTCCCGAAGCAGCTTTTTCTGTTTTGTTAGAATTAGTTGGCGCTCTTTGTTTTCTGCAAACACTTTTAAAAGGTTAATTTCATGGGGCGTGATGTCAACCTGGTCAATCAGTTTTCCTTCCTCACCGGGGCTTTTCTCTAGTTCTAAGTTATCGCGATCAATAACAATGTTCAAAAGTGGCTTCAATGCTTCATGTATGCATAGCGCCCACCTACCCTTAAACTCTTGGGACATGTCGGAGGAGGCCGCTTAAACGAAAAAGTGCAGCCCTTTCGCAACTACATCACATCCGCATTACGCCCTTAGGGTGTTAACATGGCACTGATATCGCACTCGCTTTTGGAGAGTTTTTCTACACGTGAAAAATTTTTTTCACACGGTTGTTCTGTTCTGACCTCAAGAGTCACCTAAGTCTAGTCAGTTTGTTCTGTTTTTCCTCCCACGGCCGAGAACGTTCTGGCTGATATTAAGGATCTAGTTATACCAGAACACAGCTTGCTAGTCACTCTCGACGTCGCCTCGCTATATCCAAATATTGCACACTCGGACGGCATCCGATCTGTCTTTCATGCGTACAACGATGCTTCCCAAGACAATTCAATTGATGGTCAAACTCTTGGAGTGCTTCTGAAGCTTGTCTTGCTGCTGAACAACTTGCGCTCGAAAAACCGCACTACTTGCTAATCCACTGACCCTCGACGGGAAAAAAATAGGACCCAACTATGCTAATATTTTTATGGGCACATTGAAGCCTGACCTTCTAAGCAACGAACAGCTTCACCCTGTTTTCTATCGAAGGTTCATTAAGGAAATTTTTATCAATTGGTGCCATGGGGAAGAGGAAATTCAAAAATTGATCACCGCTTACGACAAGGCGTACTAGAACATTTCATTCTCCTACTCATATACCACATCTGCCAATATTTTCTCGACGTTCCAGTTGAGGCTTCAGTGTACACTCAGTTAACAGACCAACGACAATACTTGCATTTCAAAAGCAACCATGTTAAACCCTGTAAACTCGGCACACTATACAGTCAGTTTCAGCATTTAGAAGGATATGCAGTGACCAAGCTGATTTTGCCTATATATCTCTACAACTAACTAATGACCTAACTAATGACCTAACTAATGACCTAACCTAACAAATGACCTAACTAATGACCTAATCAGTGATGCTTTTAGGAGGTCTGAAAAACAGGACCGCCGCCACCTGATAACAAACTCAAAAGCCAAATCTTTGAATACGACCCCCCTTATTTTAACATAGGCCACTTCGTCCTCCAACGTAAGCTGCATACACAGAAAGCACCACAAGACTTTACTTCAAAGCGGAATGTTCTGGAGTGTTTTCTCTGTGCCTCCCTACGACGTGTACCAACGTGCGAGGAACATCTCAAGTTATTGCAACGTCATCTAAGGTCAACACCCTGCTTCGTATGTAGCAGATCCTTCAATGGGCCTAGGTGCAAACGGGGCCTCATGATAACTAAAACATCTCTATCCAAGAGAACCACGTCTTCATTCTCTTTCCAGAAAAGAGGAACTTTGACTGTGACATAGCAAAATCTGTGCACCTTCTTGAATGCACCATATGCCAACCCCTGTACGTTGGGCAAACTGAGAATCCGTTTAGAATAAGGGCCAACAGCCACCGAGCACAATTAAAGTCCCTTCCACACCTTTCCCTATCTAGACATGTAAATATTTTTCACATTTTCAAATCACCGCTTATGTACCCCCCCCCCCCCCCTATGTAATGCCCTGACGGGCCCTTAGGGTACTGAAATATATAAATAAATATTCTGGGCCCCCACTTCCATGCATTCACAGCCACGGTGCTTCAGTTCAATTTCAAAATGCATTATGACCGTGCAGGCCATGAATCGCACCTGATTTACAAGTTGAACACTGAATTCAGTGGCATAAATGAAAACACAGGCCCATTGTCTTGCTTGCCCAATCAGGCACCAGAGAAGGACGATGCAGCGACCAACTGAGAAAATTTGTTCTGAAAGAGGAGCATTTTTACATTTCTTTCCTTTTTTTCAAATCTTTGTATTGTGTACGGTGTTCGTAATGTACTTTGTGCTGTGTCAGTGTACTACTTGTGTATAGCTGCCGTACCATATAGGCATGAATGTACAAAGATTTCACCAAAGTGCATCTTGCTTTTTTTAGTTTTGTTTATAGAATGTTATTATCATGCGTCCTTTTGCACTGAAAAATTTCTATCGGGAATATGATATTGCATAAATGCTCTTCGAGAACTTCGTTCGGAACGTTATATCTCTTTTTTGTAGAAGTAAGTGAGGCTTATGTCCACATATTTTTTGGTATTTATGTGATCTAGCTTGAATTAGCCTTATTTTGCATTTCTTGTCCTTGCATTGCATGAGCTTGCCCTTCTGTGTCACCCTCATGGACGACTGTCACATTTTACGCTGGAAAACGTTTCCGCGATTTCACTACTTTTCAAACCACTCGTCGTTTGGGGCTTTCTTCAAACCTCTTTCTTGTCCCCATTCCCCCGCTGCGGTTCCCGCGCACCTCCCGCTAAAAAACCCTCTCTTGTCTCAATACTCCCTTTTCCTTCCTTCCTGTTTTTCATTTTTTTTCGTGTGTTTGTGTGTATCGGTTAAGGCTTGAACTGGGTGTCCGTAATTAACTCTGGGCTCTACCACCATTTGCTCATAACCAGGTTATTTCCAGTAAAAAAACTAGCAAGAAACCACCCCCTCCTTCGTCGCTCACTTTCTTGCTTTCCCCTGGTGACTTCAGTGCCATGCAGCGCTTTCCCATTATCATATAGCCTCGCCTGTGTTCACTACGCCCTTTCTACTGTGTTCTCCGGCCCCAATTCAACGCCCTTTTCCACCACTCCTTTTGTTCAGCGGTGTCGTACGCTGCTTCTGTTGCGCGTAGAGCCTACGTTTTTCTTCAGACAACTTCTTGCCCCGCTCACAACTGCAATGTATTTACAACCAACTGCTGTGCACCATTTGTATCCTTGAAAAAGACAGGCCCCCCTCGAAACGTTAAAATAAATATTCTTATCTTTTCAGTGTGACTTTTCTATCTTACAGTTAATCCTAGAGCCGGAACCTTTTCTGTAACTTTACCACAAAGACTAGAGGCACATTAGATGCGGAAGACATAGGTCGTTAATTTTCGAATTATCTAGCTACATCCGTCGACCTTGGACACTCGCACGGCAAGCACCTGCATCACGACATCGACCCAAGGCGGAAAGGGACGCCAGTCTTCATCTCGCAATCCGGTTCGAAAATCGAGGACGCCTGCTCCCTGATGGACGTCGTCTCAAAGACAACAACCGCCATCGTCCTACACGCCGGCACCGACGATATGACCCAGTCCTCAGCGGGATAGGCATTCGGGCGCTATCGCACCCTTTTGTACGTCATCTCCCGACACTTCCCCCGCATCTAGTGGGTGTATGCCACCATAATCCTGCCCCGCTCAGTCAGTCGCCACTGGGTTGGAACTAACCGTTCTTTCTTCGGGAAATGCAACAGCTTGCTCCCCGGTTCAACCGCCTTCTTCGCCGCCAATGATGGCCGAAGAGGGGCATCTTCTTCCTCGACCACGCCTTTAGTTACTCCCGCCGGCTCGGGTGGTAGCCGCTGACGGGCTCCACCCAAAGTTTGAGGGTGTGGCTATCCTGGGGAGTCACCTGCTGCACGAGACCCAACGTCGAGGATACGCACGCGCAGACGAAACGTAGCAGCAGCACTCTGCGGTCCAGGCAGCGGCTGAACCGCCAACGATCCCTCCCTCCACCAGTACTGGCCACCCCAGCGGCGTATCCCCAGGCTTCAACCAAGGCTCTACCGGAGCCACACAACAACTGGCGAAGGACCTTATCGGCCGTCCTGAAGCAAAACCAAAGGAACTGATTAGAATGAGAGTCACTGTTTGCTTAATTGGGTGCGCTGCTAGAAGGTGTGGGCAGTCGACTGAAGCGAGCAAACAACCCCACCGAATCTCCAGGGCACAGGTGACGAAGAATGTGGCCGTCTGATGTGCGGCTTTCACCGACCAGAGCGGTAAGAATGGGTCAGAGCCTTGAACAAACAACAGTAGGACTTACATTTAAACAGGCAAAACACTGTACAAGCATGAGGACATGCAACATTAACGAGAGACAATTTAGATTGAATACAAATGCGGGAAGCTGTTCAAATTTAGGCAAAATTATACAATCACGAGCGTTAACAAATATAAATTACGAAATACAGCAGTTCACTCAAATGAAAACGAACAGTTTGATGCATATGAGAGACAGAGTCCCACAATATTCACTGACTCTGCGGACGATGCGCTGCTGTCGGAAGTGGTACGGCTACGTGTGAAGCATGGATTCGTCGTATGCCACACCGTCCGAGACGATCAGGGTGATTGGAGTCCTGATAGTACGTTGAAGTCCTCCAGGGCATGGGTCGCCAGTGACATGGTGCACAAACTGGCAGAAGCGATTGTCACATCGCAACGTCCAAACGTAGCTAACTTGCTTCGGCGCGAGTCTCTTTTTATAACTGCGCCGTCGTGGAGAGAGAGGAAAAAACAGGCAATGCACCCGCTGCCGACGAGTGCACAACTTCCCTCTTTGTCCCTTCTAGAAGGAACGACGCGCCTTGGGACTGGCAAAGCGTCACTCGCCCCAACGAAAGAAGTCGAAGCTTCGGTAAAAGTTGAGCGGCGCAGCTTTTATTTTGGTATTTTCTTGCGGGCGAGCCGGCTAGTGGTCGCGTTACCGCCACTTCGTTCGAAAAAGTTCCAGTTTTTTTTTTCGGGACAAATAGAACTGAACGCAATGCATAGGACGGCTTTAACAAGAATTCGGCGTTGTACAATAACATGAAAACAATTATACGGCACTTTTACGCGTCGTACGCTCTTGTTTGTGACACAGCCCCCCGGGTTCAGAATAAATGCAATATTAGTCCGAACCTCACAAATTAGTGCGTAGGTGTCATTAACACTTAGTGAGCAAAACAGTTCGTACTAACACAAAATGAAGTACAGACATAATACATATAGACGCGTACATATTTTCTATGCATCACACGGGTTTGGTACAGATTTCTCCTAAATACACAAGTTCAACTAATACAGCTGGTATGAGGTAACTAAAAATGAGAACAAGCTAGGGCACATTACACAGTTCTGGGCAAAAGTCAAGACAAGGGCGAACTTCTGGAAAATACTGACTAATCTGGCGCCGAATTGTCGTGGGCTCACATACAATGCGTGTGATTTAGTACCTAGAAATACATACAATGCATTGGCGCATTGAAACTCATCAGAACCATAATTAATAGGCTGCTCACAAACAATAACAATCAACTGCAAAATTCACCAAAGCCACAAGTAGTAATGCCAATATTACACAGCAAATGCACTGTAGAATAGGTAATACACACTATTATAAACTCCACGTTCAGAGCATTATAGAAGTCGCGAATGTAAACGTCAGGCAGCAAATTGTGAAGATACAACCTGAAAAGTCTACTCGTCATACACAATTACAGGTATATGTGAGGGTACACTCTGCTTAAGTGTTCTGCTCCCACATTCTTCCTCCCTTTAATATCTTCGACTGTGAACTGGTATTCTCGTAAAAGCAGACTTTATCGGAGGACTCTACTGTTAATCTGTTTTGCTTGCCGATTGTAACGGAGTGGCTGCTGGTTGGTTTGCACAATAAACGGCCGACCGTACAAGTAGGCGTTGAACTTTTGGACTCCGCTAAACAGGGAAAGGCATTCTGTTACATTCGTGCTATAAGATACCTCTCGGGGTACAAGTTTCCTTCTGGCGTATGCTATAGGGTGAAGCGTGCCCTCGAAGGATTGCATGAGCACGGCGCCGAGGCTGGTTTGAGAGGCGTCAGTGCGGAGCACGAATGTCTTAGTGAAGTCCGGAAGTCTAAGTATAGGAGGGTTAGAGATGAGCCGTTCGACCTTTTTGAAGGCTTCTTCTTGAGCGGTACTCGACTTGAGGATGTTGTCTTTTTCTTTCGGGGGGAGTTTGGTTAGCGGTGCGCTGACCTCGGCATAGTTCGGAATAAAATCGTGATAATACCCTGGTAAGCCGAGGAATGCGCGAACTTGCCGTTTTGTTTTTGGTGCCGGTGCTGTTTGGACCTTTATCACGTTCTCTTTGAGTGGTGCTAGTTGTCCTTGCCCAATTTTTATGTCCGAGTAATTCGATCTCTGTTGCCATGAACTCACACTTGCTTGGGCAGATGGTCAGTCCAGCCGCTTCGATTCTGCCGAAAAGTTCTCGGACTGATGCAACGTGCCC
Source organism: Haemaphysalis longicornis (assembly GCF_048455015.1). Classification (NCBI taxonomy): domain Eukaryota; kingdom Metazoa; phylum Arthropoda; class Arachnida; order Ixodida; family Ixodidae; genus Haemaphysalis; species Haemaphysalis longicornis. The sequence goes on from NW_027526214.1 coordinate 91,052,921, forward strand.
TTTTCGCTCTGCTTTCACTCGCTCCAACTGAAGTTGCCTCTGAAATTCTTTCTCTTTTTCGCTTTCAGCCCTCTCAGACTCTTCTCGTGCTGCCTGTCGTGTTTTCTCAACCTCTTCTCATGCTTTTTCTACCTTTTCTCGCGTTGCCTGTCGCGCTTTCTCAGCCTATTTTCGTGCTTTTTCTGTCTCTTCTCTTGCTGCCTGCTTTGCTCTGTCACATTTCTCGTTTTCTTCTTTTTCTTTCTGTGAGACCCACTATCGTAGTTGGGCCCCTGACAGGCCCAGTTGCAAGCCCCACGCTACATATTTCTCTAGATCCATGATTGCGAATGTACCGCAATCTAGACACAATACTCTAGCCTACAGCTAGGTGTATGTACTCAGAGAAAGCTAACGACAACACCAACTTACAAAGGCAGTAACAACCTATGCCGCAAATGTTCCAGGCTCTTTCTCCTCCTTACCGTTCACCTGAGAAGATTTCAGGACAAATATTCGCCGAACGAGTCGGACGATGCACCGCTCTCGGAGGCGATACAACCACATGTGAAGCGTGGCTTCGTCGTAGGCCGGCACGCCAAAGACGATCCCGGTGATTCGAGGACCGGGAGTACGTTGGAGTCCTGCCGGTCGCGAGTTGCCGATAGTGTGATGCACAAACTGGCACAAGCCGTTGTCACATCACGACGTCCAAACGTAGAGCTCCAACTTGCTTGGGCACGAGGCTTTTTTTTATAACTATGCCGTCGCGGAGAGAGAGGGCACTACCCGCAGCGCACCCGCCGCCGACGAGCGCACAACTTCCCTTTTTATCCCTTCTAGAATCACCGACGCTCCTTTGCACTGTCAAAGCCTCACTCGCCCCCTCTAAAAAACTCGATGCTCCGGTGAAAGTTGAGCAGCGTAGCTTTTACTTTGGTATTTTCTTGCCGGTGAGCTGGCGAGTGGTGAAGTTACAACCGCTTCATTAAAAAGAGTCCAGTGTTTTCTCGTTGCGAATACAAGCGTACTGAATAAATCGGACTACTGTAACAACATTTAGGGGCTGTATAATAAAAAAAAAATATAGGGTACTTCTAGGCGATGTAGGCTCAAATTTGTGGCAATCAGGTAACTTTTGTGGGCAGAACAGAGCAACCGTGTCAAAAAATGTTTGAAGGTTACGAAAATTTTCGAAAAGCGAATGCGATATCAGTGCCATGGAAGAACCCATATTTTGTATCGCTGATTGGACGTAGTTTTTCAAGGGCAGCGTATTTACCTTAAAGCAGCCACCTCCGACATGTCCAAAGAGCTTAAGGCTAGGTGGGCACTATGCATACATGAAGCATAATAGCAACTTTTGAATATTGTTATTCACAGGATAACTCACAACCAGAGCACATTCTCAGTGAGAAGCGAAAACTCACTGACCACCCAGACTTGACGCCCCATGAAATTACCGTTTTAAATGTGTTCGCAGAAAACAAAAACCGCCAAGTAATGGTAACCAAAAAGACAAAGCTGCATCGGAACGGCGTGACTCTCCTTGTTGAGAAAGGAGACGCGTCTTTTATTTATTCCCATGCAAGCCCCGAAAATGCTCCTGAGCTGAACACCTCACAGCTCAACGTGTGCCATATAGTAAATATTTCCGACAACCCCCTCACCGATGAAGCGAACGCGTGCTATAAAGAGGCTTGAGTATTAGCCCTGCAACTAGCACACTGGACGAATTCTAACTCTATGAGCATCTAGAGAACTTCTCCCGAAAGCTTAGTCTCAGCGAATAATACTTTGGCGAATCACAAGACCTTGCAATGGACACTAGGCTTCCATCACTGCGCCATTGTACTCCTCCTCCACAAAGAGACGTATGCTAAGACATCTACATAAAGGCCGTGGCACGCAAAACTCTCGTTGAATGTAGAAACCGATTACAGTATCACAAAAATCACTCGCAGAAAGAGGTAGAGGCATTAAAAGGTTTAAGCTTGCGCTCCCACATAACAATCAGACCCCCGACGAAGGTGACGCAATTTTTATGAATAAGCAGGACTACATCACTGAGGCAGAAAGACATCTCAGCGATACTTCTTCCTATAAACCAACCGACACCGATCACACTACCAAATTTAAGAACAAAGTGAGCCAGAAACTGATGGCGCTCTTTAAGGTCAAAAAATTCCCGAAAAAAAATTGCCGCCTCGCTTCAAGTTTTATGTCAAGCTTCAGGACTATTTTATCTCTAAAACACATAAAGGAGGAAAACCAGTCATTACAATCATCTCCTCCATAGGGACATAACAGAAATTGCCGGTAGTTTTATTGATAGCCTCATAAAAGACATTCCCCCCTTTCTACCCTCGTATGTAAAGGATACAAACCTTTTTCTTGCTGATAATATGATTGTAGTTATACCGCAAGATATCCTGATAGTTACTCTTGACGCCGCCTCGCTATATATAAATATTCTATAATCGGGCTGCATTCGTTCTGTCGTCTATTCGTACAATGATAATTCCCGAAAATATTCAAATGCTGGTGAAACTCTCAGCGTGCTTCGAAAGCTTGTCCTGGAGCTGAACAACTTTGAGTTGAACAATAAGCGCTACGTGCAAATTGAGAGGAACTCGATGGGAACAAAAATAGGACCCAACTATGCCAATATTTTCCTGGGTACATCGGAGCCTGAATTTGTAAGCAATGCACAGCTTTAACCTCTTTTCTAACGAAGGTTTATTAACAATATATTTCTCATAATCTGCCATGGGGCAGAGAAACTTCTAGAATTTTTCTTTGCTTTTAACAACGCCCACGGGAACATTCCCTTCTCCGACTAATATGCCGCATCTTCCATTTTTTCTCAACGTTTGAGAGAGAATATCTGACAACAAGCTTGTGACCTGGGTGTACAGTGCGCTAACAGACTGACATGAATACTTGCATATCAAAAGCAACCACGGTAAACACTGTAAACTTGGTATACCATACGCAAGTCTCTGCGTTCTAGAAGGATATTCTCTTACCCAGCTGATTTCGCCTCTGTCAACAGCTAATTTCCTAACACGACAACAATACCCACCGTCTGTCATCAGTGATGTTATTAGGAAGTCTCAAAAACAGGACCGCCAACACCTGATAATTAACTCAAACGCCAAATCTTTGAATACGACCCCCAAACTTATACTAACATATGCGGCTTCGTCCTCCAAAGCACACTCCATACTCAGAAAGCACCACAACATTTTATTTCAAAGCGAACGGTTGCGGAGTTTTTTCCTTGACCTCCCGGCGTTGTGTACCGACGTGCGAGGAACATCTCAAGATACTGCAACGTCATCATTTAAGGTCAACAACCTCAGTTTCACAGGCACGAAACCTTCCAAAAAAACTAGGTGCAAACTGTGCCCTCGGTGACTCAAGCCACTGTCCCCCCCAGCATCACGTCTTCATTGCCTTTGCAGATCAGAGGAAACTGACTGTGACAGTGCAAACATTGTCTACCTTTTTATATGCACCATACGCCATGCCCAGTACGTTGCTAAAGCTGAGAGTCCCTTTAGAGCGAGAATCAACAACGACTGAGCACACAGAAAGTCTCTACCACACCTTCCCCTACCTAAACATCTAAGTAATCTACGGCATCCTTTCCACGAATTTAAAGCCACGATGCTTCAGCCCAGTTTCAAAACGCTTTCTGACCGCGAAGCCCGTGAATCGTACCTTAGTTACAATTTCAACACTGTCTTAAGTTGCACGAATAAAGACACGGGGCGATTTCCTTGCTTGCCCAATCAAGCTCCGGAGAAGGCTGATGCAGCGACCTACCGAGAAACGTTGTTTTGAAAGAGAATTATTTTACTCCTTCTTTTCCCTTTTTTTCAAATATTTGTCGGGTATAGTGTGCTCTGTACGTAAAGTACTTTGTACTGTGCCAATGTACTGCATGTGTATATTTTCGCACCGTATAGGCACGAATGTTCAGAGATTTCACCTTTGTACCCCTTGCTTTATTTTGTTTTTGTTTTTAATAGTAATAAACAAGGCGGCACAGAAAATGTGCCCCAAGACCGGCCCGTCTATGACCGCTGTCTGGCATGTCCGGCCAGCATCCAGGATCTGGCAGCCACTGATCATGAGATGAACGGCCAACATTCGGCAACCAGCGCTTCGGTGTTTCTCCGGACGCCCGTGTTCAGACGCACAACGGCAGCTGCCAGGCTGCCAGATATTCAGTTGCCTTTCGGCGGCCGATGTTGAGAAAGAAATCGGGCGGAGTGCGGCTTTAGGGCATTCGTTTTTCCTTCGGGAAGCGGTGTTCAGTCGAAGCACGGCAAGCGACTGGCCAAAGGTTATCCGTATTCTTTTGGCAGTTGGTGTTGGAAAAGAGGCCGGCCGTAGCGCGGCTGCCACGCCTCCGCTCTTTCAGCGGTGAACCACGCGTCCGGCGGCAAAATATTTGTTTTCTTCGGACAGCCGGTGTTATAAAGGAGACCGGCCGACTTAAGGCCTCAGATTCTTAGCTTTTCACTTGGTTAGTGGTTCTCGGCCGAGTTAGGGCAAGCGAACGGCCACAGAATTTTCAGCAACAGGTGTTCAAGAAGAGACCGGCCTTTGTAAGATGTTATACGTCATTATACGAACAACCGCGCCCATCTGGGCACCGTGAATTCATGCAGATACGTGCTTGGAAGAAGACCCGCCGATGTAAGACCGGTTATTCCCTGGGTGAAGAAAAAGCCTTTAGGGAGTCGTAGGGCGGAGACACGTTTTTCATCCGCTCGGTGTTTCTACATTATAAATGAACGAACTACGTTTGTCAAACAGTAATGATTGTTCTATGTGAACGGGCAAGGTGCAAAAACTCACTGGACATTACCAGGGAAACGTTTAGGCCATCGAAATGCCATTTATTGCCACAAGAAGACTGGGCCACACCGACGGGTGAGCTAAGCCTCGCCAGTCATAGTCGCTACAACGCCTCGCCTGTAGGCTTCGTCGACGCATCAATTCGAGGCTCTTCGCCCCCTCAAGAAATGGAGACTATTGGAGACATCGACCCGGCAGCGATGTCCGCCCCGAGATGGCGGTGGTTAACCAAAATAAGGGGCCTTAAAGGGTGCCGAGAAAGCTTCCACCACGCAGGAGCTCAACCTGCGCCATTTCAAGGACTCCCCATCAAAGAAAGGCAAGGGCGCAAAAAAGTGCAAGTTTCCGCATATTCTTCTCACAATATTACTGTGAAAAACAATGTGAACTATATTGTTTGTGATAAACGATGAAGAGGCTAAGCTCGCGCATTGGTAGGCTCAACTTCAAGCCCCGCACTATGTTACTTCATGCGATTTTAGGACTGCCTATTTTGAAACAACTGTTATTTTGAATTTGCCATAAAAACAAAGCCTTGTGAATGACAAAGCCTGGATATTAACTTAGTTATGGTGTTTGAAATTGAGATTAGCTACACTTGGGATATGACTCATTTGGTTAAACATAATCGCCAGCATCTTAGCAAACACGAATTTCGTCGGGTTTTTCTTGCTCAACGCAGCTTGTTGAGTTCACGCACGATTTGGCTCTAGCAATAGATAAGCTTAAAGTATCTTACTATTTTCTTGTTCGGCGAAAAAGCATTTGATGGTGTTTCATATCTTCGTCTTGTTAGTACATTGCGGGCAATAAACTGGATGAATCCGTTATTGCATGGCCAGACGAGCATATCTCTCTTAGACAGCAGGTGGTCGCTCTCAATGGTTGTTCGTCCGGATATGATCCCGTGGCCTCAGGAATTACCCAACGCTCAGTAGCGGGCCGTGTTTTGTTTGTGTGGTCTCTAATCTTTCTTAAGAATGTTCGCCATGATTGTGTAATTTATTGGACTATAGCGAATGAACGTAATTCAAAATACTTGCCCCATGATTCAAATTAATGACATCCTCATATGCTGATTCAAGAAAAGTCGTTGAATTTTAAAAAGTGGGTTAAGATAAACTTTACAAGAAAACGTTCATTCCAATTGAATGTGTGTACAGTTAATTACACTGCTTTAAGAAAGACCGGGGGATATAAATAACGAGGAGGTTATTTAACGAGTTGTTAGAAAAATAGGCACGTTCACAACATAAAAGTTATGGCTGTACGTGTTTTTGGCTTTCCGAAATAAAATTTCAGCGAACGTCCACCTAACATAAAAGAACAACCGTATTTCAGTCATGTGCGCGGAATGTAGGAGTACGGATGTGTTTTCTGGGATCTCTACAGCAAACAGCTGGTTGACACGTTCGAAAACATAAAGAATGGGGCAGTGCGATTAGTACTAGGTATTGGCACTGTCAACTTAGGATGAGGGAAAGTAAAAGTAAACTTAAATGGTAAGACGGGAAAGATCATAAACGAAACCTGAGGTTGAATTTTTTTTGTAATATTGATCATTCGAAAACTGCAATAGAGGGGGAGAAGTATCCAAGGCGGCACAGAAAGTGTGCCCCAACATCAGCCCGTCTATGGCCGCTTTCTGGCATGTCCTGCCAGCATCCAGGTTCTGGAAGCCAGTGACCATACGATGAGCAGCCAACATTCGGCAACCAGCGCTTCGGTATTTGTCCGGCCGCCCGTGTTCAGACAACAACGGCAGCTACCCGGCTTCCAGATAGTCAGTTCGCTTTCGGCTGCCGATGTTGAGAAAGAGAGCGGCGAAAGTACGACTTTGGAGCATCTGTTTTTCTTTGGCAAAGCGACCTTCAGCCGAAGCACGGCAGGCGACCAGCCACAGAATATTCTTATTCTTGCGGCAGTTGGTGTTCAAAAGGAGACGGGCCGGAGCGCCGCTGCCTCGCATTCGATCTTTCAACGTGAACCGCGTGTCCGGCGGGAGAATATTCGTTTTTTTTCGGCGACCGGTGTTATAGAGGAGACCGGCCGACGCACGGCACCATAATGCACTATTTTCATTCGGTAACGGTGCTCGGCTGAATTACGGCAACCGAACGGCCGCAGAATTCTTGGCAACCGCTCTTCAAGAGGAGACCAGCCTACGTAAGGTCTCAGGTTATACGTCATTCTTTCGGTAAGCGACGTACAGCCGAACAACGGCATGGGTCTTGGCGCCGAAAATTCATGCGCAGACGTGTCTCGAAGAAGACCCGCCGGTGTAGGACCAGTATTTCCCTTGGTGAAGGAAGAGCCGTTATGGAGCCGAATGACGCAGACGCGTTTTTTATCCGCTGGGAGTTTCTACGTTTTAAATGAACGAATTTCGTTTGTCGAACAGTAGTCAGTATTCTGGGTGAACAGGCAAGGCGCAAAGACTTACTGGAAATTACCAGGGAACTTTTTAGGCCATCGGAATGCCATTGATTGCCACAAGAAGACTGTGCCACACGGACGGGTGAGGTAAGCCTCGCCAGTCTTAGCCGCTATCATGCCGCGCCCGCCGGCTTCGTCGACGCATCAACTCTAGACTAATCGCCCCCTCAAGACATGGAGACCATTGGAGACATCGACCCGGCAACGATGTCCGACCCGAGATGGCGGTGGTTCACCAAAATAGTGGCCTTAAAGGTCGTAGATCAAGCCGCCGCCACGCAGGAGCTCAACCGGTGACATGTCAAGGACCCCCACCAAAGAATGGCAAGGGCGCGCAAAAGCGCAAGTTTTCGGCTATTCTTCTTACTATAATACTACGAAAAACAATGTTGCACTATTTTCTCGGTAATAAACGTTGAAGAGGCTAAGCTTGTGCATTATTAGGCTCTACTTCGTGCCCTGCTTTATGGGACTTTATGACTGCCTATTTAGAAACACCTGTCATTTTAAAATTGTCATAACAACAGACCCTTGTGAATGATGATGCCTGGATGGTAATTTAGTGGCGGTGTTTGAGGGTGAGCTTACTACATTTCGGAAATGACTCATTTGTTTAAACATAATCGCCAGCATCCTAGCAAACACGGATTTCGTCGGGTTTTTCTTGCTCAATGCAGCTTGATGATTTCACGCGCGATTTGGCTCTAGCAATAGATAAGCGCTAAGTAGTTGACTGTATGTTCTTGTACTGCCAAAAAAAGTATTTGGAGGTGTTCCATCTCAGATTCTTGTTAGTACATTGCGGGCTATAAACTAAATGAATGGGTTATTGCATGTATAGCCGAGTATATCTCTCTAAGACTGCGGTCGGTCGCTCTCAATGGTTGTTCGTCCGGATATATTCCCGTGACCTCAGGAATTCCCCGACAGTCAGTTGCGGGCACGCTTTTGTTTCTGTTATATATAAATGTTATTACTATTGGCCTGAAATCTTTGTTCAGATTGTTCACGAATGACGGTGTAGTTTACAGGACTATAACAAATAAACGTAATTCTGAATACCTGCGGCATGATTCTAATTTAATACCATCCTTGTGTCCTGACTCAGAAAAGTTGTTTAATGTTAACAAGTGTGTAACGTCGCCTTTAGAAGAAAACCTGTATTCCAATTTAATACATATAGCATAAATTACACTTCTTTAAGAACGGCCTGACTATAAATAACTTGTAGTTAATTTAACCAGAGGTTAGAGGTTAAATACGCACAATCACAACATAAAAGTTACGGCTGCACGTCTTTTTGGCATTCTGAGATAACATTTCAGTGAACCTCCATCAATCTTTTAAGAACAACCGTATTTTACGAATGTGCGTTCAATGTTAGAGTACGTATGTGTTTTCTGGGATCCCTACACCAAAGTGCTGGATGATACGCTCGAAAACACACAAAATAGGGCAGTGCGATTCGTATTAGGTAATTGGCATTGTCAACTTAGCATGAGGGAAAGTAAAAGTAAACTTAAATGGTAAGACGGGAAGGATCAAAGACGAAACCTCAGGCTGAAATTTTTTCCTATTATCTATCATTCGAAAACTGGAATAGAAGGGGAGAAGCAAATCCAAGCTCCATTCTACACACCCGAAGGTGGGTCCGCTAGATTAAAGCAAATTATAAACTTTCCTTTAAAGGTGACGCGTTGCGCGATTCATTTGATCTTAAATCAATACGAGACTGTAATTATCTTCAACTTATGATTGTATCCAGTGTTAATAATGACGATTTTCAACACGCTTTTCAGAATAATTTTTGTTAAGTCTCGTATTTGATGCTTAGTGTTATGTATCTCCCTACTGTATTGCATGCAAAGGCAAGCAGGTATCAAATAAATAAATAAATAAATAAATAAATAAATAAATAAATAAAACTTAAACAAATAAATAAATAACATAACAAAACAAATAAATAAATTTGCGGAGCCGAGAGTTCGACTCCGACGGGTTGAGAACCTAACGCATTCAAACTTGACCAATGAAATATTCATTGTTTTATTCGTTGTAGTATGCAAGGTTCGCAGTATGAATACTACCATTCCTATGTTATTGGTTTTCAACCAATTATAAAACTCTACTCTTACGCCTTTCCTTGCATGAACACAAAGGGAAACAACTGCAGCCCCTGCAGCAAGGCGTCATTCGGAACGCGTCTAGAATTTTTTTTACCGTAGTACGATATTAGAGGAAAATTACGTTCTTATGGGCTGTTAAGGGGTACGCACGTAACTCATGAAAGCGACATAAAAAATAGATTGAAAATGAAAGCACTTGTTCGATCTCTCCCGGGATCAACCCTGTGAAAGATCATTAGAAAAGTTGATCGAGTAGAAATTTTTGTGCAAGAAAAATGGGCAAACACTGGACATACTTTTTGTGTGAAGGAATTTGTATTGAATGCTGCTCAGTTTTTGTGGACTATCAAAACGCTTCGTAAAGGCATTCGCACAGGTTTTATATACAAAAAAACTGGTCAAGCAACTGTTGTCAAAATAGTTGATTTAGTCAGAGCATGAAAGTGCTCAGGGAGATTGTCCTAAATGAAATTGTCTAAAAGCGGCACTTTCACCTTTCTGAAATTCAATAGCCGTCCTCTTCCTCCTCCTGCCATGTTTATTGCAGGTAAGCCATGCCACAGAAGATATCCGGACATGGACAATACAGCTATTCCAGCTCTACAGAGAACAGAATATTTTCTGCATTCGTCAGTAAACGAGGTACAGCAATTAAAGAAACGACGACTTGTGAGCACTGTTTAATAAACGAATGTTGGTGTCAACTGACGCTGATATATATACAAGGCAGCGCTGAAGGCTGGACGGCTGGTTGTTGCGCATGGGCTCACTTTATTGTGGCTGCATTGGACCCAAAATGCTAGGTTTGTGCTGCTGCACAGCGCGACTGAGTCATCTGCTTGTGCTGCATGAAGTGACCGGCCTCAGTACAGTTAACGTCCTGTGGCTGAACTCCAATGCCTCTAGCACGGCCGTATTTCCGGCAGCTTTAGTCCGGCTGGACTCCGACGACCGCATCTCGGCTGTCCTCCGGTGGTCGTACTTCGGCCGTACACGGGTGGCTTTGGAATGTCCGGAGCATTACAGCTGGATTCTGCCCTTATGAATGTAAGCCGGTCGACTGGCCGACGGACAATGGCCGTTGGACAGCCACGGGAGTACGGCCGTATACGCCCCATAAGGCCCACATTTGGACACGGGCCGATCACGGCTGCCGGAAAAAGGCCGGACAGAACATTACCGGCCAAAGTACGCCGGCGTGATTGAGGCCGAACAGTCGTGTGCTGCCTTGGATACCCAAGCGCCATTTTACATATCCCAAAGTAGGATCGCTAGTTTGAAGCAAATTATTAAATTTCTTTTAACGTGACGCCTTCCGCGATTCATTTTATTTTATATCAAGATGATAGTGTAATTATCTTCCATGTATGATTTTATCCACTGTTTATAATGACGATTTTGACCGCCCTTTTTAGAATTGTTTTGTTATTTGGTCTCATATTCGATGCTGAGTGTTATTTATCTCCCTGCTGTAATGCATGCAGGGGGAAGCAGGTATCAAAAAAATAAATAAATATATAACCGAACAAATAAAAAAATAAACAAACAAATAAATTTTAAATAAACATAAAAAATAAATAAAGAAGTAAATAAATAAAATAATAAATAAATAAACTTGCGAGCCGTAAGTTCGCCTCCGACGGGTTGAGAACCCTACGCATTCAAACTTACCCAATGAAATATTTATTGCTTGATTCGCTGCAGTATGCAAGATTTGCTGTATGAATACTACAATTGCTAAGTTATCTGTTTGAAAGAAAATATGAAACTCTTGTCTTACGCCTTTTCTTGCATGAACACAGAGGGATATAACTGCAGCCATCTGAAGAAGGTCGTAATTCACAACACGTCTAGAATTTTCTTAACGTAGTACGACTTTAGAGGAAATTAAGGTCTTTTGGACTATTAAGGAGTCTGCACGTAACTCAAGAAAACAACATCAAAATATATGGAAACTGAAATTACTTCTTTCATCTCTTCTAGGATCAGCCCTGTGAAAGATCATCAGAAAAGTTGATCGAGAAGAAATTTTCTTTGCAAGAAAAATGGAGAAATACTGGACGTACGTTTTGTGTGAAGTAAATTATATTGAATGCTGCTGAGTGTTTTGTGGACTGCCGAACCGCTTCGTAAAGGAATTCGCACCGGTTTTATATACAATAAAACTGGTCAAGCAGCTGTTGTAAAAATAGTTGATTTAGTCAGAGCATGAAAATATTGTCTTAAAAGAAATTGCCTAAAAGCAGCACTACTATCTTTGTGGAATTCAACCCACTAAAGTGTGCGCCTTCCCCCGCCCCCATTCATCCTTGTTAAATACAGGTAAGCCACCCCACACCAGATGCCAGGACCTGGACAATACATCTATTCCAGTTCTGCAAAGAATGAATGTTTGCTTTATTCGACAGTAAAAGAGGCACAGGAATAAAAGGAACGACCATATGTGAGCACTCTTGAATAAACTAATTTTTATTGAACTGACGCTGATAATTAAGGCAGGCTGAGCGGAAGGCTGGACGGCTGGTGGTTGCAAGTAGGCTCACTTTGACGGGAGTGCAGTGGACCCAAAAGTGTGGGTTTGTGCTCCTGGACAGCGCGATTGAGTCATCTGCTTGCGCTGCATGCAGTGGTTGTGCACGGGCCTCAGTACAGTTAACGTACTGTGGCTGAACTACAATGCCCGCAGCACGGCCGAATTTCCGGCAGCTACAATCCGGTTGGAGTCCGACGACCGCATCTCGGCTGTCCTACGGTGGACGTACTTCGGAGGCACACGGGTGGCTTTAGGATGGGCGGACTCCAATCTGGCCGTATGAACGTAAGCCGGTCGACTGGCCGACGGACACTGGACGTTGGGCAGTAATGTGAGAACGGCCGTATACAGCCAAAAGGCCCACATTAGGACACGGGCCGAACATGGTTGCCGGAGAAATGCCAGGCAAACAATCACCGGCGAAAGTACACCGACTTGTGTAAGGCCGACCAGTCCTATGCTGCCTGGGAATATTTCTGTCCTGTTCCACTGAAAAATTGCTATCTGGTATATGATCTTGCATGAATGCTCTTCGAAAACTTCATGTGGCACGTTGTATCTCTTTTTTTGTAGGTGTTATTTACCCTTATGTACACATATGTTTGGGTATTTATGTCATCTAGCTTTATTTACCCTTATTTTGCATTGTATTGTCCCTGCATTGCATGACCTTCCCTTTCTGCGTACGCCTCGTGGACGGCTGTCACCGTTTACGCAGAAAAACGTTTTTGCGAATTCACGTCATGTTAAACCATGTGTCGTCTGAGGCTTTCTTCCAACGTCTTTCATGACCGCATTCCCCTGCTGCGGTTTCTGCGCCCCTCCCGGTAAAAACATCCTCCCTAGTCTCTATCCTCTTCTTCCTTCCTTCCTTTTTTTCTTTTTCTTTGGATGTGTGGGTGTGTTAAAGCTTGCACTAGGCGTCCAAAATTATCTCTGGGCTTTCCCACCTTTTTCTTCTAACCAGTTCCTTTCCAGTCAAGAAAGGAGCAGGAAACGATCGCCTCCTTAACCCCTCACTTTCTTGCTTTCCCATGGTGACTTCAGTTCCATGCAACGCTTCCCTGTTATCCTGTAGCCTCGCCTGCCTTGATTACGCCCCCTTTCCCCTCTGTTTCCCGTCACCATTCCAACGCTCTTTTGCCCCAGCCCTTGCATTCTTAGGTCTGGTATGCTTCTGCGCCGCTTAGAGCAAACGTTTTACTTGGTACAACTTCTTGCACAGCCCACAACTGATACGTATTTAAACCAAAGTGATCTGCACTATTTGTATCTTTGAAAAAACCGGCTGCCGATCGAAGCGTTAGAATATACATTGTTATGTTTTTCAATGTGACTTCTCTTGTGGACAGTTATCCTTATTATAGCCAGGAACGTTTTCACTAACTATATATATATATATATATATATATATACAGTCGAGCACGGATATATCGAACACGGGTATATGGAATTATTGTCTATATCGAACTCATAAATTATCCCCTGGAAAATTCTGTGTAAAAGTATAGGAATTCCTACGTGTATATCGAACCGCATTCTTCCCGACATTGGGTATATCGAACGCCGCGCGAGCTGGAAGGTGCTCTTCGGCAGTCGCTGCACCCCCGATTGAGGTTGGGGAGGTGTGGAGGAATGCGCGGGCATGGCGAAGACTGGCTCGCGGAACTAATCCCCCCTACCAGAACGAATTTGCGCTTGCCCAGTCGGGCCCCGCTACCGGCCGCCGTAGCGTTAGCGGACGGAGCCCGGTATGCTAAATCTCTCAAGGCACACAAGCCCGAACGCTCGGAAAATGTGACAGTGCGAGGTAGTGATGCCGCAAATGCGCACGTCTTTTTTTTTTGCGGCTGCGTATGTTCCCCGGCTTGCCGAAAAAGAGTTTTGTTTTCTCTCTCTCTGGGTCTGTCTTCCCCCGATGTCGTCTCGGGAAAGGGAAGAGGGAACGAAGGTGCTGGCGGCCTCCTCCTTCTTTTGCATTTTACTGCTGTTGCTGCTGTTTGGCGAGTTGTCCCGCGCCTTTCGGAGATCACAGTTTCTCTCGGAGATGACCATCGCGAGCGCTTTGTTGAAGTCCGTTCAGAGAGCCTTGGAATTGTTACCTTCAAAGTTCTTGTGGTACGTGCGCGCTGTTCTTCTTTTGCGTGCCTGTTGTGCATGGTGTGCGAAGGCGCAGCGTACTTCTGGAATTTTGTAGTTGTGCAGCCTCGAGAAGATCGAGACCAGCGTCTTTAATTTCATTTACAGGACGAAGAAGCAGGCCAAGATCAGCGATTTTTTTTTCACGGAAATAAAGCGTCCTGTTGCGTCGTAAGTGCGGAATTAGTTGTCATTCTTGAATGCGATGATCGGGAAGTGATCGTCGGCCATAGGTGAGGACTCAGAGCCCATATTTTTTATATCGAATTTTTCATACATCGTACTATTTCGCGATCCCTTTGGAGTTTATATATATATATATATATATATATATATATATATAGGAGAAGAAAAACTTCGAACAAGGTAAAAGCACGATTGTGGCCTACGTTTCAGCAAAGCGAACAGCAAACAGAACTTGGCCCTGAGGAAAGCAAGTTCTCTTTGCTGAAACGTAGGCCACAATCGTGCTTTTACCTTGTTCGAAGTTTTTCTTCTCTTGTGTTCTCTACCATCTTCAAAGTTCTACTACTCCCTGGATATATATATATATATATATATATATATATATATATATATATATATATATATATATATATATATATATGTATATATATAGTTATATACATATATATACATTTATATTGTAGAAAGTATGTATGTAGCGCAAATGTACGAGCAATTGTGACAAGCATCATTCATAACGGGCAGTTCTCCGTATGTGGGTATGCGCTGGGTGACGACGAAGACGAGGACGCTCTCGTTCATGCTCAGCCTCGCGTAAAGCTGGTCGTTTCGGCTCGCTGCTCCTGCGTTGACGCCTCGTCCACGAACAAAAGGAGCCGATCCTTGTACGGGAACGTCGAGTATCTCCTTTACAATTTTTGCTGGAGTTTGCGATCCTGCTCCGGTCCCCATGTGTCTACCCTGGAGCTGAGCAGTCGGACACTTCCCTCTACGATGTCGCATGGTAACCACCACGAGTCCACACCTCCTGTGCCACCTATCATCTGCCCTGGCACGGTCCGTCAATGGGATCCCCCCTTCTTCAACGGCACTGATTTACCAGGACACTGAGGACAGGCTCACCACCTTCGAACGAATGAGCACCCATAGCAACTGGGACGATAAAATGAAGCAGAACAATGTCAGTCTCTCCTTCACCGGTGTTGCAGAGACGTGGTATAAGAACCACGGGTCTGATCTTCGCACATGGTCAGGCTTCAAGACCGAGTTTACCAAAGTGTTCGGGCGCCCAGCAGTTCGGAAACTGCGTGCTGAACAGCATCTGCGCGAACGCGCTCAGCGCACGAACAAAAGCTTTACATCTTACATCGAGGACATCCTTGACCTACGTAAAAGGGCAAATTACGCTATGACCGAAGAGGGAAAGATCAAGCATATCCTTAAAGGCATAGACTTCGATGCCTTCCAAATGTTGCTCGCGAAAAACGCTCGCACTGTTGCTGAAGTCATGCACGCTCGCCAAGAGTTCGGGGAACTCCGCAGAGAGAGGGCTCTCAGTCGTAAACCAGCGGTACAAGACCATTCGATTTGCAGCTTAGCCGTTGATGATAGGGGTGTCCTCTTCGCCCGGATTCAGCAGTTTGTACGCGAAGAAGTGGCTCGTCAGCTTTCCCTCGTTAGCAACGTAGCGAATCCGCCTCAGTCCGATGTAGCCCTAACCCTCAAGAGTGTTGTACAACAACAAGTCGCTGACGCGCTTCCATGCACCCGGCAGCCCAATCTCGCGGTAGCTCCAGTGGCTTACGCCGAAATCACGCCGCAAACGCTAGTGGCCGCACCTTTAACTTTCGTCGACCCAATGCTACATATGCCGCTAACCTTCGCCGAGACCGCGGCACGACCTTTAACAGGAACCGTACCGCGACCCTAACTTGCAACTGCTGCAATCTCTGGGACTCATGCCACTGCCGGGGTTCAACGAATCCGACCCACACTTGTCGTGCCGCATCCGGCGTCTCCATTCGCAAATCCTTGGCGCACGCCCGAGAATCGCGCTATCTGCTATTCGTGTGGGATTGCGGGACATGTGGCACGCCACTGCCACCGTGGCATGACGGGTACGCGCAACTCATCGTGGTCCTTTCCCTATGCGCCCTCACCGCCCATGACGCACGTCCCAGCCCCCCTTCCGACGACACCTATCTCGTCCGATGACAGTGACTTCGCCAGCCGCCGCTCGCAGTCACCACGACGCCGCTCACTGTCTCCGATGCGCCGTCAGCCTACGGCTAGTCCGACGGAAAACTACACGCCGCAGTATCGGAGGCAAACACTGCGTCACCATCGAAATGCCAAAGTCCTCCTTCTTCGCCACCTAATTTATTCAAATTGTATGTTGATGGTGTTTCTACCCTGGCGCTCATTGATACTGGAGCTGCGGTTTCTGTTATTGACGACACATTTTGCCGATCGTTACCAAAGGTGACGACACCTATATATGGTGTTCCTCTGTGCACCGCTAATGCGCAACCCCTGGAACTGCTGGCTGCATGCACCGCTCGGATTACAATTCAAGGGGTCGTTTATGTCATCGAGCTCATCGTCCTGCCTTGGTGCTCTCGCAATCTCATTATCGGATGGGACTTCTTGTCACACCATCACTCCATCATTGACTTCGCGCGCGCTGAAGTAGAGCTTTTTCCGGCACTTCAAAACGATTGCAGAAAAGGCACCGCGAAGTTGATTGTTGCCGACGACACGGACATTCCACCGGATTCATCTGTGCTTGTGCCTTTGTCGTGCAGCAGTGTTTCGGACGCCACAGTCATATTCGCTCCTTCTGGTCTCTTTTCGCTTCGCAAATCCTTTCCACTGCCGCTCGCTGTCCTCGGCATCAAATCCGGTTCCCGTTCTGTGCCTGTCTCAAACCCTAACCCATGCCCCATCAAACTCTCGCCGTGAATGCGTTGGCCTTATAAAAGAAGTTGTCCCTCTCGTTCTTATCGACGTAGCCGAAGACGTTTCTCCCGTCGATTACTGCGCTTAGCTACGGTTGCCTACGTGATATCTCGCCTGATGCGACTATGTTGCTCGACGCCAATGACGACGCCCTTACTTCGACCCAACGTGACCAACTATTGGCTGTTCTACGACGCTTCAATACATCATTCGATTGTCATCACACTCATTTCAACTGCGCGTCAACTGTTTCGCATCAGATTGACATTGGCACTCAGGCACCATTGCCACAGCGACCGTATCGTGTGTCCTCCACCGAGCGTCGTGTCATTGAGGAACACGTGGAGGACATGCTAAAACGCGATGTCATTCGACCATTGATGAGTCCTTGGGCTTTTCCTGTGGTCCCTGTCAAGAAAAAAGATGGATCCATTCGGTTCTGCGTGGATTATGAACGTGTCAACAAAATAACTCGCTAGGACGTTTACCCGCTGCCCCGCATTGATGACGCTCTTGACAGCTTGCAAGGGGACGAGTACTTCTCATCATTGGATGTGAGGTCCGCCTACTGGCAAGTGCCCATGGCCGACGCCGATCGATCTAAAACGGCATTTGTAACACCAGATGGACTCTACGAGTTCAATGTCATGCCATTCGGACTGTGCGATGCGCCCGCGACATTCGAACGAATCATTAACAACGTATTGCGCAGTCTGAAATGGAAAACATGCTTTTGCTACTTAGATGGCATTCTCGTGTTTTCACCAGAATTTACGACCAACCTAAGGCGCCTGGAGCAAGTATTGAAATGCCTGACTTCCGCCGGTTTGCAGCTGAACATTAAGAAGAGCCGCTTCGCTTCTCGGAAGCTCACCATTTTGGGCAATGTTGTTTCAAAAGATGGCGTCCTCCCCGATCCAGCGAAACTCTGAGCCGTGGCGGAGTTCCCAAAGCCGACTACGAAAAAGGGCCTGCGAAGCTTTATCGGCCTCTGCTCCTGTTTCAGGCGCTTTGTACGGAACTTTGCCTCCATCATTGCTCCCCTCACGCAACTTCTTGGTGGACGTGGGGAAATTTCTGACTGGTCCGTTAACTGTGAACCCGCTTTTCTGAGGCTACGCCGTGTCCTCACCTCGCCACCCATACTCCGACATTTTGATCCGCGCACACCAACTGAACTCCACACCGATGCCAGCGGTGTGGGATTAGGTGCAGGCCTCGCGCAACGACAGGACGGCTATGATGAATACGTAGTCAGTTATGCGAGTCGTACCTTGACGAAGGCGGAAGCGAACTACTTTGTAACAGAGAAGGAATGTTGGGCTATCGTTTGCGCCATCAGCAAGTTTCGCCCCTACCTGTACGCACGACCGTTCGACGTTGTGACGGATCATCATGCTCTTTGTTGGTTGTCTTCACTAAAGAATCCCTCCGGTCGCCTCGCCAGCTGGGCACTCCGCCTTCAAGAGTATGATATCCGTGTTGTGTACCGGTCAGGATGCAAGCATAACGACGCTGCGCCCGTTCTCGCTCTGCGCTTCCATCGGACGTCGCGTGCTTGTCGACGTCCGATGGAATAACACCCTAGCGCCTCTCGCCATAGCGGACATGGCCGCTGAGCAGCGTAAGCACCCGTGGATCACCTCGATTCTCAAATATCTCTCATGCCCGCCGGGAAACGCTGCTCGAAGATCACTGCGCCGACACGCTGCCCACTGCACCGCTCGCGACGAACTCCTATACCGCCGCAACTACCACAACAATGGTAGAAGATGGCTCCTAGTGATTCCTCGCCACCTACGCCAGGAAATTTGCTCTTCCTTTCACGATGACGCGCACTTTGCTCACGCTGGAGTCCTGAAAACATACGAGCGCCTTAGACTTCTCTACTACTGGCGCAGAATATATACATTTGTGAAAAAGTTTGTTAAATCCTGCCCAGACTGTCAACGGAGCAAGACTCCTCCGCAGCACACCAGCGCTCCACTTCAGCCGTTGCCCTGTCCAGCGAGACCCTTCGACCGAGTGGGCATTGATCTCTACGACCCACTTCCCAGCAATGCTGCCGGTAACCGCTGGATCATCGTCGCCGTTGATCATCTAACTCGTTACGCCGAAACAGATGTGCTACCGGCGGCCACGGCTGGACAAGTAGCGTCATTTCTCCTTCAGCGGTTCATTCTCCGCCACGGCGCTCCTCGCGAGCTACTCAGTGATTGAGGTCCCGTGGTTTTATCCGACGTCGTGGAGACCCTTCTAGCTGAATGCAACGTTGTTTACCGCAAAACCACATCATACCACCCACAGACAAATGGACTGACAGAGTGGTTTAACCGCACACTGGGGGATATGATCGCCAAGCACATTTCGTCGGACCATTCCAATTGGGACCTCGTTCTTCCTTTCTTGACGTATGCTTAAAACACCGCTAAACAGACAACCACAGGGTTTTCACTGTTCTTTTTGCTCTACGGTCGTGAGCCTTCATGCATGCTGGACAGTATATTTCCGTACCGAACTGACGCCTCCGAAATCATGCCAGTTTCAGACGGCGCTCGACGCGCCGAGGAATGTCGCCAGCTGGCTCGTCGCTTTACATCGGAAGACTAGCAGCGCCAGAAGGCACGTCACGACGTTTCGGTATCAGCTCCAACTTTCCCAAACGGATCCCTCAACTTGCTCTACATACCGTGCCCAACGCCCGGACTGTCACCGAACCTACCGGGTTGTGGAGTGAACATCGCCGGTGAATTATGTTGTTGAGCCTGTAACGCCCACTTCAGATCGAAGCCGTCGGCGGCGTGAGACAGTTCATGTCGCACGGCTCAAGCCCTACTATGACCCGCTCATGTCGTGTACCCCTTAGGTCGCCAGGATGGTTTCCCTTTTTTGCCGGGGGTATTGTAGCAAGTATGTTTGTAGCGCAAATGTACGAGCATCAGTCATAACGGGCAATTTTCCGTATGTGGGTATGCGCCGGCTGACGACGAAGAAGAGGACGCTCTCGTTCATGCTCAGCCTCGCGTAAAGCTGGTCGTTCCGGCTCGCTGCTCCTGCGTTGACGCCTCGTCCACGAATAAACGAACAAATCCTTCTACGGGAACCTCGAGTATCTCCTTTACAATATATATATATATATATATATATATATACATTTTTTATTGTTGCAGCGCAATTCCTACGAAGGATATTGCCTCCGGGGTTTCTAATGGAAAGGGTTTGACCAAGCCCACTGTGGTTTAGTAGAAGAGGAGGTTGAGGTGGTTACTGTGCCGGGCGCTTCCCGATCTGTTCATTTGGCTCTTCCCAGACCACATCACTGTAAATAAACCCATTTCATTCATCATGACCGTGTCCGTGTCATGACAGGGTCCAGAGCAACGTCCTGGACCCTGTGGACCCAGCGAAATCCTGCGTTCTCCATTAGAGTAGGCGAATTGCCGGCTTGGATCCAGCTGACAAGGCGCCACTACGGAATGGTGAAAACTCTTCCCCAGTGGTGGTCAACGGTTGGCCTCACAAGGAACCACGCTGGTTCTCTGGGAACAATGACGAAGATGTCGAGGAATGGCTCAAACACTATGAAAGGGTGAGCAAATACAATCGCTTGGACACAGCAGCGCAGCTATCCTATGTAGTGGCGTATCTCGTCGAAACAGCTTTGATCTGCTTCGAAAACAATGAAGCAAAGCTCACGACATGGGCTATCTTCGTCGAGCAGCGGACGAAACTTTTTGGCGACCCCATTTCCCGCCGCAAATAGGCCGAGCAGACAATCGCACAGCGAGCACAGGTACCGGGCGAGACATGTACGTCATACATACCAGAAGTCCTTAAACTTTGCTGTCTTGTAAACCCGACTATTACTGAAGAGGACAAGGTGGGCCATTTGCTGAAAGGTATAGCGGAAGACGTATACAACTTCTTGTTTACAACGAAAAACAGCCTCTGCAGCAGACGCGGCCAGCCACTGGCGCACGTTCCAAGCTCTCAAGCTTCGGCGGATTTTCCCCAAATTTGGTCGTCTCCCAAACGTTCCCACTGCCGCTAGCGTGGCCACTGGTCCATCTGAGGATATCGCATCCTTGGCTCACCGTAATATACGAGAGGAACTAGGGTGTGAAGTTAAAGCGTACACAGCCAATCCGCCTGCCTTTTCGGGGCCTCCTGCAAATTGCGTGCACCACCAGTGCGCCGTTCATGAGCCTTGTTTTTAAGTTCAATCATCCAGACACAACTCCGCTAGACACAGCCCTGCGATACGTTTTCGCAAGATGGCGTCAATGTTCAGAGCATTCGAGCGCCATCCCGACGACTCGATTACGAGAATGAATCCAGTAAAGTTGTCGCTGGCTACCCACGCCAAGAATTCGAACCAGCCCGCTACCAGCAACAAGGCGACCAAGACCCCTATCGGGAACCACCTGCTTGCTATGTCTGTGGCGTCAGTGAGCACATCGCTCGCTTCTGTCGCCGTCGTCAGCAGCAAGCTCCGCGGTTCTTTGCTCCTTCTTCGCCCAGCCGACGGGATGGCCCAATCATCCAGGATCCCCTTTGCCACCACCCAGCTCCGCTCACCAATCGCAATGCGTCACCCGCCGTCTATGACCGTAGCATCACGCCACCGCTTCGCCAGGGCCGGTCGCCGTCACCTCACCGCCGGTCCGGGACCCCGCTGGGAAACTAGCTGGTGCGGCTGACAGGGGTGAGGTCGTGGAACTGTCGGTTTTACCAAATCTCCAGTCAGTAGTGATGGTAGAGAACAAGGTGTGTATTTGTGTCGACGGTGTGAACACAACTGTTTTGCTGGATACTGGTGCTAGTGTGTCAGTGATGAGCTTGTCATGTAAAGATCGCCTTGGACATGAAGTTATTTTTGAGTGGGATGGAACTAGACATTTCTATGGGGTTGGTGGTGAGCCTCTGAGGGTAGTTGCAATTATCTCGGCAGACGTTGTGCTAGGCGGAGACACCTTGAGAACTGAGTTTGCTGTATTATAGTACGCAACGCACGATGTCATTCTGGGTATCGACTTTTTGAAAGAATGTGGGGCAAAGCTAGATTGCGGTGCTGGAGAGATTTCATTGCGAAGATAATTGCCTGTCTGTATCTAGCAAGCCACCGACACCGCCGAGGAGTGTTCGCTGTTGCCGGTGATACGCTATTGCCTCCTGTGTCAGCCATGTTCGTTCCCGTTAAGTGCAGCCATATGAGCATGCGTAGCTCCCGTACGGCGTTAGTTGAGCCTGAACTGTACAAAGCGATGAAGAAAAATGTGTTCGTACCTCGGGCTTTGTTTCATTAGGAGGGAGGCTTTACTCACGTGTGGACAGTTAACGCAAGCCTAGAATCCGTACTTCCACGTCAGGGCATCACGCTCGCCACCTATGCTGATAATTGAGATACTTCACTACACGCTATTTCTATGTCTAGCCCTGCGACTAATGTTGAACCGGACTATACAGCCAATTTCATCAAAATGGTTAACAAATCGTTACCGCCCGAGCAAGGACAAGCATTGCCACAATTGCTGGCTCGGCACGCTTCGGTGTTCTATTTTGCGCAGGGTAAATTACCTCCTGCGCCGCCAGAGTCTCGGACGCAACATTGTTTTTACACCGGTCATGCACCACCCATCCGGCAGAAACCTTACCACGTGCCTCTTGCTGAGCACAGCGCTATAAATGAACAGACTGAGGAAATGCTCCGGAACGGTGGGATTCAGGAATCTACCAGCCCATGGGCCGCCCCTGTAATACTGGGCAGAAAGAAGGACAACACATGGGAATTTTGCGTTGACTACCGTAGACTTAATAATGTGACGAAGAAGGACGTCTACCCACTTCCGCGGATTGACGACGGCATCGATTGTCTGTATTATGCCTCCTACTTTTCGTCGGTTGATCTTCGATCGTGCTACAGGCAGATTCGTATGCACCCGGACGACAGGGAGACGACAGCATTCGTCACACCAGATGGCTTTTCCGAATTTGATGTTATGCCGTTCGGCCTGTGCAACGCGCCTGCAACATTCGAAAGATTCATAGACTCTGTCCTGCGGGACCTTGAGTTGGAGGCCTGCATGTGTTATCTAGATGACGTCATAATTTTCGGTAGGACGTTCGACGAGCATAACCAGCGGCTTAGTGTTGTTCTCCAGCGCATCGCACAGGCTGGCCTGGTACTGAACTCGAAGAAGTGCCATTTCGGAGAGCGCTAGGCGCTTGTGCTTGGCTTCCTTGTTGACCACGATGGAGTCAGGCCCTACCGCCAAAAGATTGCTGCGGTTGTGATATTCAAAAATCCCGACCACTTAAGGACCTGCGGAGCTTCCTTAGACTGTGCTCCTACTTTCGTCGGTTTATCAAAGACTTCGCCAAGATCGCCTGTCCCCTTACAGCTCTTCTTCGTAAAGACACGTCTTTGTGTGGACTTCGGAATTTGAGTCGTCTTTGTGGACATCCGGTCCTGTGTTACGCCACTTCAACCCCTCGGCCCCCATTGAGATCCACTCAGATGCCAGCGCCATCGGTGTTAGGGCTGTGCTGGTCCAGCCGCATGGAGGTGCGCATTGCGCTGTCGCCTACGCAAGTCGTACCCTCTCGAAAGCAGAGTGTAACTACACTGCGACAGAAGTAGAATGCCTTGCGATGATTTTCGCCATTCAAAAGATCAGACCGTACATTTATGGGCGTCATTTTACCATTTTAACAGACCATCACTCCCAGTGCTGGCTTCTCGGACTACGCGACCCCTCTGGTCGACTCGCTCGCTGGTCTTTAAGGCTTCAGGAATTCGATTTCGATGTTGTCTACAAGAGAGGGTAACGCCACACTGACGCTGACTGTTTGTCACGCCTGCCTCGAAAAGCGCAGCTATTTGAGTAAGAACACCAACCGGATTTCTTAGCTTCCATCTCTACCACGCCTCCAATGCACTCATGTTTCAATACGACAAACAAAAAGATAGCAGCTTGAAGCCATCTTTTTGTCTCCGCACAGGCGTCTCAAGCGTCGACTTCAGCGTTCGTCGTCCGAGATGGCTTGCTGTGGAGACGGAATTATTTATTCCGATGGTGCTCGTTTTCTGCTTGTCGTGCCTGAGAGCCTCCGGCCTGTCGTCCTGCATGCTATGCACGACGACGTCACCTCAGGACATCTTGGCTTTGCCCGCACGCTTTACCGACTCCGTCAAAGCTTCTACTGGCCTCGCCTCTTGAAGACGACGTAGTAGTACGTCACTGCATGCCAGGTATGCCAGAGCTACAAGCACCCCACCGTTCCTATTTCAGGGGACTTGCACCCGGTGGGTCCACCAACGTCACCTTTTGAAAAAGTAGGAGTTTACTTGCTCGGCCCGTTTCCAAAGTCGGTAGTCGGGAATCGATGGTTAATTGTCTGTGTCGATTACCTGACAAGATATGTGGAAACGACTGCTCTGCCATCTGCTACAGCTTCCGAGGTCGCAAACGTTTTCTGCACTTCATCATACTGCGCCATGGTGCCCCCCGTATTGGTTTTAAGTGATCGTGGACGATAATTCAGAGCGGATATCGTTAAAGAGCTTCTTCGTCTCTGTGGGTCACAGTACCGACACAGCACGCCATATCACCCACAAACCAATGGCCCTACTGAGCGAACCAATCGTACACTGACAAACATGTTGGCCATGCACGTATCCTCGGATTACAAAAACTGGGACGATGTGTTACCTTTTATCACATACACTTAAAATACCGCTAATCACAAGGTCACGGGATACGCACCTTTCTTTCTTTTATAATTGCGAATGCCAAGTACCTTCCTGGACACTATCTAGCCCTTTTATCACCATGAAGAGGTTTCTATACCGCAGACTCTCTTTCGTGCTGAAAAGGCGCGCCGCCTTGCCCGACTACGGTCTTTGACATCCAGGTGAAGACTAAGGCGCGATATGACCGACGACACGCACCAGCTAGTACTTTACCGGTGACCTTGTCTGGCTTTGGACACCGCTACGCAAACGTGGTTTGTGCCAGAAGTTTTTATCAACCTATACCGGCCCCTGTGTAGTTGTGCGAAAATTAAGCGACCTACAATATGAAATCGCTAAAGTGATGTCGCAAGATTGTCGATCCCGCAAGACTTAAGCTGTTCACGTCGCCCGCCTGAAGCCTTGCCAACCCCGACAACTTCAACTCGCTCGGTGAGCTTCGTCTCGCCCCGGGGAAGTGCTACAGCGCAGTTCCCACGAAGGATATTGTCTGGCGGCTTTCTAATGGAAAGGGATTGACCAAGCACAGTGTGGTTTAGTAGAAGAGGAGGTTGACGTGGTTACTGTGCCAGCCGCTTCCCGATCTGTTCGCTTGACTTTTCCCGGACCACATCACAGTAAATAAACCTATTTCATCCATGAAGACCGTGTCCATAAATATATATATATATATATATATATATATATATATATATATATATATATATATATATATATATATATACACACGAGAGGGTAGACACACGTATGAAAACGATGATCGAACTAACGTTTCGAGACCCCGGTCGAAACGTTAGTTCGATCATCGTTTTCGTACGTGTGTCAACCCTCTCGTGTATTTTTGAAACCGAATCCCGGAACTTATTCATCGCTGATATATATATATATATATATATATATATATATATATATATATATATATATATATATATATATATATATATATATATATATATATATATATAGATATAGATATAGATATATATATATATATATATATATATATATGTGTGTGTGTGTGTGTGTGTGTGTGTGTGTTCTGGAGAGATAAAAACTCACACAGAGCGCGAAAAATAAGGTTAGTAGTGACAGAGGCACACGAGAAACACGTAGCGAAAAAAAGAGTTTACTTACGTTTCAGGAAGACGACCTGAAGAAATGAATTCCTCTTCCTGAAACGTCAGTAAGCTTATTTTGATTTCCTACGTACCTTTGGAAAGCAACCAAAGTGAATCTTTAAACAGAGTCTTTTAGAAAGTTCCACTCTTCCACTGTTCGCGCAAAAAAAGAAAATTTAAATGTATCTGTCTGTGGAAAATAAGGTGTTAGTTTTCTGGGGTGATGGTGTCTCGTATGCCTTGACAATATGGGGGTCAGGTACTGTGTCGAGTCTACTGCTGTTTGTCTCTGAAGAAGTTGGGTAAGAAAATCAAACGTAAATGTCTTCCGTCTGGACTCAAGGAGTTCAATGCCATTAGCTCTAAATAAATCAGAAGGAGAATCAGTGTGACTAAACTTAGAGTATGTATACCTTACAGATTTTCTTTGGACTCTTTCTAGTTTAAGGACGTTTATCTGTGTGAACGGGTGCCATGTTACGCATGCAAATTTTAACGTTTGTCGGAATATTGATTGGAATGCCAGGAGTTTGACATCTGAAAGAGCTTTTTTTGTTTTTTTGTCGTAAGAAAGACAGTTTACGTAAGGCGGAAGCGGAAATATTGTCAATATGTTGATTCCAAGATAAATTACTTGTGAGTGTAACTCCTAAATATTTCAATTCAGAAACTTGCCGTACAGGTGACTCATTTAGTGTATAAGTATAATAAAGTGGATTTTTCTTCCGGGTTATACGCATACAAACAGTTTTATCTAAGTTCAAAGCGATTCCCAGAAATTGCAGTATTGGAAAATATTAAACAAACTGTCATTAAGGTCAAGCTAATTTTCAGGGCAACTAATTTTATTATACAAAACACAATCGTGCGAACAGACATACTTGCACAGTTGAACATACTACACTTACAAAGTCATTTATATACAGCAGGAACCACAGAGGTCCAAAGACACTCCCATGCGGTACTCTGGAGGCGACAGGAAGACAGCCCGACCGTTGATCCTCGATTTGACTGTACTGAATTCGGTTTTATAAATAATCAATACCCTAGAAAACCAAGATGCGAGGAAGACCAATCTTGTTTATTTTAGTATTATTCATTAATGAGGAACCCTGTCCAATGCTTTGCAAAAATCTAAGAATACCCCATCAATTTCATCATTTTTATCTACAGTAGATGCAAAAGAGTGAGTTATAGTAAGCAGTTGAGTCCTTGTAGAAAACCCCTTTCGGAAACCATATTGAGAAACAGTTAAGACAGCAATATTTTCAAGATATTCGGTAATATGATTTGTGATTCTATGCTCAATAATTTACAGCATGATGATGTTAAGGACCTTGGACGATAATTTTCATAAAGCAAGCGGTTACCTTTTTTAAATACCGGTGCAACTCGGGCAGCCTTCCAGTCACTATGGAGCTTTGAAAACATCAAAGACATAGGGAATTTATTCACAAGATATTTGCCAATCACTTCAGCATATCGGCAAAAAAAGGTGTTTGGAATATTATCAGGACCACTTGTTTTCTTAGTTTTAAGTTTTAGGAGCATGGAAAATACACCCGTGTATGAAACAAACTTGGCATTTGTCGTGTGAAACGATGGAACATGAGATGGATATACACTTGGGCTGGAAAACACGCTGTGGAAGTATATATTGACATTCTCAGCAATAACCTCTTTGTCCGTAACGATAGAGTCATGATGATGATAAAAATACATGATGGCCTTTCTGCATGCTCCTAATGTACATAAGCAGGACCATATACACGTGAACCACACTCTAGCTTCCGTAACATTCCTCTATAATTCTGCTGTTCAGCACACCTCCTGCTGTTAACCTTTCTTTGTTTTCGGCCGTGGTTGGAAGCGGCTTGACAGCCTCATCCAACCAAGGTTTGCAGGTGGTGGGGAATGTGAGCCTTTACTTGAGCACCTCTGAACTGCCAAAGACCGTCCCCATCCACGGTCCACCACTGTGGTCAACCTCTGACCTCTTCATAACCATTGCAATTATCACTTTTAGATAAGCATCGTCACAAGTCGCTTGGTTGTAAAATCGCAGTCGGCAAAGTAGAGACAGAGGCAAACGAGAAAGACGTAGAAAATAGAAAAACGTTTACTGACGTTTCAGGGAGAGGACTCTCTTCAGAGTACAAAATAAGTTCGTTTCAGAGATATATATATACAGAAAACGTAGCAACGGCGAGGGCAAGGTAAGAGGAGGGAGACTTTGTACAAATGGATCATGGTTAGTGAGTAGCAAAAGAATAGAGAGAGAGCGGGAAAATAAATTATATAAAGGATAATAGGAACACAAAGTCACGTACAGCGAACATGGGGAAAAAAGAGAGAGAGAAGAACCAAACACAGAAAAAAAAATAAATAACAAGGTAATTTTACCCTCCCCCGTGCAACGGGGGTGAATGAGGGGTCGAAACAAGATATGCCCACCTGCGTGCTTGACATGGACAAAAGATTAGTCGCGCGGAACGAAGAAGTTTCAAAGAAGATATGCAAATGCACAAAAAGGGCGAACATCTGCCCATACACACCCGTTCTAAGAATCCGGGTAAAGTCATTGAAACAAGAGACACGTGGCTTTGGTTGGTGGGAGGCAAGCGTCGCGCCCAAAAGCAGTAGTACAGGCAGTTTTGACAGGAAATGAGTGTACATTGGTACACAAAAAGCGGGGAAGAAAATTAACAAGGTAATTTTTGACATGGGTTAAAAGATGTTTGACATGGGTTAAAAGATTAGTCACGCGGAACAAAGGTATGGTATGAAAAAAAGTAATGAAAGGAAAGAAAACAGGCAGGTGCAGGCGTATGACGCGGCAGCAGGTAGTATTCATCTGGCCGGTGCATGGTGCCAGTTCAGGGAATGCCGAGGTGGTCAGCAACGAATATTAGAAAACAACAATACAAAAAAGAGAGGACGCGAAAGCAATCACACACGCTCGCATTCACAAATTATTTACAAGGTGAGAATATCAAAGCTAACAATGGTACTGCAGCCTTCTACCCAGAACACAATGTCAAGACTTGTTCGCCAAATTTGGTTCAGTGAAGCCATTGTGCTAAAAAACGTCGTGCTAGCACGAAACTTTACCCAACTACGGGAGCTCGCCAACTCGTGGAAGAATATTATTCAGGGAAAGAAATGAACAGGTATAACACTAGCCTGAGAAATGCAGCCGAAATTTTAATCGGAGGAAAGACATGTTAATGTCCCATAACTTTCATTTATGCCAAACGACGCGGATTTAAACTTATAGATAATGTAGGACTCACGAACCTCGCGATAGTGATGCGTTTTGACACTAGATTCAAGTATTGTGGCCTTCAGTTGTTCAAAAGAATGACCAGGAGTGTTAACATGCTTTGATAGAGGCAAAGAAGGCCAGGTTTTTGCATGAGAGCGGTGATTGTTAAACCTCAAACGAAAGGGTGTTTCAGTCTGAAAATGTATTGTTTGCCGCAGAGGGTGCATTCCAGCACGTATACGACGTTAGCGGTATCACCGTTAAAGTTACCTTTTATATTAACATAATAGTTTGAAGCTGTGCGGGCGGCGCGCTTTGTGGTAGTCATTTGTGGGCATACCTTACACCGTGTTTTGTTACAGGGCATGCAACCAGTAGTCTGTGGTCGGCTGATGCTGGATTTATTGAGAACGTCACCCAAATTTTTGCTGCGTCTATAAACAACACGTGGCAGCTCGGGGAATCTTCTCTTTAGGCGATCACTTTGAGCGAGTATATTGTGATGTTTTCTTAGTATGGATGCAACTCTGGGAGAAGAGGCCGAATGGGTCAAAACAAGGTTTGTTTGTTGATTGGGTTTTGGAGCTTTTTTTTTGGAGAATGTCGGTGCGGTTCAACTGGCTAGCACGTGTAATCGCGTCATCGATCACCTGCTCTGGGTATTTTTTATTTAAGAGCGCAGTTTTAAGTTCTCTGTAGTTAGAATCGAAATCCGCCTCGCTTGTGCAGATTCGCCTAAAACGGTGAAATTGGCTATGAGGTATTGCAGTCTTGCATTGCCTGACATGGCTGCTGTGGAAGTGCAAATACTGGAGCGTGTCCGTAGGTTTCCTGTAGAGATTAGTCTGAAGTCTGCCCTGAGAAGCTGTGACAGTAACATCCTGGAAGTTTATGCTGTGTGTAGAGTAGGAATGAGAGAGGGAGATGGTAGGATGCGCAAGGTTAAAAGCCTCAATAAACGCAAGCAGTTCCTTTTCACCGTGCTGCCAAATCACGTATATATCATCTATATACATTTTGTAGTACAGCAGCTTCAAACTTTTGGTTGCGAGGAAGTTTGACTCTAGACATCCGATAAAGATGTTCGCGTAGTTGGGCCCGATTTCGGTTCCCATTGACGTTCCGCTGACTTGCACGTAATTGACACCATGAAACTCAAAATTGCTAAGTTCAAGGATACGTGAAGGGAAGTTTCAAGGGTGCGAGAATCGAAAGGTTTGTCACCCACCGACCCCTCATACGCACGTGATACTGCGGTGATCCCATCGGCATGCGGAATGTTAGTGTAGAGCGACACGACATCTAGGGTAACAAGTAAACAGCTGTTGGGAATTTCCATCTTCATGATATCCGGTAGAAAATCATTTGTATCCCTAATGAAGGATGGAAAGCTTGGGGGAATGTCGCGAATGAGAGAGTCGACATAGCGCTAGAGGTTCTCGGTGACAGTACCAATGCCAGAGACAATGGGGCGACCTGGGTTGTTATTTTTATGAATCTTAGGAAGAAGGTAGAATGTACCGGCTACTGGGCTTAAGGGGATAAGAGAACGAGCAGATGTTTCAGTTATTTCCTGATTTTGGACAAGCTCGGTGAGTTTTTCTTTGACAATTAGCTTATAATCATTAGTGGGATCGCTAGGGAGTACTTTGTAGAACTCAAATTCTGATAGTTGTCTATGAGCCTCGTTGACGCAGTCAGCTTTGTCGAGGATCACGATGGTGCCAATGAATACCACCTGCTGCCGCGTCATACGCGTGCACCTGCCTGTTTTCTTTCTTCTCAGGACTTTTTTTTTCCATACCATACCTTTGTTCCGCGTGACTATGCTTTTTGCCCATGTCAAACACGTGCAAGGGCATATCTTGTTTTGACCCCTTTTTCACCCCCGTTTCCACAGGGAAAATTACCTTGTTAATTTTCTTCCCCGTTCTTTGTATACCAATGTACACTCATTTCCTGTCAAAACTGATTGTACTACTGCTCTTAGGCGCGACCCTTGCCTCCCACCAACAGAAGCCACGTGTCTCTTGTTTCAATGACCTTACCGGGTGTCTTAGAACGGGTGTGTGTATGGGCCGATGTTCGGCCTTTTTCTGCATTTGCTGATCTTCTTTGAGACTTCTTCGCTCCGTGTGACTAATCTTTTGTCCATGTCAAACACGTGCGTGGGCATATCTTGTTTCGACCCCTCTTTCACCTCCGTTGCCACGGGGGTAGGTAAAATAACTTGTTATTTATTTTTTATTTAATTATTTATTTTTTTCTGTGTTTGGTTCTCTCTATCTTTTTTTTCCATGTTCGTACTACGTCACTGTGTTCATATTATACATTTTATAATTTTTTTTCCCGGTCTAGATTCTTTTGGTACCCACCAACCATGATCCATTTGTACAAAGTCTCCGTCCTCTTACCTTGTCCTTGCCTCTGCTACATTTTCTGCAGAAATATATAACTCTGAAACGAACCTATTTTGTAATCTGAAGAAAGGGAGTCCTCTCCCTGAAATGTCAGTAAACGTTTTTCTATTTTTACGTCTTTCTCGTTTGTCTCTGTCTCTACTAACCTTATAAATATAAAGATATATATATATATATATATATATAAATATATATATATATATATATATATATATATATATATATATATATATATATATATTGATATATATATATATATATATCTTTATATTTATATACGTATAGTTTTATATAGTAACTAGAGACAACATAAAAGTCAAATTAAAACTTTACCGACGTTTCAGGAAGAGGACTTCCTTTCTTCAGATTACAGAACAAGTTGGTTTCAGAGTGGTATATATACAAAAATTGTAGCAAGGGCGAGGGCAGTGAAAGAGAAGGGAGAGTTTGTACAAAAGGATGATGGTTGGTGGGCCAAAAAAGAATGACGGAAGTGGACGAGGACAAAAGGACAGCAAGAACTCACAGTCACGAGGTACAAACATGAGAAAAAGAGCCAAACAAAAAACAAACAGAACGAAAGGCGGGAAAATTTAACAAGGTAATCCCCCCTTTTCCTCGTGGAAACAGGCGTGAAAGGGGGTTCAAAGAAGATATGCCCATGCACGCAATTAACAGCGGCACAAATATCACAGTCACGCGTAAGGAATATGAGAAATAAACATCTAAAAAAGAAGTAGAGAACGGAAAAAAATCCCACCACCTTGATGAATTGAATGATGATGGGAGGGGCAAGCTAAAATGATTATTGAGAAAACCATGAAACATTTCTTCGGCCACACATCTTATAAAGCCTCGACACTTTGTTATAGGTCTTCTTGACGGCGCGCACATTCTGAATGAGTGAAGAACATTAGGCATGTTCGTACCCTTGCTAGCGGCTCGGTTTGTAGCGCAGTGGGAAGAGCGCCACGTACCTCCCGTCGTGGCCAGAGAGTCGTGGGATGAAAACCGGGCACCGCCGCGTCAAAGGCACTCGACATGTTGTTAATGGTCTTCTTGACGGCCCGCACCAATAGAATAAGTGAAGCACATAAGGCGCGTTCGTAGCCGTGCTCGCGTCTCGGTTCGTAGCGCAGTGGGAAGAGTGCCACTTACCTCCCGTCGCGGCCAGAGAGTCCTGGGATCGAAACCGGGCGCCGCTACGTCAAGACCACCACTCCTCGCTCGCAATGCTGGAGACTTCCCACCGCTCCGTTGACAAGCCCTTCGACGATGTAGATGTTTGTGGTGATCATGTAGGGCTTGTTTGGGATGATGATAACCTGTATGGTTAAGTTAGCAAATTCGGTGTGGGACATTTTAGCCACCTTGGGCGCCGCCTTCTGCCGAGCATCTTGTGTCGCGCACCCCCGGTACATGTCTTCAGATCGCAGATGACGAACGACAAACTGTTCGTCCTCTCCTCCTTGTTGGGTAGCGATAAACGCGTTGAACATTTTGACCTCTTCGTCCAATCTTTGCCTAATTCGTAGGTGCATCCTGCCACAGTCATCAACAGCAGTATGTACACGGCGCCACGAGGGACGGGACAGGGCAAGAGCAAAAGGAGCTTCGCCCCTAAAATTAAGAAGGTAATTACCCTTTCCCCTTCGCCATTGCGAGGAAAGAGCGGGGTGAAAACAATATTTCTTTGCAGGCATTTGGCATGGGCGTAAAAAAGATAACAAGGAAATCACAGCCGCTTGGTACGTACATGAGAGAGAAATATGGAAAAGAAAAAATTAACAAGGTGAGTGGTATTTTCAGTGTCCCGTGGCAAATGGGGGCAAGAGAGGGGTCCAAAGAATATATACCCAAAGGCGGACATCTGGCCATGTACACCCGTTCTAAGAATCAGATAGGTGATTTAAACAAGGAGTACTATACTTGGCATCGGTTGGTGGGAGGCAAGGCTCGCGCCCAAAAGCACACGCACTTTCAATAAGAAATGAGTGCAAATTCGTATAAAAGGGCAGCAGAGAGCAGAAAATTAAAAAGGAGAAAAAAGACAGCCTCAAACAAGTCATAAAAACAAAGATAACAGAAGGCAGGTGCATGTGTATGACGCGCACCGGGCTGTACAAATCTGGCACGGAACTGGCACGAAGTGGCGTTGGGCTTCACGGCGGCCGTGAACATGACATTAAGCTTTGTTTACTCGAAAAGCGGGCATATAAACAGGCCATGGGGATCCCGTAATCAGCCCCAGCCGAACGGTTTGAGGCACTCGGGCTTAACAATACCCTCAGCGAGATTATCGAAGCTCCAAGGCTGTCAGAGCGGGAGCGACTTATCCAGTCTACCAGGCAGACAGATATTCAAATCGCTTGGCATTTTTCGCGAAGAAATACCCCGAGCCAAAATAGACCTACGATCAGAAATATGGCATCGCATGGACATACCACCGCTACCAAAAAACTTGCACCCCCTACATAACCAAGAACGGCGAGAGGGCAGGGCCCAAGCCCTACACAAAAGAAAGAAAATCATCAGGGCGTAGAATACGTAGACGCTGCTGATTATATTGCTCGCGAAGCCATGACCCTCGCAGTAGTCAATTTCCGTGGGGATTCAATTGCCCCATGCTCGGCCCGCCCGACGGACGCAGAGGTGGGCGAAGAGGCGCCCCCGCACTGGCGATGAGAGCTTCTCCAAAAATAAATTCATTCTTAGCGACTCCAAGTCGTATTTTATATTTTTTGAGAGGGCGAATTTCACCCGGAGCGTCCCAAATCCTAAAATCCCGATCCCATGACGAGCGGAACGGGAGGATATACTTAATATGGGCACCGGCCCACTCTGGCCTGTTCGGAAACGAGTGTGCGCACGGTGCGGCTCGAGGCTTTACCGACTGAGCTGGCGTCGACACTTCTGGCCCAGACGCTCACTCGCTTCGCTGGACGTGCAGAGACAGGCTTGTGTCTTACAGGGAAGTGACTACTCCTTACCGGTTGAACGAGTCCCCCACTCATCTATCCCTCAGTAAAAGGCAATCTGTGCTTTGGCGGCTTCTTCAGACGAAGTCGTACCCGAGCCCCGTCGCGTATAGTCATCGTTATCCTCGACAGTCTTCAGATCAATGTCGGATATAAGAAATGCGTCGTTATTGTACATATATTATGCGCATGTCCTCAGGCGACTCCTCAGAGCCGCACAATTAGCAGTAATGAGCAGCGAGAGACCGTACTGTTCAGCTGAGACCCGGAGGATCAAGTCTGTGCAATCCAGTTAGCCGAAGACGCTACTAGGACCCAAGAACTCCCGGCCGACGCCAAGGGTAGACGTCTAGCTCTCTTCCACCAACTGGACAAATGAAAGTTATTTCTGTCTATCTCTCAGGTGTATATGTCTTGCTG
Source organism: Haemaphysalis longicornis (assembly GCF_048455015.1). Classification (NCBI taxonomy): domain Eukaryota; kingdom Metazoa; phylum Arthropoda; class Arachnida; order Ixodida; family Ixodidae; genus Haemaphysalis; species Haemaphysalis longicornis. Next base: position 91,087,885 of record NW_027526214.1, read on the forward strand.
CTTTTTTGGTGTACGGGGACTCTGCCGGCCTGAAAAAAAAGTACTTGCTTTGTAGGGTGTACTTCCAGTGATCTGTGTACTGCAGAATAATATGATCTGGCATATGTGATCGCAATATGATCGCATCTGCCATATGTGATCTCAATATGATCGCATATGTGAGAGAAAAACCAAACATTAGCTGTGAGCAGAGTGACCCACCATAACTTAAGGAGAAAACTGGAAGATTAGAACCGCTGATCAGGCGTAGAAAAACTCTGCAGGGCTTTTTCTCTGTTGCCACGTAATTGTGTTCGTCTTTTCTTCCTTTTTACCACCTTCTGTAGTATAGGTACGGCATGTTATTGTTACGCTCCCGCTCTTTTCCTCTCCCCGAGTGTTCTCATTGGCGAGGGTGAGGAGGAAGAGAAGCCCTCGGAGGCAAAGTGTGTATAAGCGGTTTTCTATCTATTCTAAGATAACCCCCGAAAAAGAAAGGTCCTTCTTTCGAAACTGTGGAGAACAATAAAACCCCTGTTAAGTGCCCTCGAAGTGTCTGCAACCAAGTTTTGACCTATTGCTACGGTAGTCCGGAGCTCCTTACCTGTTCTATATATATATATATATATATATATATATATATATTGTAACGAGAAGACAAGGAAGTGGACTGTGCAGCCTAGTGCAATGGGGACCTTACACCGACGAAGACGAAGACGGTTGGCGTGGGGTTATCGCTCGTACTGTGATGGCCGAACTGTAAATAGCTTGCATCTCTTTCTGTAAATAGGTCACTTCAGCATCGTCCATGGTTCATGTCATCCGTCCTACCGCCACGTAACATGTTTTGGTGGAGGTTGCGGTTCTGATCCCCTTCGTAGACCTCCAGCTACGCCTGTCTCGGTTTCTCGACCACATCAAGGATCAAGGATCGCGTCGGTCCGCCCTAGCGCCGGTGAGCCATTCGCATGCGCATTCTCCAGCCCGGTGTCCCCTGCCCGTGATCCGACGAGACCAGCCCACCTGACTAGCCGCGACCAGACCAGAAGCCGACGACATTCCCCTGCCCAGTCCTCAAGCGTGATTCCAAGAGCTTGAGGTTCATTCGTGGCGTCGGCGGCATCGCTGTTCTGGGGCCCATCTTCATGAACCGATCAGCGTCTGCAGTGGCGGCAAGGGTTTCAAAGTTTATAATTATTTCATCTTCACCGCACGGGTTCATGGACTGTGACCTCGACCGGGACGGTCGTTTTGGATGGCGGGGGGATATGTAACGAGAAGACAAGGAAGTGGACTATGCAGCCTAGTGCGATGGGGATGTTACACCGACGAAGACGAAGACGGTTGGCGTGGGGTTATCGCTCGTCCTGTGATGGCCGAGCTGTAAATAGCCTGCATCTCTTTCTGTAAATAAATCACTTCAGCATCGTCCATGGTTCATGTCATCCGTCCTACCGCCACGTAACATGTTTTGGTGGAGGTTGCGGTTCTGATCCCCTTCGTAGACCTCCAGCTACGCCTGTCTCGGTTTCTCGACCACATCAAGGATCAAGGATCGCGTCGGTCCGCCCTAGCGCCGGTGAGCCATTCGCATGCGCATTCTCCAGCCCGGTGTCCCCTGCCCGTGATCCGACAAGACCAGCCCACCTGACTAGCCGCGACCAGACCAGAAGCCGACGACATTCCCCTGCCCAGTCCTCAAGCGTGATTCCAAGAGCTTGAGGTTCATTCGTGGCGTCGGCGGCATCGCTGTTCTGGGGCCCATCTTCATGAACCGATCAGCGTCTGCAGTGGCGGCAAGGGTTTCAAAGATTATAATTATTTCATCTTCACCGCACGGGTTCATGGACTGTGACCTCGACCGGGACGGTCGTTTTGGATGGCGGGTGGATATGTAACGAGAAGACAAGGAAGTGGACTATGCAGCCTAGTGCGATGGGGATGTTACACCGACGAAGACGAAGACGGTTGGCGTGGGGTTATCGCTCGTCCTGTGATGGCCGAGCTGTAAATAGCCTGCATCTCTTTCTGTAAATAAATCACTTCAGCATCGTCCATGGTTCATGTCATCCGTCCTACCGCCACGTAACAATTTATATATATATACACACACACACACACACACACACACACACATATATATATATATATATATATATATATATATATATATATATATATATATATATATATATATATATATATATATATATATATATATATATATATATATATATATATATATATATATAGTAAGGAAATGAGGGGCTCGTTGAGGAAATACAGAAAGATAGGTCGGCAGTATACAACGCCAAAGGAGGCATAGGGGCGTTGTTATGCTCTTTTTTTACTAGGGTTAATGAAGTTAACATTTTTTAAAATATACTAAAGAAGGAAAGAAAGAAAAACGCGCCCAGAGTGGGGACCGAACCCACGCCTTTCGATTAGATCTCGAATGCCTTACCAATTCGGCTATCTGGGCGACTGTGTTCTCCTTCACTTTCTCGGCTATTTATATTTACTAGAAGTGTATCTGACGCTTAAGGGTGGTAGTCAGAGTGGCGCTGGCTAGCACCCTCAAGCGTCAGATACACTTCTAGTAAATATAAATAGCCCAGAAGGTAAAGGAGAACACAGTCGCCCCGATAGCCGAATCGGTAAGGCATTCGAGATCTAATCGAAAGGCGTGGGTTCGGTCCCAACTCTGGGCGCGTGTTTTTCTTTCTTTCTTTCTTCTGTATATTTAAAAAAAATGTTAACTTCATTAACCTTAGTAAAAAAGAGCATAACCACACCCCTACGCCTCCTTTGGCGTTGTAGACAGCCGATCTATCGTCCTGTATATATATATATATATATATATATATATATATATATATATATATATATACAGAAACATAGGTCGGCAGTCTAAAACGCCAAAAGAGGCATTGGGGTATGGTTAGGCTCTATATATTTTTTTACTAGGAATAATGAAGTTAAGATTTTTTTTATTATACGGAAGAAAGAAAGAAAAACACGCGCCCAGAGTGGGGACCGAACCCACGCCTTTCGATTAATGTCGAATGCCTTACCAATTCGGCTATCTGGGCGACTGCGTTCTCCTTCACTTTCTGGGCTATTTATATTTACTAGAAGTGTACCTGACGCTTGAGGGTGGTAGCCAGCGCCACTCTGATTACACGGGGAGAAGGGGACCTTCTTTTCAACCCCCAGGGCGTGCCACGAACGTCTACAGCCTGTCATGAGCGGGTAACTGGCGGGAAGCCCTCTTATGCTACCTAGGCATCAAGGCTGCCAGAACCGAGACGCTCGTTAGGCTTTCGCAGAATAACAAAGTAAGGAAATGAGGGGCTCGTTGAGGAAATACAGAAAGATAGGTCGGCAGTCTACAACGCCAAAGGAGGCATAGGGGTGTGGTTATGCTCTTTTTTTCTACGGTTAATGAAGTTAACATTTTTTTTAAATATACAGAAGAAAGAAAGAAAGAAAAACACGCGCCCAGAGTGGGGACCGAACGCACGCCTTTCGATTAGATCTCGAATGCCTTACCAATTCGGCTATCTGGGCGACTGTGTTCTCCTTCACTTTCTCGGCTATTTATATTTACTAGAAGTGTATGTGACGCTTAAGGGTGGTAGTCACAGTGGCGCTGGCTAGCACCCTCAAGCGTCAGATACACTTCTAGTAAATATAAATAGCCCAGAAGGTAATGGAGAACACAGTCGCCCCGATAGCCGAATCGGTAAGGCATTCGAGATCTAATCGAAAGGCGTGGGTTCGGTCCCAACTCTGGGCGCGTGTTTTTCTTTCTTTCTTTCTTCTGTATATTTAAAAAAAATGTTAACTTCATTAACCTTAGTAAAAAAGAGCATAACCACACCCCTATGCCTCCTTTGGCGTTGTAGACTGCCGATCTATCGTCCTGTATATATATATATATATATATATATATATATATATATATATATATATACATATATATATATATACATATATATATATATATATATATATATACAGAAACATAGGTCGGCAGTCTAAAACGCCAAAAGAGGCATTGGGGTGTGGTTAGGCTCTATATATTTTTTTTACTAGGAATAATGAAGTTAAGATTTTTTTTATTATAAGGAAGAAAGAAAGAAAAACACGCGCCCAGAGTGGGGACCGAACCCACGCCTTTCGATTAATGTCGAATGCCTTACCAATTCGGCTATCTGGGCGACTGTGTTCTCCTTCACTTTCTGGGCTATTTATATTTACTAGAAGTGTATCTGACACTTGAGGGGGATAGCCAGCGGCACTCTGACTACACGGGGAGAAGGGGACCTTCTTGTCAACCCCCGGGGCGTGACTCCAACGTCTACAGCCTGTCATGAGCGGGTAACTGGCGGGAAGCCCTCTTATGCTACCTAGGCATCAAGGCTGCCAGAACCGAGACCCTCGGTAGGCTTTCGCAGAATAATATAGTAAGGAAATGAGGGGCTCGTTGAGGAAATACAGAAACATAGGTCGGCATTCTACAACGCCCAACTTATATATATATATATATATATATATATATATATATATATATATATATATATATATATATATACACAAAGTAGAAGTACGCTCTTCAGAGACTTTATTTCCACCGTTTCGACCTGAGACAGGTCTTCCTCAGGTATGAAAGATTTGGGTAAAATCGTACAGACTCAGAGTGGGGGCGGCTCCCCGAAACACAAGCCACATGGGAAACAAACACACAAACGACCACAAACAGCATACAGAGCTTATTCTGCCAAAGGCAGGCGAAAAAAAAAGCCTTCAAAAAATAAAAAGGCGAATGGAAGAGGGAGGAACAAGGTGGCAAGGAGGAGGCAAGAAATAGGCAAGGAGGAACACACTGCATGAACGCGGGTGGTGGGGATAACAGGAAATGCGACGAGTTCACGGGTGGCGAAAGGCCCAAAAACATCCGGTGTCTCCGGGAGGGAAAAACTACAAAGCACACGCGGCCACGAGCAGTGAGTTTACATGCGCGTCACAAGTAACAAGGATTAACTACTGACCGTCTTCAGCGCATGGTCAAGAATGCAAGCGGGATTCTTGCATTCTTGACCATGCCGCTGACGACGGTCAATAATGGCGACAGAGGACAACCCTTCTTTAAACCTTTATTTGTGACTGACGGTTCTGTGCACTTTTGGTCCTCCCAGGAAAATTTGCACCTCGCTCTCATTGTAAATTTTCGGCAACAGCTGTATTAAGTCTACGCCTAATCCCTCCCGCTCAAGTATGCTCCATAGACGTTCTCTATCCACGTTGTCGTAGGCTCCCTTTATATCGAGAAATGCTATCCATAGTGGTCTCTCCTGAGCCATTGACACCTCTATGCACTGGGTTAAGGCACATAAATTGTCCTCTAAGCGTCTGTCTCGTCTGAAACCATTTTGTAGTTCTCCCAGTATGCTGTTCCCCGCTATCCACACCTGCAGTTCCGCTTTTATAGCTTGCATTGCCAGCCTGTATACCACTGAGGTAACTGTAATAGGCCTGTACGAATCGGCATCAGCCCTCTCTCCTTTATCTTTATATATCATCTTTATCCTGCTCTTACGCCAATTGTCCGGTACTTGCTTAGTTTTTATCACTTTTTCGATTGCTCGAATCATTTGTTCCTTGCTTTTTGGACGAAGTGGATTGACCAGCCGCATAGGAATTTCATCCGTCCCTGTTGCCGTATTAGCTGGAACATTTTCTTCGTCTTTTTTCCAGTTTAGATTCTCAAACTTTAGCTCTCTATCTGTACGCCCTTCGCTTGCCCCACTCCCTGAATGCTATAGCCCTCTCTCTGTTCTTCTGATCTTCTCTTGTATCATTGAGCGCATGTGAAAAACCTCTTCTTCCCCTTTTATACCTGGCCTTCGCCGTTTATGACATGACGTTGTACTTCTTCGGTCTTTTTCCTTAGTTCCTTGACATGAATCCACATCTTTCTCGGCGCGCCTTTGTCCTTTGCCCGTATATTCGAGACCCATCGCTCACTTTGTCGTTTAGGTTTTTGCTGTACAAGTTTTTGTGCTTCCAGCTTCTTAAGGCGGTACCAATTCCACTTCATTCACATTCCCACTCGCTTGGCCTCCCTGTGCTCTCTCGGGGCTTGCTGCCTTTGTGTATTAGATTCCTTATTTCCTTGTTCCACCAGCTTCTAGGTTTTCTTTTTCCTTTCCAGTAGTTGCGTTGTTTTGCGTTCTTTATGTTTATTTGAATGAAACCAATCAGTTTGCTGTATTCCCAATGTTTCGTAGGTTGTCTCTCGATTTTTGTCTCAGGCTTTCGGCTATATTAGCCATTTGCTGATCGTTTATTTTAAAGTCATGTACCACTGGTTTCTGGTTTTGACCTTCCCTTTTTCCAAAAGTCAATGTTATCCGTTTATGGTCACTTCCTAAGCTGTGGGCACCTATTTCATCTATTTTCATTAGAGTCAACCTTTCATACACCCCTTCTCAAAGGACGCTGTAGTCAATACTGGACTGCTTTTCCCCTCGTTCCCAAGTAATTTGTCCCTCGCATTTATTCTCTGTGTTTACTACCATGAGATTATGTTCTTCACACATATCCTGTAGGATATTTGCCGTTGCGGTCTGTGCATCCATCCAAGGCCTCAATGTGGGCATTCATGTTTCCCACTAGTGGGGCACAGGAAGCGCCTCCTGGAAGCCGTGGTGGCATATTTTGCTCGTACGGGGCCGGCGCGGTCAACCGTCCCCATCGGTGAAGGTATCACAGAACGGCTCCTTTACGGGCGACAAATAAGCAATTCTTCTGACTTTTATGTTTGCTGATGGCTCAACAGTTAAAAAAACAAGTCTGGAACATCGCCTAAAAATGCATTATTTTTGTTTTCATGCGAATGTTCTTATGCAGAGCGCAGCCTGCGCTCTGAGAAGCGATGTGATCACCTCAACGCGTGGTTCCAGCATTTCTTCAACAGCATTTTTCGGAGCGTATGTTGGCTCCACAGTTTTGTGGCTGCCCTAGAACGCAGGAACGTCAGCGAAACCGAATATCACTTCACGAATTTGTGCGGGCAGCTTTTTCCGGTGATGTGTACACTAATTTCGATGTTCAACAGTTTCAATAGCGCTCGTCGTGCTAACATTTAAATAAGCGTTTTATTTGCTGTTGTGTGTCCTGCGTCGGACGCGCAGATAGCTTATCCCACGCACACGGCAACTTCGTGGACAATTTCTGCTCGGCTGTCGTGGCTGCTGATTTAAAATCGCCGTCGCCGTGTGTTAGCCCCAGCAGCCTCCTCGAAAAAAAGCGCTTGCGTTTGCCGACGAGCACAGAAACGAAGCAGGGGATTATGTACGTGAAATATCAACAAAAGTCCAGAAATTTTTAGAATTTTACGTGTGTATAGATTCCTATGCCGCTTCTGTTCAACTTGAAGCTTTTAATTGTGGCCACATTGGTGCGTGTCTGATTTTTTTGTAATATTGTTTGCTTTTCTAGTTTGTGTTATTTTGGAATCATTGAACAAGTGAGTGCGGCGAATTGGTTTTTTTTGTTCCATTAGTCATTTCTATCTCTATTGGTATTTTCAGTTTTTCTTATAGAAATATCATACATTTACGTTAATATACGGCAAATGTTTTAATAATTATGCCCTTTTGTGCGAATGCAAGGCGTTTGGGATTTGGTGCGTATTAATATTTCTTTGTGTTGTTCGAGTTGCCTTTCGGGGTTCTTTATAATTTTGTTTTATTAATCGTGTGATTCTTGTGAATAGGAAGACGTCTCGATAATGCAAGTTCATTTTTATTCTTTTTTCCTGCATGTATTTTTAACTTCCCTCGACAAATGGTCTACAGTTACACTATTACGACGTGTTGACTTCGATCTCCCCTTGTGCGTTACGTGCAAATTCTAGGCATTACAAAGATTGGGCTCTGGGGTATTACCGAAAAAATGCTGACGGAATAAAATTTACATTCCATATCTTTTGCCTACTCCCAGCCACACTTGCATTTGAAACCATTCATTTGAATCACCCCATGTTCCAGAGGTCCGTGGATCGGCCTGAATTCCTGCGTTGATGCCGAAGACATGGTGGCTGGCGTGCAGTTGTTTCAGTTATTTCCTGATATTGAACAAGCTCAGTGAGTTTTTTTGTTTGACAATCAGCTTATAATCAATAGTGGGATCACTAGGGAGTACTCTGTAGAACGTAGATTCCGATAGCTGTCTATGAGCCTCGTTGACATAGTCAGCTTTGTCGAGGATCACGATGGCGCCTCCTATATCGGCCGGGTTGATTACTATTTCGGGACAACCTGAGTGTTCTTCAAGTGCTTTTTTTTTCTTGTTTGTGATTGTACAGCGGAAAGAGGTTTGATTTTGGTATGCTACTCGTACATCGCGATGAACGGCTTTAATGTACATGTCGATGCATGTATCGCCCTGCGTGGGAATGGTCCAGTGCTTATGGCTTGGTAATGCATTTCGGGGTTCGTTGGTTGGAGGACGGTTATGGAAGTACTCTCGCAGTCTTATATTTATGGCGAAGTTATCCAAGTACTTAAAAAGTTGAAATTCATTTAAACCGCCAGTTGCCGGGCAAAAATTCAGACCTTTTCACAAAATTCTCATCTGATCTGGTGACAGGGTAATACTAGAGAGGTTCATCACATTTCCAGTGAGATTTTTGTTAGTTTTAGTAACCTTGTGAACGGTTACAGAAGTGGGATAAAAAATTGGGTTTGCGTTGGCAGACTCAGTAGTACTGGCGCTAATGAGAGCTGGTGAATGGTTAGTATTTGGCGCGTTGATCGCGCTAAAGGGGCGATTTTCTTGTGCATTGCCAGATAATGGACAGCCAATAATATTGGGGCTAACTTTATTCTTGCTCGTGTAGTGGTTCCTGGGAATATTATTTCGGGAAATTTACGGACTTTTAGTTGGGATATGGCGTATGCCTTTTTGGATTCGTAGCTGCGTAGAAGGCCTGATTCTTTTTCACTTAGCTGCAGAAACAGAACGAGCAGAAACAGACGAGCAGGACGTAGAAGGCTGGCTCACCACGTACGTACGAGTATCCGCACACAACAAGTCGGATAACAAAGTGAAGCGGAACAACGTGGAAGTTTGCCTGACCGGTTCGGCCGAGCTCTGGTATGGCAACCACGCAAAGTGATACCCGATGTGGTCTGAATTCAAATCGAGGTTTTCTGAACACTTAGATCGCCCTTCAGTGCGGAAGTTTTACGCGGAGCAGAGCTTGCGAGTACGAGCGGAGCAGCCCGGTGAAAACGTTCTCAGTTACATCGAGGAAGCTGTGTATTTTTGTGGGAGGGTTACCGCGACGATGACTGACGACGGCACAATCAAGCATATCCTCAAAGGCATTTTTAATGACGCATTCGAAATGGTGCTGACGAAGAATTCCCAAACGATCACCGACTTCGTCCACCTGTGCCAGAGCTATGATGAGCTCAGGAGACAACGAGCTCTCACAAAGAGATCCGTTGGCCCTTATGTGTCGAGTATAACTGCTGGTAGCGACGACAACTACACGTCTACGCGTATTAAACAGTTCATCCGGGAAGAAGTTGCCCGTCATATCTCCTTTGTCTCCTCCACACCGACGTCTGGCGCCCTTCTTGCTCCTTGTCTTGAAAGTGCTATCCAGCAGCAGGTGGCCGATACCATAGCATGCTCCCGCCAACACGCACAGGTGACCACTTCACTCCTCAGATCCGGCATCGTGCATCACACACCACCTGCTGTTCGGCCCAGGTACGTGAGCTCGGTGCCAGCGCTGCCTGTTGCAGGACCTCTAACCTACACCGATGCCATCTCCAGGCCCTTTGTCGAAGCCGTCACAAGTCAACCAATCATACCGATAATGAAAGACCGCCCACTGAGCTCACTAGAAGACCAAGGTATCCCAGCTGCCTCCCGGTGCCGCCTCGGTTGTAGAGGCAGCGACGCGTACCGCTCGGCCCGTCATTTTCGACAACCGCTTGGCGCACGCCGGACAATCGCCCAATCTGCGTTGCTTGCTTAACTCTCAGACACGTGGCGTGTTACTGCAGCCGCGGGGGATGCCGGTACGTCAACGTTCTCGGAAAGTGCCGTAAGTCGTCCATGTGGTTCGCTTAAAATCTTTCTATACACGATGAAGGACCTTTCTTTGTTCAGAATGTCGCCTATGTTAGAATCGGATCGATGCATCCTTAGAGGGGGGGTGGGTAAATGCCGCGAACCGTGCAGTGCGTTTGTTTATTTATGTTTTGCTTTTACCGCCACGCTGCGGTGTGCTGTGTTATCTGTGTGTGCCAAGAAGCGCATTTTTCATTCTTTTTTCCAATGCCGCTTGCATTATCTCTTCTGATACGGCGATCGTTGCGAAAAAACGTGAGCAACCTAAAATATTTTCTTTGTTTTGGATGTAATTCAACGGTTCCAGAAACACTCATGCCCAAAGATAAATTCATGCGGAGCCGACGCCGCCGCATTCAAATCACCGTCACCAGTCTGCGCACGTCACTTTGTTGACTGCTTTTGCGCCGCCGCTGTATTCTTATATTTGTTAGGGGAGGGCAAGTTTGCTCCAATCAACTTGTTTCTTTTTTCGAGACAGCTGCGTCATCTTTGGCTACGCGACAAAACTAACATTCTCATCAGCGAAGGAATACAAGCTAAATCAAAGGCCTAAGCAGAATACCGGCCCGAACATGCGTTGGAAGTCTACATTACTTTAAAACAATTAGGTCTAACTGTCAACTATTTCGAGTTCGACTTATACTTCCAAGTTTATTGAACCATCATAGGAACTCCTTTCGCAGCCATCTACGCCAACATTTTTATAGGGCAATTTTAAGCTTTCCTCTTAAAGTCTTTCCCCCACAACCTCACTATTTACTTTCGATACAGAGATTACATCTTCAAATTTCAGAGCACGGCCACACGGCCCTAAAGAGTTTCATTTCCCATCTTAATTCTTTGCAACTGACCTATATTTCTTATGCCAGTACTCGGACAAACAAGCTAACTTTCTTTACATTGCAGTTGTTCTTGACAATGGTAAACTGAAACCCACACTTTATAGAAAACCCACGGACTTGCAACAGCAACCAGACTACACAAGTCATCACTCACGACACTGCAAACAAGGTTTGTTTGTAGGGCAGGCTACCAGACTAAAAAGAGTATGCAGTGTAAACGCAGACTATAAAAACACCTTAATCAACTAAACTCCATCCTGGCAAGCAGGAATAACCAGGTCAGCTCAATGGATATTGCTTACGGCAGAGCATTCATGCTAAAAAGGGAAGAATCGCTCAAGCAGCAATGTCGAAACGAAAGCGCATGGCAACCACCCTCATTACCAAATTCTCAAACGCCCTCCCTAACTTAAGCATCATGCGGAAATACACCGTTCTAGCTAGTAATGACCTACTTACAAATACGTTCGCGGAAGCCAAAAAAGTTACCTATAGAAGACATAAGAACCTGAACGACATTTTAGTGCATGATAACATTGGCACTTCTAAGGAACCAGTCATCACCCCTTGCTTTCGCTCTAGATACAAGACCTGCACCTATCTGCAGACGGATTCCATTGTCAATAGCAGTGAGAGCCAATACTTTTACAAGAATTATTCAACCTTCACGTGCGATTCGGCTAACATTGTGTAGATGCTAGAATGCTCATTCTGTCAAAACCAATATATTGGAGAAACGAGTAAACATATAAACCCATGGCTGAATGTACATATGGCTGACACTCATAACCTGGGCTGTATAGAAGTCGTGCAACCCTTCAACCAGCCGAACCACAATTTCGATGATCTCTAGCTCTATATTCTGCAGTCAAACTTGAGGTCTCCAATGGGCGGGAAATACAGAGAATCGTACTTATTTCATAAAGTCAATTGCCTTGATCTGGCTGGAATAAATGCTTCGAAAGGTAGCTTAAAAACCCTATGGTATCTGAATCGAAAAGAATAATACTGCGCTTACAAAAAGTGGGCATCTTTATTCGCAACAACCCTGCCAGCCCACCCCCAAAGCTGTTACTTGAATACAATTCGTTTCGTTTTTTTCTCCTGTTTTTCTTCTTACGGATTTCGCCATATCACGCGCACTCGCCTCAATCGAGCTTCGGTATTTCTTATTATTATCTGCTTACACACACACATACGCAAAAGTAAAAAAAGGAAAAGAAAGAAAACAGAAAAGAACCCCATGAATCTACCGCAAAGCTCCCCGTGGATCGTACCTTTAGTTACAATTTCTATTCTTCTACAAACAGTAACCTCCCCACCCGGAATTCGTCAGACTATACGGGCTGTTGGAGTTTACATATTTTCTCTTCTACACAAAGTTCAGTAACCATGCAATCCCAACCGCAAGACGACCCCCTTGCCGCCAAACTTCCGGATTCCTCTTTTAAGGTCGCCTGGTGCCACCAAAGGCCAGCTTAAACCATTCGCCCCTGTTTCCCTCGGCCCTCTCGTAGTCTTCCCTCTTTCTCCCTTGCGGGGTCATGTCGCAATAACCACGCCTCGGTTCCTCTCTCACTATTTCACTCCTTTCAACAGACCGCTGCCGCACTCTGCTTTCCTCCTTCCAGCCATGCTCTAAAGAACCTCCCCCTCTCTCTCGCCAACTCAATCTCTATCTATAAAACAGTGCGACAGAGATGCACCCTGATGCCTTTAAAAAGACAAGTCCCTATGTCGAAACGTTGGCAGAGCTCTGGGGCCGCTACCTTCTGTAAAGTAATATTTCTCTCTCTCTCTCTCTCTCTCTCTCTCTATATATATATATATATATATATATATATATATATATATATATATATATATATTTAGGTATAATGTCATGCGACATATAGGTAGGCAATACCACGCCGCGCCATCACAAAAGACAAGCGACGGTGACGAAGAATAAAGTGCTGGCGTACCCTACGCTGGCCATGTGATCGCCGGAATACATCTGCGCTACCGCCACGTAACATTTGGCGACGGCACGACATTGGGATTCGGACGGGCCCCATCTCAACCGTGGAACTACTCCGCTTCCAGCTACAACTCCTTGCCCTCACCATTTGTTGACCTGGATCAGCCCGCCGAATGTTGAGGGATTGACGTGTTGGCCCTGAGGTCCATCCGACTTGCTCTTCTTCCTGGGAGTAGCAATAAAATCATAATTCTTAAACTTCACAAAAATTTTGGGCAAGCACGTGCGTCATGATCTTAATTTTCATACCCTCCAAATGTCTAAGCTGTTACGTGTTGTACCCAAAAGGCTTCGTATTTCACTGGCTGCTTGAATGAAGAACTTGTGCAACAAGAAAGCAGAAAAATAGACTACAATACTAAATACCGCTACTCCATAATTACAGCTGGTCGCAATTGAGCACCCCGAAAAATGTGTTAACGTAACTTGTGGGAGGGGAACGTCGACTCTGGGAAAATGCCTACTTTCCGCCAAGAATTTGAGAAGCTGAAGTTGTCTGAAAACAAATAGACCTTTGATGTGTCAAAAACAAAGTGGAAAAAAATCGGAAGGGATAACGTTCTGCTGCATTGCGGGTAGTATGTGGGGCACTTGGGTGGCAATACCGCTAGACACCAATCTATTCTGCCCCTTTGGACGCGTTTGACTACGAAACTTTTTGACAGCTTGCGGGGGGCGATCACATCTGGAATTCGAATGCGGGAGCGTGGGCAGCCATGTCGTTAGTTTATCAAAGTATAAATAACGAGGCGCTGAGATATCTGTTCTGTCCCAGAGTCCCAAGATTGGTCCGACGATCGGGAAGGACTGAGAATTACACTCCTGGAATATCTTCATAATTTTGCCCATACACTATGTTTACGAGAGTACTTCTAGGATAAAAGTGGTAGGCAGGACACGAAACCTTCTTTCGTCGCAAAGCACGACAGGACGCCCAGTGCCGAAAGGGAAGAAAATCTCTCCTTGTACAGTTGTGACGTCCAGATAAACGTTTTTCAGTCATACCAATCCTACCAAACCAATCATCGCATCACAAAAAAATGAGCACAATGGTTTAAATGAATTGAGTAACCGACTGGACATTCTAATCAATAAAGCTGACAAGGGATGGGGATTGTTATACCGATCCGGGATGACTACATCAAATAGGGGATCGGTAATTATGTGAACGGAAATTCAATAGGTCTATTCTATCATAGTGCACCAAACAAAATTGTAACTAACGTCCTCGAGCAAATTGTGGAGGCCTGAAATTTGATAGGAATCTTGCCAGCGAAAAACATATGCTGACCTTGTGTCTTTCCCTTTATACATGCTTTCAAAATATACACAAAATTGGAAATCCCGGCCGAACTACTATATCGGTAATAGGCGCCATCGCATAGTCAGTATTAAGTTATCTAGATTACCTCGATCGCAATATACCTCCCCAATTTCCTGCATACGAGACACAAAGTATTTTCTTCAATAAATATAGGTGATGGCTCTGACGTACGGTGCATTTCTCATAACATCGAATGTGGCTTCCCTTAATCCCAAGATTCCTCCCAGTCATGGCATCAATACCCTTGTTCAGTCGTACAAGAACACCGCGAACGCGACTCTCCCAGCCTTTGGGTGTTTTAGGTACTCACGCGCATTGTACAAGAATTGTACGGTTATGAATTTGAAAATAAACATTTTCTCCAAACAAGAGTGGAAGAAAAATTGCATGCATATATGGCACCTTATTTGTGGAGAATATCGAAACAAAATTCATCTGTACTTCTGGTAGTTCACCTTCACTGTACAAGAGATTCTTTGAAGATAATTTTCTGGTACGGTCAGAAACTTAGCAAGGACGTATAGCTTTAAAAAAGAATTTAACATTGTTCATGCTAATTTTGCATTCACGTGGAAGTACTCTTGTATCAAAATTAGTGTCTTCGACTGTTAGGGTGCGGGCTTGCTCCGTTGATTCTAGTGACTAGATGAAACCGACCGGCCATAAGCAGGACCTGCACTTCAGCCATTGCTATCCACATGAATGCAGGACGGCCATCCCTTATTCACCGGCGCGTAGATTTAGAAGAATTTGCTACTAGGACGAAAACTTTTGATCGAACGCCAGGCAAACGCGGGACGTTGTCGCCGAACAACATTGCTCGGCGGCCCTTGTTTACAATACCATGTATAGGGCGGCCGGATTGCACCGTAGCACAATGTTGCAGGGGTCACGCGTAAGTGATGGGAATGATTCCCATGCTAATAATCTTAACTTTTACCAGTAACCCAAGAAATGTACATGAAATATAAAAAGCAGTTCAACATTCTCCGGCAGAGCGAGCAACTTTCCAGAATTTTCAGCAATCTGCCGCTTGTGGTAAACACACGCGCAAAATTCATAAGGGTATATTTTGTCGTAGCTAAAGAGCGGCACACAAAGAAATTCGGCTGCGAGCCATGTATAACAAACAGCGGTTGCTATGTAACACATGTAAACCACGAGCGTAGCAAGCAGCCCACATTTGGACTTCCGATATTCGGTGCCTGGTGTGTTTTATTGGTTTGGTTTACCTATTGGTTTATCTATTGGAGTTTGGTGGGTGTAACATGAACCGCGTAATACAAACTGATGGACTTTTCCAAAGGCGGTTTAACAATAACTGCTGCCACAACAAAGCACTCCCAAACCTTCGCTTGTCCAGACATTATGCGATGAAAAATCACTCTTTTGATGACTTTGAGTCACTTCTACAAACACGTTCTTGTAGCTCTAGCGAGTGAAAAAGTCCTGCATAATCTAAAAATAAATACCCATAAGGAGGCCTTTTTTGGAGTCCTGAAACGATGAGGGTAATTCGTGATCGTTTAGGCACCTGTGACCCGAGGACATGCAAGACCTTGTCGTTTTGCTATGCCTGCATTAATCCGTTCGTGTGCATCGGTCTCTCTCGCGCATGGTATTGCACGGTCGAAACTTAAGAGCTAATGTCGTGCTCCCGGTTTGAGACTCAGCATGGACGCGCCAACAACCTACCGTTATATTCAGCGGTCACTACAATCATCCAATCCTCTTCTGAACGTGGCCTAACATAACCCTTCGCCTCCCCTCTTTTTTTCTTTTTTAGTGTTTTCTTTCGATTTCTTCTTCGTTTCGCAAGCGGAACACGCCTCCTTCGTAGCCTGATTGTACCCATTGCCTGTATATGTCACCACATGTCATACCAAGTTTATCCTTGGGAATTGTGAAATCAAATGTTATTGCTTCCAATTTTGATCGAGCATGCATGAACCGTTTATTTTGGGTGGCTGTTGTAGTCTCTGCCTCGGGTGTATTTTATATTCCCTTTGTAATCTCCACTGCTAGTGCGCGCTGGGGCGCGCGTTTTCCCTCTTTTTGCTCGTTTCTTTTGCTTTTTCTTAGTCGCCCCGGAAGCCCCTCCCCAAGCGACTGCCATCTCTCTCTCTCTCTTTTGACTTCCATTTTTTTTAGAAATTGCCGAAATTCGCCCTATTTCCTAGGAATGAGCCCTGGGGTCCACGTATACGGGCGAGAAGGCCGAATGCTACACGCTAACACGCCTCTCATTGAGCGTAAGAGATGCCGCACAACTCCGTGTACACAGGGCGGCAAAGACGGTAATTGGGGTTCCTCTATTAAGCTCCCCCATTAGCTTTTGTGTGACCCCCAACAGTTGCGGAATTAGCCTAGGCTCCTAATACTGCAAAGGACACCACATGGCCTTCGTTACCTTGGCACTGTAGGCAATTCCTTCTCGATCCTTTATTATTTTTTTTTTTTGGTATCGAGTCCTCTGCACATTCTGCTTGGGGCAACATCTTGGGGGGTCCTCAGCTTGGGGCAACATCTCCTTTGTTATTTTTTTTGTTGGAGACACCGCCTGCTAAATGGGATTTCACCACTCATGGACTTGTCGCATTTTTGCCTCTTCCCTATTATCTCTACCTCTCCCGTATATGCAGGATGTTCTGTTGATTTGTCTTCCTTCTCTGCCTCCCTTTCCCCAACCCTTCTATTTGGTGCCAGTTTTTGTAGCCTTTAGCAGGAAAAGCACTATACGGTGTGTGTCGTCGTTCGTGTGTATTTTCCCATGTGTGTGCTTTTTATGCCGGTTGCTTGCAGTTAGAGCCACCGCCTCCATCCTCAGACTGTATGAGTTTTTACCAAAACTGTAATTCTTGAAAAAGACCTGACTCTGGCTGAAACGTTGAAATAAAGTCTCTGAAGAGCATTCTTTTTGCCAACACAAACACGAACACACACACACACACACACATACGTACATATTTATATATATATATATATATATATATATATATATATATATATATATATATATATATATATATATGTGTGTATATTTATATATATGTATATATATCTATATTTATGTCTTTATGAGTGTGTATACATATACTTATATATCTTTCCCTCTCTGTCTATCTATCTATCTATCTCTCTCTCTCTCTATATATATATATATATAAATATATATATATATATATATATATATATATATATATATATATATATATATATATATATATATATATATATATATATATATATATATTTATATATATATATATATATATCTATAGATATAGATATATATATATATATATATATATATGTATAAATATATGTATATATTTATATATGTATATTTTATTACAGATATATATCTTCTTGTCTCCGAAGGTAAGAGGAATGAATGAGTCAGGGGTTATGCAAAAGAGAATTCAGCTGCTTAAGCAACTACGAATATGAGGAGGCCTCAGTCACATCCCGAAAAAGCCCGGACATTTCACCAAGGTACGATTTATATCGCTAGCTACACGCGTAACGATAAAACAAGTGGCGGCACTAGTAACTCCTCCCAATCTGACAATGCAATCGATAATTTCACCACGAATGTAATAAATGCTACCAGTACTGCACTCCCACCAGCTGAAATAATCACCAGTACTGCTACGTTTCCATCGTCAATCTTAGCGGGAATTTGACAATCTTAGCGGGCAATTGACAATCTTAGCGGGAATTTAACGGCCCTTTCAAGTATAGCCCTCTCCCCAGCTTAGATGAACTTCTTGTGTTCGGGCATCAAGTTTTTGTCGACTACTGTGGGTTTTTGATGAACTTCAACAATTTAGGGACTTCGATAATTTCCCCAGAAACATTGGGCTACGGGAATACTTCTACGATCAACCGGCAGCGGACGAAGCCCGCGACATCATACCTAGCTATACGCATTGGACCCCTGCCACACATTGTGATAGTTGTCTCCAGATGTACATCAAAGCTGCCGAACACGATGTGGGAAAAGCATACCAAGCACAAATTTCCTTCCTCGATAACATGACTACCAAACAAAAGAAAGCCCTGCAGGAACTCTTGAGCTGTTCCGACATATTTAATAAACCTGACGATAAAGGTTACGCCATTCTAATCTTTCATAAATCTATGTTAACGAGGCCAATAATCTTCTATTGGTATCGACATTCTACAAAGAATACCCAACAATCCTTCTCCAGACTACATGCAAATCGGCAGCGATGAACTCGCTAAGCTTGTTAAAAATAACACAATTAAAGCCATCATGGCGTCTTCCCTGATTGTTTTGAGCACAGTAGCCGGTAAATTCTACCTCCTCCCTAAAATTCCCAATGTAAACGACCCAGGTTGCCACATTGTTTCTGGCATTGGAACTGTTACGAAAACCTCCAGCGCTATCGGGGTAATCTGTTTTTCGATATTCAACCCAGGTTTCCTTGCGTCATTGGAATACCAATGATTTTCTTGCCGACATCGCAAACATTGCCATTCCTGGTAACTACCTCCTAGTCAGCCTGGACGCTGCGTCACTGTACACTAACATCCCTCATGAAGATGGCATCACCGCTTTATCGTTTGCGTATGGGCAGTAGTGGTGCCACCAACCTATTGGTTTTTTAACTCTCCAAACTTTCCAGAGACGTTTTCTTCAGCTTACAAATTTGGGGTTTGGGGGGTCTATTACGTGCAAGTCAGCGGAACGTAATAAAAACTAGAATTCGACCAAACTAGGATCCAACTAAGCCAATATCTTTATGGCTCGCCTGCAATCAAACTTTCTCCAAACTAAAAATTTGAAGCGACTGTACTATAAAAGGTATATTAACGACACCATGATCATCTCAATGAATGGTGACAGGGAGCTGCTCACCTTAATTGAAGCATTTATCCTATTACAACTACAATTTTCCTTTATCAATACTACTCAAAACACAATGTAATGTTTCTATACGCTACCGCTAATACTTCCCAAGGTTGGATTCAACCTCAGGAGGAGAAGAAGGAGTTAAACTTTATTTAGCCAAGCTCTGTTATATGGACGTGGTGGCTGCTGGCTTTAGCCTGCCGGCGACAATGGCAGCCCGATTCGTCAGGGAGGCTTGAACCTCTGGGTCAGAGCTGGCCAGCGCCCTCTCCCAGTGCTCGGCGCAGGTGATGGAGGGAAAAGAATCACTGGGACAAGCCCACATGGTGTGGGATAAGGTGGCGGGAATGCCGGATTATGGGCATTTCGGGGAGGGAAATAAGGATGGTTGAAAGCGATGGAGCAGCGCGCGACAGGGGAGGCTGCCTGTCTGCAGAAGGCGCCACGTCCGTTCTTGCGCATTGTCGAGACTGACGTGAGCAGGGGGATATACACGGCGGGCGATGCGGAAATGGGTCGCTATGTTGTGATAGCTGAGTAGGCTATCTCTAGCTGATCTGGCACCGTGCGAGGGGACGAGGCTGGGGCCGGCTCGGAAAGTGAACCCTCGAGCAGCAGAATGGGCCGCCTCATTACCTCCTACCCCGGCGTGAGCAGGGGTCCATATCAGTAATACTGATGTGGAGGGGGGTTTTGAGAGATAATTTTCAGTGCCTGTTGGGATAGGAGCCCCCTGGCGAAATTTTGAATGGCCGTTTTCGAATCGGAGATCACAATTGTTGTAGTCGGCTGATGCGTTAAGGCAAGCGGTATTGCCACCTACTCCGCCGTTGCAGGATTGATGGTGCGGACAGAAAATGAGTCAACTAGCGCGGCATTAGGGCGGTCAATCTCTGCTACCGCATATGCATCATGGTGGCGGTAGTCAGTCCCGTCCACATAACGAATGTCCGGTCGGACGGGGAGTTGCTTATTCAGCGCTCGCACCCTTTGCTCCCGCCGCCCCCTGTGGTAAGTTGGGTGCATATTGCAAGGGAGTGGGCGAACCAGGATATTAGAATGGATATTTGGGGGATTTGAAGCTTGCGGTCGGTGATTAGCGGAGCTCATAAGCCGAGTTTTTCCAGAATGTGCAGTCCAGTAGAGATGCCTGATAGCCGTTGCAGCTGACCTATGCGATGGGCCTCCACCAGCTCCTCCGCGAGGTTGTGAATTCCCAATCTCTCAAGTCGTGCAGTGGAAGTGTACAAGGGGAGGTGTAATGCACCCTTGTAGGCTTTCCTGATGAGGCAAATATTTTCTTTATTTCAGTGGGACTGACCTGAAGGAAAGTCAGTGAGTATGTCATGCGGCCTGCGACAAAAGCCTGCAGCAGTCGCACTCGGTCGTCCTCCTTAAGCCCTCTGTTCCGGGCGGTTCTGCGTCTAATCAGGCTGATTGTTTGATTCGCGTGCGAAGAGAGTTGTGAAATGTACTGAATGTTAGCCCGGTTACGCTGGATTAAGAGACCGAGTATACGTATTCTGTTTACCACCGTGACAGCGATGCCACCAATTGTAATTTTTATATTCGGGACGGACTTGGAGCTGCTTTTTGCCGGTAAAAGAAGGAGTTCACATTTCGTAGGGGAGAAGTCAAGTCCGGCTGCGGGCGCTTCCTCGATGACAATTTGTGCTGCAGTTTGTAAAGTTTCCTCTATCTGTGCATCGCTGCCTCCAGACATCCAGAGAGTGATGTCGTCCGCGTAAAGGCTGAATTTAAGGCGAGGAATTTTCGGAAGTCTCTGGGGGATGTTGAGAATGGCAAGATTAAAGAGTTGAAGGGAGAGAGCTGCGCCCTGATGTATGCCAATTGAGGGAATATTGATGGTGTGGGATATTATGTTTTCAACCTGAATAACCGCTGTGCGTAACGTGAGGAAGCTTCGCACATAGTTGTAGGTGCGTTCTCACGGGGATACAGCAGTTAGTCCCTGCAAGATACCCGCATGGGAAACCCGGTCAAAGGCCTTCGTTAGGTCCAATGCAAGGATGGCAGCCGTATCCACTTTAGATGCTGGAGTGATGACTTGGGGAAATAATTGAAGGTCAATATCCTGAGTTGATAATCCAGAGCGAAAACCAATCATTGAATGAGGGAAGGAATTATGGAGGTGAGGTTTTTCGTTACCCGTGCATGGATTATATGCTCAAGAACTTAACCCATGCACGACGTAAGTGATATCAGCCAGAGGTGATTCATGCTAAGAGGTTTTCCTTGTTTGGGGGTGACAGAGATTTTTGCGTGCTTCCATGACTGAGGTACGGTACCGGATATCCAAAAATGATTAAAAACTTGCTGAGAGTCGAGATTGAAGGTTATCAGCGTCAAGTTCAGCGTTGGCCGTTTCTTGGTAGAAAGGTAGATCCAGTTTCTTCCCATTGGGTATCTACAAAGACTTGGCCGCGTCAATGAGCTGTTGGTTCGTGCCCGGAAAATTATGAGCAATAGCAGTGAGCCTATTATTTTGGGAGGTTTTTGGTCTTTCAGGGTCCAGAAGATGCCTATGAATAGATACAGTGCGTTTCATGCTTAAGTGGCCTTTCATCCGGTCACACAGTCGACCCCACTTATTCTGTGCCAAATGAGCAGCGTGGTATTAAATTTGTCGGACCAATTCTGCCATTTGTCGGCGGAGCTTACGATTACGTTTGTTTTTTCGCCATCGGCGCTGTATGCCCTTGAAGGCCTCCCACAGGTGAAGTAGCCGGAAGTCTGCTATGTCGGACGGGATTTCAGGGTCGAATTGATGGTTATTGAGGTGCGCATCAGTAACTATTTCGCCGACGCACTCCTGGAAAGTGTGTCTGAATTTCTGGCTGGGAGTAGTTAGCGCGGGCGTGGAGGAAATCATCCCAATTAGTTATCTGTGTATGTCTGGGTCGTGGTTTGATGGAATTGGCGAGGGACATGTCTGTTTGAATAATGAAGTGATCACTACCCAATGATGAGTCAGTAAAGCTCCAGCGGACGTATGTAATCTATGGGTAAGGGTGAGGTCCGGCGTGGATTCTTTTTGAACGCTGTTGTCAATTCTAGTCGGTATGAATGGGTCTGACTGGACTGTGAGTCGAAGTGCCTGAATGCATTCCCATAGAAGACGAACCTTTTTGGTGCACCTGGGGTAACCCCATGCAGTGTGAGGCGCATTGAAGTCGCACACTATGAGAAGAGAATGATGTTGAGCCGCCTGTTTAGCGAGGGAAAAGAGCCTGTTAAATTATGCCCAATGGCTTTGGGAATCCTATATACATTGAGAATATATAGCCTGGAAGCATTACCTTGCACAGGATAGAGGACAATTAGATCATGCGGAATATCAATGCTATCAAATTGAGATCGTTCGGACGGGATGTTTTTTTGGGCAAGAATCGCTGTGTGAGGATTAGCGGGACATTGCAAAGCCCTGTAACCCTGGAGCTTATTTGTAGCTCCTGCTTCCGGTACGGCTATGGCTGAAGGGGGAGTTTCCATGCAGGCGATGAGCATTTGCAGGTTGTGCCTTACTTTGCTGCAGCCCCTGCAATTCCACTGCCAAATTCTTAAAGTCTCTTTAGTGCTGGCCATAGACGGGATTATATAGGGGATCAGCGGCCGCTGAGGATGCAGTGGGAGCATTTAGACGCGCATCTATTTGGTCAACCCAAGGCTGCATTTGCGCTCTTAGCTCCTGAAGATTGGCCAGGAAAGTAGAAAAGTTGGCTAGAACAGCTTGATGTAGGCTTGAGTACTCCGCTTTCTGCTCCGAACGAGCTAGCTTCCATGAGATTTTAATGGATGTTATCTGCTGCTGCAGCTGTTCATCTCGGCGAGAGGGCTCGGGTGGAGATAGGGGGTCGGAAGACTTCGCCTTCCGCTTGGGCGGAGGAGCGTTAGGGGGAGACGGATCTTCTTTTCGGTGAATGATTTGCTGTTTTAGGGATTGATTTTTGTGCCGCAGGGCAGCATTTTCTTGTCGAAGAAGGGTGATTTCCTTCAACCTAAACTGTATAAAAAACCGACAGGCAAGCGGCAGTGTTTGAGCTTCCGAAGTAGCCATGTCAAGCACTGAAAGACAACAATACAATATATTCAAGCCATCGTTTTAGGAGAACTGCCTGAAACCTGGCTGATTTTGACTAAAACTTCAGAGAAATTCGTACCGACATTCTGAACAAAAATACACGCAATGAGTTACCCACAGAACTATTGCGCGAGCCAACAATTTATATGGTACCAAAATATTTAGGGCAAAAGAAACGACTTCATCGGCAAACATTCTTAGTTTTCACCAACTCAGCCTCTGCTCCAAAAGTGTCAACGTAGTCAGAAAACATCGCAATATTATAATTCGAAGTGAACCTTCAAAACAATATTTCGCAAACCACGAAGCGTTGTCTACCGGCGTAATCAGAATTTAGGCCAATTTCTTATTAACGTTCTATGATCAGACCGGAAACTAAGGGTTGCATGCCCTGTAATGAACCTTCATGTAAATGACCACCACACAGCGTGCCACAAGCAAGGCATTAGAAAATTATGTAAATATAATAGGTAACTTTATTTGTGACTCTGTTCAGTCGTATATCTCCTCGAGTGCACTATTTGCCGGCAGCAATTTATCGGCCAAACTGAAACGCTCTTTTCTTTTGTGTTAAATAATCACCGCTCTCATGCAAAAAAGTTGTCCTTTCTTGCTTCTGTCAAGACATGCGAATGTTCCCGGTCATGGATTTGAACATATTAAAGCTACAATTCAGGAATCCGCTTTTAAAACCCACAACCACTACGATGTTCGGAAATTATGTCTGACTTAATGGTGTAGCTCATCTACGCTTGGTATCTACGAATGTTACAGAAGACCAACGTGGTCATCCCCCAAAATAAATAGGCGAAGTTAATATTTTGTTATATTAATATAAAAAAACAGTTTTACTCTTTTATTGTCCTGCATCCCATTCGGAAGTTCTCACCAAGTACAGCAGCTTAGTTTGCCTAATAAGTCTCGACAGTGCGAGTTCTCCGTGAGAAGGACACCGCCTTTGCCCCCCCCCTCCCCCCCTACTTTGCAAGGTAACCCTTTAGGATTTGTGCACCATATTTTTCACCCTTTCTTCAAAGAGGGCGCAGAGAAATTCTGATCTTCTTTGGTTGCCTGTTTGTATCCCGCCACACCTGACTCCCGTTCATGTGATCATCCCTTTGAGTACTATTCTGTTTTCGGTTGAAACCGTATTCTCTTGAACCGTACACGCAATTCTATGCTGCATGCGGGTGAAGGCCACATGCATAACTTCCCTACATCCTGTCTCTTGGCTTGCTCATTGTGCAATACTCTTTTGTCTGCCGTAGCACTTCTTCCCATCTGCGGAGCGCACATATTGCAGCCTTCCGTTATGATTGTATGAATCGTCCGAACATGTCCCCCCCGCAATCAATACCTTATTGTGAATGTTTCCTACATTTTCCAACAACACTAGGCCCCTGATCCGAGATTCCAGAAATTGCAGCCCACACAAAGTGCGTTGCCATGCGGCCGTGCCTTCCTGAGAGGTATCCTTAATTTGCCTCTCTCTCTCTCTCTCTCTCTCTCTCTCTCTCTCTCTCTCTCTCTCATTTTTTTGCTTTTTTGATTGATTGTTTTAAAAGGGGCATAGCCCGCCTGAATGTCAATTTTCTGCAAAGCTAAGCAAATTAGTGGCAGCAATATCACGTACCTGTACTCTGATCAGGGCAAGTCCCATTGCCGCAGCGTGAGTACCTCTTCCATGTGTCGTTTCTTGTTGTGTATCCTAATGTATATATATATATATATATATATATATATATATATATATATATATATATATAAATCTATAGAAAGATAAACTCACAAAGCGCGCAGGAATAGTATAAGTAAAGAGTCGGATAGACAGCAAGAACAATAACAAACAAGGTTTACTTCCGTAGCGGCAACGGGACTTGGCTTCATCACAGTAAAGTTACATGATTTTGCTGTCGCACACATTTCGAACACATTTCTTATATAGGTTTGCAGAAAACTGTGAGAAGGAGGCCAAAATGTTTCGTAAATGGAGAGTATATGTTACAAGCGTATGTTACAACAACAAACAGAAAAAAGGGGGGGGGAGGCGGAGCGAGAGAGAGAAAAAGGGGTCATGTTAACAATGCAGCGTTCAGGGTTGCACCATGACGGGTCAACGTATGCCGCGCGGGCTGCAAGTTCAGACAATGGGGGAAACTGGACAACCGCGGTTTGAAAAGAAAGAGAAGAGTATACAGTAAGGTATTCAGTGGCTGGGGAGACTGGTTGGGGCGGAAGCGAAGATGGGTGTGCCCCCCGCGGATGAAGAGGATAGATGGGGGGCACAAAAGAGCATTTCACAGAAGCTAGCAACTGACAGGAAAGAGGTAGGGTCACAAAAGGTTAAACATGAATAGATCACGAAGAGTTACACATTCTTAAGTGGTGGTGGGAACGAGGCCTCCTTCTCCCGGACAAATGGCATTGTTGAGCCGCATTAGGGCTAATAAAGCTGCTGTATTAAGAGCGTTTCTGCGAATTATGATGAGAAACTCGAGGGTAGGAATAATGAACATAGTTATAAAAATTACGAAGACGCTAATTGTAATCGAGGGATAAGCACATTAGTTTTCCATAACTTTCATTATTCCAAGTGTGGCTGACCGAAACTTATAAATGAGCAAGATTCCCGAACCTCGCGGTCGTGGTGCGTTTTGAAGGCGGATTCTAAAATTGTTGCTTGGAGATGTTCAAATGCATGCCCGGGACTGTTCACATGTCTTGACAGGGGCAAATAAGGGCAGCTTTTTGCATGAGAGCGGTGATTATTCAACCGTATTCGGAAGGGCGTTTCAGTTTGGCCGATATATTGTTGCCTACAAACAGTGCACTCTAGACGATATACGACATTAGTGGAGTCACAGTTAAAGTTACCTTTTATATTTACGTAGTAGTCTGAAGCCGTGCTGGTGGCGCGCTGTGTAGTGGTCACTGTATGACTGTAATATATGCTTCGACTACTGCACCCCAAACAGTTCAATATAACCCCTGTACTAATATTTTTCCCTCGCCTGCCGTCACAAAAAAAAACCTTACCGGGAATGTAATGAACCTTTCAATTATAACCCTCTCCCAAGCTCGGATGAACGTCTTGTCAAAGGGCCCAAACTTTTGCCCGGCGACTGGTGATTTTGAAGAATTTCAACTTTTTAAGGACTCAGATAACTTCGCCAGAAACATGAGGCTACGAGAATACTTCTATGATCACCCCGCGACGGAAGACGCGCGCAGAACCCTACCTATCTATAAGCACTGGACCCCTCCCACACAGCGTGATAGTTACCTCGACATGTACATCAAAGCTGTCCAACGCGATGTGCGAAAAGCATACCAAACACAAATTTATTTCCACCACAACATGACTACCAACGAAAAGAAAGCCCTAGAGGAACTCGCAAGCTGTCCCGACATAATTATTAAACCTGCCGACAAGGGAGGCGCAATCGTAATCCTTGACAAAACCGACTATGTTAACGAGGCCAATAAGCAACTATCAGTATCGACGTTCTATAAAGCAGTACCCAATGATCCCACTCAAGATTATAAGCAAATTGTCAAAGATAAACTTGCTGAGCTTGTTAAAAATATCACTATAAATGAAACCACAGCTCGTTCCCTCATCCCCTTAAGCCCAAAAGCCGCTAAATTTTATCTTCTCCCAAACATTCACAAGGTGAACAACCCAGGGCGCCCCACTGTTTCTGGCATTGGCACTGTTACCGAAAACCTCTCGCGCTATGTGGATAATCTCATTTGCGACATTCCGCCAAGCTTTCCCCCCTTCATTAAGGATACCAATGACTTTCTCCCAGACATCTCAAATATTGAAATTCCTGATAACTGCCTTCTAGTCACCCTTGATGTTGCGTCACTATATACTAACATCCCCCATGAAGATGGCATCGCCGCTGTATCCCTTGCGTATGAGCAGTCATCGTGCGACAAACCTATCAATTCTTCTGCTCTCCAAACATTCCTTAAGTTCATTCTTGAACTTAACGATTTTGAGTTCGACGGAGTTCATTACGTGCAAGTCAGCGGAACGTCAATGGGAACTCGAATCGGACCTAACTACGCTAATATCTTTATGGCTCACCTCGAATCAAACTTTCTTGACACCCAAAATATAAAACCAATGTACTATAAAAGGTATATTGATGACATATTAATGATCTGGCAACACGGTGAGGCGGAGCTTCTCACCTTCATTGAGGCATTTAATCTAGCCCATCCTAGTATTTCCCTTGCTCATTCCTATTCGGAACACAGTGTAAACTTTCTGAACGTCACCGTTACTACCTTCCAAGGTCGGCTTAAAACTAAACTGTATAGAAAACCGACAGACACGCGGCAGTATTTGCACTTCCGAAGTAGCCGTGTGAGGCACTGCAAGACAGCAATACCTTACAGCCAAGCCCACCGATTTAGGAGAATTCGCTCAAACCAAGCCGCCTTTGACTCAAACTGTCGAGAACTCAAGACCACCCTCCTGAAAAAAAATACCCGGAAAACGTTATCGACGACGCTATTGTGCGAGCCAACCAATTCGACCGTAACGAAATCTGTAAGAAAAAAGCCCCGAACGGGAACCCGCAAAAAAACTTAGTTTTAACCCACTCATCCTCCGCTCCAAGAGTGTCATCCGTGCTAAAAAACATCACAATATCCTAATGCAAAGTGACCGCTTAAAAAGAATATTCCCCGAACCACCACGCGTTGTCTACCGGCGTAATAAGAATTTAGGTGACTTTCTTACTAACTCTCGTATCAACCCACCGGCAACTACTGGCTGCATGCCCTGCAATAAACCCCCATGTAAAGTATGCCCACACATGACCACTACACAGCGCGCCACAAGCACGGCTTCAGACTACTATGTAAATATAAAAGGTAACTTTAACTATGGCTCCGCTAATGTCGTATATCTTCTAGAGTGCACTGTTTGTAGTCAACAATATATCGGCCAAACTGAAAAGCCCTTCCGAATACGGTTTCATAATCACCGCTCTCATGAAAAAGCTGCCCTTATTTGCCCATGTCAAGACATGTGAACAGTCCCGGGCATGCATTTGAACATCTCAAAGCAACGATTTTAGAATCCGCCTTCAAAACGCACCACGACCGCGAGGTTCGGGAATCTTATCTCATTTATAAGTTTTGGTCAGCCACAATTGGAATTAATGAAAGTTACGAAAAACTAACGTGCTTATCCCTCGATTAAAATTAGCATCTTCATAAATTTTATAACTATGTTCATTATTCCTACCCTCGAGTTTCCCATCAGAATTCGCAGAAACTCTCCTAATACAGCAGCTTTATTAGCCTAATGCGGCTCAACAATGCCATTTGTCCTGGGGAAGGCGGCCTCGTTCCCACCAGCACTTAAGAATGTGTAACCCTTTGTGATCTATTCATGTTTAACCTTTTGTGACCCTACCTATTTCCTGTTCAGTTGTAGCTTCTTTGAAATGCTCTTTTGTGCCCCCTATCTATTCTCTTCATCCGCGGGGGGCACACCCATCTTCCCTTCCGCCCCAACCAGTCTCCCCAGCCACTGAATACCTTACTGTATACTCTTCTCTTTCTTTTCAAACCGCGGTTGTCCAGTTTCCCCCATTGTCTGAACTTGCAGCCCGCGCGGCATACGTTGACCCGTCTTGGTGCAACCTTGAACGCTGCATTGTTAACACGACCCCTTTTTCTGTCTCTCGTTCCCCCCCCCCCCTTTTTTTTCTGTTTGTTGTTGTAACATAGGCGTAGCTCGACTGTATGCACACTCTCCATTTCCGAAACGTTTTCCGCTCCTTCTCACAGTTTTCTGCAAACCAATATAAGAAATGTGTTCGAAATGTTTGCGACAGCAAAATCAGGGAACTTTACTCTGATGAAGGCAAGTCCCGTTGCCGCTACGTAAGTAAACATTGTTAGTTTTTGTTCTTGCTGTGTATCCGACCCTTTACTAATACTGTATATATATATATATATATATGTATGTATGTATGTATATAGCGAATTAAAAATGGGAAATGAGCGGCTCACTGAATTAAGACAAAATAAGGTTTGGCAATCAAGAAAATCTCGGAAAGCTAAAAGGGGAATTCGTTAGGTCAAAGAAAGAGCTTAAGAAGTTTTTGAGCCAGAAAGAAAGTGCGGAAAAAATGCCCGCCGGGTGGGATCCGAACTCACGACGTCCAGAATACCAGTCTTGTGCGATAACCACTGCGCTAGCGGCGGGGCCATCTCCCCACCACTTTCTTGGGTATTTCTTTTCAGGTATTTTTTGTTTCTTTCCTTTGGGGTTGGTAGCCAGTGTCACTTGGACTACTCGGGGTGAAGGGAACCTTCTTTTACACCCCCGGGCCATGACTCGAGTGTCTACGACATGTCGAGAGTGGACGACCAGCGTTGAACCCTCTTAAGTTCCCTTTGGCACAAAGACTGCCAGAACTGAGGTCCTCGCTAAGCATGTAGCGAATCAGAAAATTGGAAATGAGGGGCTCCGTGAAATAAGACAGAAAATAAGGGGTGGCAGTCAAGAAAACCTTTGAAAGCAAAGGGGAGGTTGTGGTGGGTGATAGAAATAGACGAAGAGTTTTTTGAGTCGAAAAGAAATATATGTATATATATATATACAGAAAGAAATGCGGGCAGTCTACAACGCCAAAGAAGGCAATGTAGATCGAAAGGCGTGGGTTCGGTCCCCACTCTGGGCGCGTGTTTTTCTTGCTTTCTTTCTTTCTCGCTTCAATTAATATGAAAAAAAAATATAATTTCACTAACGGTAAAAAAATATATAGTTCAACCAATCCCCTATGCCTTCTTTGGCGTTGTAGACGGCCCGCATTTCTTTCTGTATTTCCTAACGAGCCCCTCATTTCGTAACCTATATATATATATATATATATATATATATATATATATATATATAAAAATATATATATATTTATATATATATATATATATATATATATATATATATATATATATATATATATATATATATATATATATATATATATATTTATATTTATATATATACAGTCGAACACGGATATATGGAACTCCAATGGGAGCGCGAAATAGTTCGATATATGAAAAATTCTATTTAAAAAATATGGGCTCTGACACCTGAGCTGTGGCGGACGGCCACTTACCGATCGGCACATTCAAGAATGACAACTAATTCCGCACTAACGACGCCACAGGATGCTTTATTTGCGTGAAAAGAAATTGCTGATCTTGGCCTGCTTCTTCATTCTGTACATGGAATTAAAGACGCTGGTCTCGATATTCTCGAGGCTATCCAGGTGTGACAGCCCAGTTCCTCCCATGTCGCCGCAACTACGTAGAATCAAGCTGAACGCAGCCGCCAGTTCACCGGCGGAGTGCGATCGTGTAGCCGCATCCTCGTTCGGACGACCTTCACCACTCGAGCTATCAGCCTGGGTTCCTGCAACCGCAGCTACGATATCCTCGTCACTGACGTTCGCAACAGCCTAAACATTGCTGTCAGCGTTCACGAATTCGCCAGCAGGCAGTCCGGCTGGAACAGCAGCCGGGAAAAGGGACGACAGCTCGCGAAACGTGTCGTCCACGCCCTATTCGTCGTCGTCGCCGTCTTCGCAAGCTTCCGAATGTTCGGCCGTCACGAAGCCTGCCTTCCGGAAGCAGTTGGCCACGCTCTGCTTTACGCTGTTCCAGGCACCCGTCATCATGTGTATGGCCCCCAGCTGGTCAACTTTAAGCTCGGTGCCCACGCGGAGGTTCATCAAAAACCTATCGAGGAGTCACCTCCTGTACCAAACCTTGAACGACTTAGTCGAGTGGGCGAGCGGCTGCAGCCTGGCTGTTGTGTTCGGAGGCAGAAACTTGAGCTCGATGTTGTCGAGCTCGCAGGTGGTTTGGTTGGCCGAGCAGTTATCCATGAGAAGGCAAGCGTGACGCTCCGACGCCCCGGCTTCTGTCCCTGTTGGGTTTCGGCAAAGGCACTAAGCGACCGCGGAAATCGGGGGTGCAGCGACCGCCGAAAAGCACCTTCCAGCTTTGGCGGTGTTCGATATACCAAATGTCGGGAAAAATACCGTTCGATATAAACGTACGAATTCCTATACTTTTACACAGAATTTTCAAGGGGATAATTCGTGAGTTCTATATAGACAATAATTCGATATACCCGTGTTCGATATATCCGTGTTCGACTGTATATATATATATATATATATATATATATATATATATATGTGTGTGTGTGTGTGTGTGTGTGTGTGTGTGAATTTTCACAAAAAAATACGCAAATGGCGGTCTAAAAAATTATTGCATAACAAGGTAAGACTGTCATGAAAGCAAAGAAAAGCAAAGCGGAGAATGTGGAAGGCCGTTTATTATAGTTAATTTATTTATTTATTTATTTACATACTGTCAGGGCCATTCAGGCGTTACAAAGAGGGCAGGGTACAAAGCACAAAAATAATTAAAATCAAGTAACAAGCAAGACATGGATGAAAATGGCAAACACACTGAGGTTATACAGCCAAGAAGTGCGCTTTTTAACGTGGAATGATCTGTGACTGTGATAACAGATACCATAAGGTGGTTCCAGTCACTGCTGGTTCTGGGTACAAAAGAATCATAAAGAAGGTTAGTCCTGCATTGGGGTATGCCAAATTTCAAATAGTGGTCTATGCGAGACGATAGGTAGTTGAGACGACTGAAAATCTTTCTTTTAGGATTGTATTGGTACAACAAATTTTATGAAAAAGTTATAAACAAGATAGTTCTCGGTGGGACGAAAGATCTGGAAGATGTAATGAAGATTTCGTTTGCCTGACACCAGCAAAACGAAAATAATTTAAAGTTTAAGTCGTGCTGCATGAATCTGGAGTAATTCGAGTACGGAAATTGGCGTGTTAGTTGGTGTATCCCAAACTGAATTGGCGTGTTATACTTTTGACAGCCCCAGTGTTTTATAAAACAACAGTTTTGTGCGGTAGGGGAGAGATAAAAGATTCTATGAATAAAACCAAGCATCTGGTTGACATTGTTGGTTATGTGCTGAATGTGAGTGTGCCAGGTGAGGTCATAAGTAATGTACACACCAGGGTATTTTAACTCTTAACTGGGGAAAAATGCAAGTTATTCAGGGGCTCGCGGGCCTCGCGGCCTGTGGAACATTTTTTTTTGTTTCATTGTGACTAGTTGATGTATTTTTTGTTATTCCCCAGCTGTAATGCCAAAAAGGCGCTGTGGGTGCCAAATAAAGAAAGAAAAGAGAACCAGGTACTAATTTTTTAAAGAAAGTGAAGAAAAGTATGCTAGCACAGCGGGATGCGAACCCATTACCTCCTGAAAAAAACACGTCATAAATTAAAAAAAGCTTTCCACTGTGTCGTAACGTTAGCACTCATGCAGGTATCGCAGAAACAGGTTTCAAGCAAGTATTATATGAAAAACAATCGACAGTGGCTTAGCTCGCCTACGCCAGGATATACGTAGCGCTAGCTAAGGTTCAGCTGGTTATTATTAGGATTCCTGCTTGTCTAGGATAAGCTGATGATCAGGCTTTCTGTTGCTAAACGTTTTCTGATCCAATCCAATCCAGTCCAGTCCAGTCCAGTCCAGTCCAGTCCAGTCCAGTCCAATCCAATCCAGTCCGGTCTGGTCCGGTCCGGTTCGGTCCGGTCCGGTCCGGTCCGGTCTGGTCCAGTACGGTCCTGTCCGGTCAAGTCACTGCTGCTCACACGTGCGCAGCTCGGCTCTCCAGGAGCCACGCGAAACGGCTATCAAGCGGCTCCGGCGCACAATGAGACTTGGCTAGTGCGAAACGGAGACGCAAAGCTTCGCACACGCTTGCGCCAGTGCGTCTGCCGCGACTATGACGTCACTCCGCTAGAACACGCAGACCGGCGAAACTGCCGACCCAATTCTCTTCACACCCGTATTTTAAGTGAATTGGATTTCAAATAAAAAACAATCCAATTTATAACAATCCAATCCAATCTAACCAAAATCCAATCCCCTTCAATCCAAGAAAAGCAAATCCAATCCAATGCTCCTCGTGCTTGCACAGCGAGACCCTTGAAGGTCCACGCGAAACTGCTCAACGTCGACCTGTGTATCTTACGCTACAAAACAGAATTGAATATCTACACTGGGTCCACTGCTACCATAGTCCTCTATAAGGAGAGCAGTAATGTAACTCTAATGAAGAGCATCGGAAAAGGACACAAAAGCTCTCCAATGTTATTCACAGCATGTTTACAAGAGGTATTCAGAATATTTGATTTGGAACAGGTGGGTGTAAGTGTTAACAGAAAACCCCCCACTAACTTGAGATTTCCAGATGGCGCTGCCTTGCTAAGTAACTCGGGGAACAAACTACAAAGCTTGACTACCACACTAGACAGGCAAAGTAGAATCGCGGGCCTAAAAAAATATGCCAAAAACTAAAGTAATGCTCAATAGCCCCGCGAAACCACTGCGGTTGGAGATAGGTGGCAAGGCAGTTGAATTCATAAGCGAATATATCTACATAGGCCAAGTTGTGACCCCGGTTGCCAACCATGAGGCAGAGATAAATTGAAGGATAAGAGTGGGGTAGAGTGCAGTCAAGTGGTATTCTGAAATAATGAATCGAAGCCAACCATTGTCACTGAAGGGTAAAGTGTATGACAGCTGCATCTTACCGGTACGAACCTAAGGGGCAGAAACCTGGAGGTTCACTAGGAGGGTTCAACTTTAATTGAGAATGACTCAGCGAGCAATGAAAGAAAACTACGGGTGTGCGAATATAAAATTTTAGGTGAAACGCATCTCATTCACCCGCCTTGAACCTGCAACCGGCGTTGTCGTCGTCGGCGTTCGCCCCTCCCCCATTCTCCTCGGCGTGCCAGCTGCGCTCTCCGCCGCTGATCCCCTCTCCTCTCCGATAGCCAACACTCTCTCGCGAGGGGCATTGGATTGGATTCGATTGAATTGGCTTGGCTTGGCTTGAACTGACTTGGCCTGGCTTGGTTTGGCTTCGATGGGATTGGATTGAATTTGGATCAGATTGGAATGAAGTGGATTGTGTTGCGTCATAGCCACGGCAGACGCACTGGCGCCGGCGCGTCCCCTCACAGTTATGCAAGCTATAAAACGCGGTGCCTCCGCCGCTCCGCTCCATCGTTAAAGCGCCGTTCCTCCGCTGTCCAACGCTGAAACGTGAAACCCCTATGCGTCGCATATACACAGGGGTTACCGCGAGGGTAGGTGGGAGTTTTTTTCGAATACAAATCGAATACGAATACCTAGCTTCGAATATCGAATCGAATATCAAATAATTAAGAGGGAATGCGCTTTTCGAAATCAACGGTGTTATTTTTTTGTGAATTTTGATTAAAATTAGCACAGAAACTGGAACTGCTTCGGTGATAACACCATAAAAATTTCAAAGTATTATTTTGAAAACTTTTTAATCAAACTTTTACTGCAGTCCACCCTGTGCCGAGGTTAAGCGGCCTATAAAACAAGATAGAAAACTTGTTAAAATTGCTTTGCATTCCAAAATGAATGGACGAGGTAATGGCATTCTTACGTTGCGCAAGAAAGCGATATGGTTCCCTCGCATCGCGTCGCTCGTATACGGCAATAAGTCATACTTTGTTTATCCCTGACATGGCCCACGAGGTGGCTCCTAAGATTAAATCTAAAGTCACAGGCAGTTATTACAACTAGTGGTGTTCAATCGCACCGGGTTGTGCAGCCAGGCGATGCTCCAACGCGCAGCTGCTACGCTGTGCGCGCCGAAGCTTTTGACGCGTCGGCCGTTTCTTTTCCATGGCGAGCGAGCCTACTGTCAAGCTTAGCAATAACTAAGATTGTAAGCATTTGAAATAAGAGGAACAAGTGACTGCGCGAAACACTATCACAAGCGTATACACCGCGTATTACCATCCAGGGTAAAGCAGCACGAAGCGTTCGGTGACCTCCGCGTTTCGAGCAACGCAACTTCCCCTAATAGGGCTTGTGATCTCAGGAATTGCCATCGCTATATGTCCGTGTTGAATACCATAGCAGATAAAATGATTGAACAGAAACATGGACGAGTGAGGCAGTGCAAATGAACTCAAACACGCGCACTACACAGTTTAGGTAGCCGCCATCTTGAATTGCCGCAACGACGCCCAATCAGGAGGGCTGTTCAATGCGCGCCGACCGGAAGGCCAACCCGGCTTCAGCCACTATATCTGGCTTCGTTTGTGCGCATTTTTCTTTCGCCATTCGTGCGTTTGTGAATGAACGAAAATAAGAGGGATGGTAAGGACCGTAAAGAGGATCGCTCGGCCGGCCCAATGGTACCAAAACGGCCACGCCCGGTGGCACCATTCCGGACATACAGTGCACCGAAAATTGCCAATTTTTTCCCCCATTCCCGCCTATATTTTTTCACTGCGGCTGGCAAAAGTATTCTTTATACCACTCTGAGGCGGTTTTCGGCGGAAAAAGTATGCAAACGCACAGATAGGAAACATAAAAGCCGAATATGTGGCTTTAAAAAAACGATGTTGTGGTCCCTTCTCTGAAGTTGAATGACCTGACCCCCTTTAAAATAATCAATCTGAATATTCGATAATAGCCGAATATTAGAACTTGTTCGATATTCGAAATATTTCGACTAGATTGTTTTCGAATCGAATACGAATGTAAGATATTTATAATCGAGTAATTTTTGAAATTTTCGAATATTCCCACACTCCTAAAGGAAACACTATATGTGTAACGTTAGGCGCAAGAAAAGAGCGGAGTGGGTCAGGAAACAAGCGCGTGTTAAGAAAATTTTAGTACAAATTAGGAAGAACTGACTGCTGTGAGGGCATGCAATGCGCGTTGGTTATTGAAGGTAGCAGAGGGAATCCCCAGAAAAGACGACTGGGTGCGGGCGAGGCCGACAGTCAGATGGGCTGATGAGATCAAGAAAATTGTGGTGATAATTTGATCACAATAAGTGTATGAACGTGATGATTGGAGATCTATGGGAGGGGCCTTTGCCCTGCAGTGGGCGTAGATAGGCTGATTATGACGATGATGATTCTGATGATGATGGTGATAAAACTGAAGATGCCATGTGATCCCCAATTCAGATGAATGCGCCAAACTGGATTATATCATGAACGCGGGATAACGCCCGCATTGCTGTTCGTTGCCGCCGCCGCATACCAACGCAATATTTATATTGGCCTAAAGAGGCGGTTTGATCTCACTAAGTTACGTTGGGTTTATGAAAGCAATCTGTTCAAGGTATTCAAATTTTCAAGCAACAGAAACCTCACACTCTCGTTTCAAAATTGTCGACTTTTCATCCTTTGCTAAGTGTTTGTGGGCACAGCCAATGAACCGCTGTTACGTAATAGACTCTCCATCTTGCGACCCAAAGCTAATATGCTGAAATTGGGTGGCTCTTTCTTGAAGTTAAGGCAAAAACAAGTGTCGTCGGCTCAGCGGTGGCGGGTCACTGCTGCCATTTTCGTTAATTATCGCTTTATGTAGCACGCTTACGAATGATCATGTTGATGGATATTTACATTTTTTACGTTACCATGGGACTTGCTTGGTCTCTCTCAGACTAGCCTGACATCACAATGACGACATCGCGACGTCGACTCGCAACATCGTAACCGGGTGTTCCCACTACGTCGACGGCGATACACACAAGTCAGGATATCGAAAGTCCACGTGGTTTGGCTGGCTCGGCGATCCAAGGCGCCAACAAAACTTGTCGCCCCACCGGTGGGACTATCAAGAGGTGAACTGCGCCCCGAAAACTTTCGTGTAAAAGTCAATAAGGCTGTTTTTTTGTGTAATAAGCTTGCAAGGGTAATATATCCCACTTAAATCAAAACGCCTTTAATGTCATCGATATTGCGCTCTAAAACTGTTTGGCCGAGCGCTTTTGCGAACTCATTTTCCCAGAGCTCAAGCTACGTGTGCATGCACTACTAGCACGCGTGCAGACACTACAAGGCTAGAATAGCTCAGAATAGCTATGGAAGGGTTTTTGGTAATAAGTATTCCATATCAGCCAAATTTTTTTTGTCGTAAATCCAAAAACAAAAGTGTGGGCAGGAATATTCCCACAAGGCAGCAGAGGACTGCAGTCGTAATATATAATGACTTAGAACGATTTTCAACTCGGACGTTTTTCGAAATATGCAGAATCTCCGGCTCTACGAAATTGAGCAATCGCTTTAACACACTGTTTTACGACCCAAAATGGGTCAATATCCACCCTAAATGAGGAAGATATGACATGTAATAAAGGCATTTTCTGCCTAACGAAAATAAACGTGTAAAGACAGATTACAAAATCTCCTCACCATTAACTGGATTGTTTCTTTTGTTTTCTGTGAATTTCATGCTCGAATTCATCCAAATTACCACGGCGTACTAACTCTGCGCAAAATGCCTAGTACGATGCTCACCATATCGGGTACAGAACACTTTCTTAACCACCATTCGTGCTTACGTCGTCCTGCATACCACCGCATTCCGTAAGCGTCATAGTGGGATTGTTGTTGAGGGCACACCTTGGTATGTAGCATAGGGCTTTTGGTAGGTTCTGTGAATTCGCTGTTTGGACGGTGGACCACTGAACGCCCAATATTTTTATTCCCTTTGCTTCCTCCTTCAGACAAAGCGGCCGATATTCTCATTTATTCCTTGCGTGATATAACTGATTCTTTTTTACACTATCACACAATGCCCCATCGCCGTCCTTAAACACTACTCCGCAGCGCTATGCGAGACGTCATCCTGAAGAATTTTTCGGGCCATGCTGGAATTTTCAGTAGTTAACTCGCTTAACCGTTCCCCTTATATCTTATCTACTACACTACTGAGATTATTTAGAGTGAACCCACGATTTCAAACCCTGTTACCCATGCATCCTCCTTCATGCCAGCTCTTCAGACGGGCTTTCTCCGCACACCTTCCACTAAATATGCAACACGGGTGTGTGCTGCGTCGGCAGTACAACCAAAGGCGTTCCTACCCCTGTGAAACGTGCCATCCACAAATAATATTCAACAATAGAGAGTGCACGTCCTACGGAGACCCTGTCACTCTTCAGAATATTTAATAGGCTCACCTGCAATACCCACTCCGGCGCCCTCTCGAAATGCAACACTTCAACTCTAGGCAGATTACCTGAAGATTGCCGGATTGACAATGACGGATCAGCAGCACCAAACAGAAGCGGAGATTTTAAGCCATGCCGCGCGGGCGCATCGTAAGCACACATTCTTTTTTTTAAATTTTGTATAAACGTTTTATTCGTCCACCCCAATTGCCATGTTTCAAATTGTTCTGCTCGAACGCTGGTTCAACTCTGCAGATGTTGTTACGCAATCTTTGTTTTCCACAAACAGGCCTAGCCGAGTTAATGTCAGCCATTTTCCTCCTTCTATTTCCTCTTACGTCTTAAGAACAGTTCCCGCTCTAAAGCTGATCCCGTTTTTTTTAACCGAGATGGTAAACGACGCTTTTATCTCATGATTCTAAGCGTACACGTAATTGTGATTGTTGAAATAAAGCCAAAAATTCGCCGTCGAAAACTCGTTCTTCTTTCAACAACGTCTGCACAGATTCTGCCTGTCAAACACTTGCCTATATAGATAAAAGAAATAATCTTTGAACGTATCATCACACAGAGGAAGAATGCATTAATAGAACAAACACGAGTCAATAGCCGACGTAGTGGGTAGTCATTGTTTACTCAAATTTTACTTCCACTGCGATATTTTTTGTTCGCGAGGCGTGTTAATCAAACACTTATTAAGCGCGTCCCCAAGCCTTGAACGGATAATCCACCGTCATCTTGTTATGACACTCAATTTAATGGTGGCTACATTAACAAGCGGTAGTTCCATCGGCTGTCAACGAAATGCACGTTTACCAGCATACCTGTGAATGGTCACCCGCTACCTTTCAGTGATTCAAGATATATCGTATTTACTTACGTAATGTACGCGCTCTCATATTTAACGCAACACAAACTTTGTTCGTAAAAATTACGCTTTTTACCCTTCTTTATAAACGCACCCATGTTTCTATCACGGCATTCTCGTGAATGGCCTCTTGTGAATGGCCTAACCCTCTTCGCCCGCTTCCGCTAATATTTATCGGGCATTCAACCCAGAGCCATCTCTGTGAGACAGAAACGAATACACTCCGGCGCAGCGTTGTTGGACAACCAGTTAAAACGACGCTTAGTCTAATCAGTGCACTTTTTTTCCTGATAGCTTTGTTAATTGCTTGCTTTTGTGCTCGTCATGTACTGATCCGACGGAGATGGGCCGAAGTGTCACAAACACGGCGAGTTGTTAGATGCTTTCGAGTACGTACATGTGCATTGGAACCGATCTTACGGTAGACATTTCGGAATTGACGAAGTGAATCCTTGAAAAACGATGGTTACTCAAGTTCAATAAAAGCACTGTTTGTTCACCATTCGTGTACACGTCTATTTACTGCCAAAGGTAGGTTATTTACTGTAAGGTCCACTTATGAGGTCTGCTCTACGAGGTAACCATCGCCAATTCTTCACTCCACGCAGGGGAGACGGATTGTCCAGCAAACAAAATACCACCCGGATAATCCCCAATTGAAGTCGCAGACGGCGCCGCCGGGTTCCGAGAAGCACCGGGGAGGTGTAATTGCCGACGTCGGGGCTTGGGCCGCGCGATCCTCCATTGTTAACGGGCTCCTTTGGGATAGTGCACTGTCGCCGCCTTTTGCCCTCACCCCGTGGGGTCACGCGCGCTTGCTCGTCCGCGAGCGGGCCGTTGACCGAAAGATGGTGGCGCCGCATTGAATATTCCGTACCGCGCTGAGTCACTGCTGTCTACTTGAATTCGGGCACTTCCTTACGCGTGTACGAACGCTACAGGGGCTTTCCCGAGAGAGCGTGAGCTCGAGGCGTTATAAGGCCGAACTTCCATTCGAAATCGTTCTTGTCTGAGCGCTGAGCTGGGCAGTCCCCGGCGGGCAAGGAGTCTCGTCCGTTAAAGCTAGTTTGGGATTTGTGAGCCCCCTGGGCTAGAGGTTAGGATCGCGTTGGAACTTTAGGGTACAGCGCCGTACCGGGCAACTAGACGGATCCTGCGGCGAGACAGGGTCTAGGCCGTCGTTTCATGAACGGTTTGTGTAGGCTCCGAGGATAGGAGACTTAAACGAAGTTGAGAACCCCAAGTGATTTGTGCGCACTTGGAACTAGTGTCTATATGAACTTTGAAGTTTTTTCCTCTTATTACTCATGTACCCAGTCTTCCTACTGTAACTAGCCGTATATAAACTCTTCGTTTCACTTAATCAACCCCAACGCCTCCAGTTCGTCATTTCGTCCGCCATCTCCAAGAACCTCAACACAATCGCCTTCACAGCCTCCTGCCAAATCAACCGGAGCCCAGGCGATTGGGTTCCTGATCGACACCGGACTTCGGGGAAACGTACCACAATCATCTTTACTGGCGCTGTTGACTGGGGTGGCAGAAGAAATTAGCAGGCCACAACCAGGGGCAGCAAGCGGACACCAGCCCGCCTTCATCGGCAGCAGACGAGCTCCACGCGGAGTGGAGTGGCAGAGCCAAGACTGCGCACTGGGCCAACGACGCGGCAGCCGACCACCGAAGATGCGGGTGAGTGGGATTTCTTGCTCTTCGTTGAGGTGGTGTAGGCTGAGTCCGGGGTTACATGGCCGTCACGCGGAGCATGCTGGCGAACATGGCGGAAGAAGACGGAAATGTTCAGACGCATGAGGCGCCACCTCAAGAAGGAATAGCGGAAGGAGGGGTGTACCAAGCGGAGTCCGAAACAATAATTATTAAACGAATGGAAAGTGTGTTTCAAGAACGGGAGAAAAAAGCAGTCTGCGAAGTGGAGGAGCGAGAGAGAAAAGGAGCGCGTGAAGCGGAGGAGAGGGAGAGAAGAGAGGCGCGAGAATCAAAAGAGCGTATAAAAAAACTTCGGCTCGAATCTGAAGAGCGGTTGCGAAGGTATGAGTTGGAGCTGGAACGCAGAAGGCAGACGCCTTTGCGCTAGGACACCCACGAGCATAAACAATGAGGCACAGACCCAGCTAGTTGTATAGCGACACCGAAATTGAATGGTTCCCGCCAGTGTTTGGAAGTTGAACATTGCCTTGACTAAGCAAGCAGCTGTGACTCCCTTCACGAGGCTAGCATTTCCGCCAATGTCGAACGCGTGGAGATGGACATTGGGATGAGGACTGACGAGGTAAGCGCGTCCGGTGATGCCGTAGAGCGATGTAACGAGAAGATGCTTGAACATGACGGGCATCCTCGCAGGCAAAGTTCCGGGACGGAGCTGCAGTGCATAAAGCAGAACCCTTCGAGCAGGCCCAGTTATGCACTGACAGAAAAGTTGAATGGGGGCAGCCCGTTTTTCAATTCGAAGCCGCGCGAGAACGAGATAAGCGGCCGTGGCGGCGCACAGGAAGCGAGCGGCTCGGCCGCGAACCCGTGCAAGGAAAGGGAATCGAGCATGAGGAGTGCTCCAGCGAGCGCGTCTGGTATAAGAGCAGAGTCAAGGGGTAGGCTTGTTGTTGCGAGTGTAGGGCCTCAAGTTACGTTTACACCAGACACCGAGCTAATGCATGCTGAACTTCCTACACGGGCAGCGTCCAAACTCTAATCGATGGACTGGAATAGATTGGCGTTGCGCAGGGAGGGCCTTGGGTCCGGCGCGCTCCATTTTCCACCCAACAGTCGCACGAGAGAGGGAACGCTGTGTCGGGCGTTCAGGAGCTCGCCCAGATAAAAAGGAGATAGGAGACGTTAAAGCATGTGACGAGACGGAGCGAAAAAGAGATGGAGTTGAAGATCAGGCTGAGGGAAAGGCGGAGTTAAAGGCGGATAAGGGAGCTGAGGAGATAGACAGGGTTGAACATGTAGAGAATGGAAGAGAGAGTGAGAGAGATCGCGAGAAGACGGAGGACGAGAAGCTCAGAACATTTGAAGACGGTAGGTGTGACACGGAGATGTCGTGTGGGTTAGGTAGTCTCGATGGTAAGAGTATACCCTAGGAGGCTGATGGAGAACACCAAAACGCATGCGTGGAGACTGCGAAACAAAAAATGAGAGCTTTCGAGGAGGTTACGAGGCAGAGAGAAAAACCATGTGAGGAGACAGGGTAACGAGACGCAATCAGCGGTCTCGCAAAACCGGTGTCTGAGATACAGGTTCGTAGCTTTATTGTCAGTTGCGGCCATTACCGAGATTTAGTCGGGAGCCACGCTGGAAGGCTGGACGCAATAAGTTCTGTGACCTGGCTGTATGTCACAGGCCCGAGTTCTAAGTTGTGCCAGGACGAGTGCATGCAGGGACAGCTAAACAACTGTCTTGATCAGGCCGCTGCTCAGAATGCACATAGCGTGTCCGAGCGGTTCTTGGTAATAACAGATGTTGTTGGGTGGGTTGCGGCGGGGCACGGTATACGTAAGGGAAACAATGACCCCAA
This sequence comes from Haemaphysalis longicornis, assembly GCF_048455015.1. Lineage (NCBI taxonomy): Eukaryota > Metazoa > Arthropoda > Arachnida > Ixodida > Ixodidae > Haemaphysalis > Haemaphysalis longicornis. The sequence continues at coordinate 91,130,698 of NW_027526214.1, forward strand.
GAAGGTCGTCGGGTTCGCGGGCCGACATTCCGCTCCAGAATCAACCCTTCGCTCACGCTGCCTGCACGCGGCATTGCCGTACGTTGGGGCATTGGAGAGGCATGGCCGCGTGGCCTATGGGGCAGGAAACGGTGTCGCATTTTGTGATACCACTCCGTCTTCCACGAAGTTATGTTTGCCTCATGGGGCTAAATTGTCGGAACTTGCGTTGACATTGCAACGCTACATGGTCTGGATCATCTGCAGAGGGGGCTGGAAGTATGCTAATGCACTCCCTTGGTTTCAGAATGTTGCTTGGGGAGGTTAGTACTGAATGGCCGCCAAGCCTTAACACCGCCACGACGGACGTGAACGTTCCCGTTCACCCGTCGTTTTCGTCGGGTGTGTGTGTGTGTGTGTGTGTGTGCCGTGGTTGTGCGTGACGAGATGCCTTGGGTGCTCGATCCGTTCACCGAATTGATCGATGCGTGCACCGAACTGAACTCTCTGTGCACCACAAGTGAGCGAAAGCACAGCCGAACATACTTGAAGGAACGTTATCAGGCTACGCCGTCAAGGAGGACATTTGCATGCGTGCGCATAGTGACAATGCAAACCTTCTAAACGTTTCATTTTGGTTGAATTGAAATTTTCCCGTGCTGTTTGCCAGTCCTTATTCTTTTTGTTCTTGTTGTCGAATACCGGAATGTTTGTGCATGTTTGGAGTTATAGCGCGCATGAGTGTTGTAGGTTGAGTTGTCTCGCGGTTCGTGGCGTTTACGCGCCCCGGAGACACGACCCAATTTCTTTTTACTTTAGCAGGGTGGCGAGTTGGGCGAGTTACTTGCACTTATGTGTTTTTTGCATTTTTTGGTGTTTCCGGTTTCTTAGAGTATTCCGTCACTGTTGAACGGCGAGTAAATAGGGTGTGTTTGTAGTTTAGGTGAGGGAGGGTTCGTATCAGCTGCAGAAATGGTAGGGGGCTCATTTGTTGTTATACCTAGCTCCTTCCACATGTTTTTTTGTTTTTTCTGCTGTTATTGCTGAAGGAGAGATGAAACGAGTGGCCTTTCAAAATTGTTTTCGGATTGACTAAACGAAAAGGTCCAGTAACCCTCTTAAAGGGGGGAGTTGTAAGGCCCATTTATGAGGTCAGCGGCCAGGCGCGCAGTCTGCACATGAGAACCCGCCACTCTGTCTGGTGGCTTAACACTGTGGACTCTGCGCGTCAGCCGTCGCCAATTCGTCAGGGCACGCATGGGCGCCGGATGGTCGGGCCAACGGAATTCCGCTGGAATGATCCCCCTTTCACGACGCAGTCGGTGCCGAAGGAGTTGTAAGACCCATTGATGAGATCAGCGCCAGGCGCCCGGGCTACGCGTGAGAACTCGGCACTCTGTCTGGTGGCTCAACACTGTGGACTCTACGCGGCAGCCGTCGCCATTTCGTCACGGCACGCACGGGAGAGGGATTGCCTATCCCACTTAATACCACGGGGATAATCCCCCCTTGAAACCGCAGATGGCGCCGCCGGGTTTCCAGAAGCATCAGGCAGGTGTGATTGCCGATGTCGGGGAGTGCGCCGCGCGAGCCTCCATTGTTAACGTGCTCCTTCAGCATAGTGCGCTGTCGCGGCCTTTCGCCCTCACCCCACGGTGTCGCGCTTGCTTGCTCGTCCGCGAGCTGGCCGTTCACCGAATGATTGTAACGCCTCATTGAATACTCGGTACCGCGCTGAGTGACAGCTGTCTTCGTGAATTCGGCCACTCTCTTAAGCGTGTACGAACGCTACAGCGGCGTTCCCGAGAGAGCGTGACTCGAGGTGTTATAAGACCGAACTTGGCCGTTAGAAATCGTTATTGTCTGAGCTCTGAGCTGGGCAGTCCCCGGCGGGACAAGGAGTCTCGTCCGTTAAAGCTAGTTTGCGATTTGTGAGCCCCCTAGGTTAGAGGTTATGATCGCGTCAGAAGTTTAGGGTACAGCGCCCTACCGGGCAACTAGACGGATCCTGCGGCGAGACAGGGTCTCAGCCGTCGTTTCTTGAGCGGTTTGCGTACGCTCGATGATAGGAGACCTAAACGAAGTTGAGAAGCTCAAGTGATTTGTGCGCACTTGGAGCTAGCGTCTAGATGAACTTTGAAGTTTTTTTTTCTCCTATTACTCATGTACCCAGTTATCCTACTGTAAATAGCCATAAATAAACTCTTCGTTTCACCTAATCAACCCCAACGCCTCGAGTTCGTCAATTTGGCCGCCATCTCCAACAACTTCAACATCATCGCCCTGGAAGCCTCCTGCCAAATCAACCGGAGCCCGGGCGATTGGGTTCCTGAACGACACCGGACTTCGGGGAAAAAAACCGCAACCATCATTACTTATACTTGATTCGTTTGTTTTTTTTTTGCCTTCTTTCGTAACAGTGAACAAGTTTCCAGAAAAGTACCCCGTAATATAAACGTCCCCCCCTCCAACTTTTCTTTGGTTTTGGGAAAAAATTGTGTTCATTAGGCGTGTGAATATGGTAGTGTAAAACAAATTATTTTCTTGAGTGATGTATTATAAATCTTGTTCGAATTAAAAAAACTTAAATTCGTTGAGACACGACACCTTAAAAGCAGCTGCACAAATTTTGTAGTTAGAAACATACCTCGTAAGTCTGAAAAGAGTGGTTTCGATTTCGCCATTTTTTTTGAATTACCGTGTACATGTCATTTCTTTAAACAGCCCAAAATGCACTCAACACTTTATGTATAATACTGCGTACTTTACGAAAGGCCAAGTGCAAAAAACCTAAGTAAAATTGTAGTTAAAAGGCCGCAGGCTGTAAAACAATTTCTTCATGCAATGTTTTCCACTAACAATTTTTGTAATTGAGATTTACAAAAACGCATTTGAGATAAACAGATGTACGCTTTCTGGTTTTGAACCAGGTTTTCATCTGTTTCCTCTTAACAGAAACAACCTTTCTTAGAAGTGAGCACTTCGGTATTCTTTAAAAAAATTTTCTAAATACAGCAACGTTTAGCCTTGAGTATTTTGGCACTTTTGCACCTTATACCATTATGAACACATACTGTGATGAAAAATTTGTTTTCGCAATATGTTTTACCTCGGGTAAATAGGTTCTTGACTAAAATATTTCCGATATTTTTTTATATCTTTAGTCACATGTTTGTCATGTTTCGACGTGATTCGTAACATAATAGTTCGTTGTAATTTTACACAATAGAATATTTCATAAAGTATCCGTTACTTTTACAACTTTGGGTGCAGGTAAAGAAAACGTGTTTTTTTGCATCCACTGTAACTCACAAGTCTTTATTTAAAAGTACCCCTTCATTACCCATATTTAAAACACCGAACAGAGAATTCGTGCTACAGCTGGCAACTTCATATGCCTAAAGTAAAATATACTTCGATTACTCCGTTTCCATTAAGCCACAAAGGACCGTAAACAACTAGGGAATTGTGTTGTTCTGCAAAAACACTTTTTTGCCATCCCGTCCTATATTTTATATTTTTATTATGTCTGTGGCCGTGTTAAAATTCGAAATATTAGTATAGGAACCAAAGTAACCCTGGTTCTCTACCACCCCTTGCTTGTTTTCCAATTTGGCTTGGTCACAAAAATAATGTGTTTCCTTCGCTACAATGATTCTTACAAGTAATTGAGCGATAACAACACGTGAGCTGTACAAACTCAAAGCTTATTCTCGTTATCAGCATTTTTATGAGCCGCTTCAGGTTTTAGGTTGTTTTCAGTGTGGCTGAAGCATATAAGTTGAATGTCCTGAGAAAAAACTAGGCGAAGGAAGCGTACAAGAAGTAATGTGTTCCGGTTGTTCTAAACAAAAATAGCCAACAAATGATAGCCAAACCTAAATGTTCAGATCTGAAAATGTGCGCCCGCCGCCACCAGGCTGCGGGCAAATGATGAGTAAGAAGAAGCTGGGTTTCAAATTTTGTAGCAGTTACAATTTTATCTTTGGTGTGACCTCAATAATCGTTCACTGCGATGCCAAAATCATAAGCCCGAACACCGTCAAATTATCTGTGCTGCGTGGAATGCCAATGTAGTGGTGGCGACGAACACACATTCAGCAAGAATGGCAATGCAGTAATTGTCGCAGTATTGCTGGCTCAGCTTTTTCGACAAATGAACCCATTGTTGCCTTTGTTAAAAACTACGCAATAGTCCGAACGTTTCCTTCAGAGCATGTTTTGCTACTATGTCGCTTATACGAACAATACACACGAAGGAATGGCCAAGGTTTAATAGCTGTGAAGTAAGCAGAGAAGCACCGGAAGAAACAAATGGAGACTGTTTATCTGGACTTTTACGGTTTACCCACCCGTCCTACGAAATGGTTTGTTCTCAAAAGATAACCAACCCCTCCCGGTCGTAAACGTTTTCTAGCTTTTTACAACTAGAATCACTGCAATTCACCTTCTCCAAGACAGAATAATATATTACACGGTGTTTTATCTTGCAATGATCTGCAGCCAAACCTAGTCTCATAGCTGAAGAAACGACAGGGAAAAATAAACACATTCGGAATATTTGTGCACTTCTATATTTAGATATCATAAAACTAAATGCGTATTGTTTAACCTTTGTGAAAGAACTGAACAACTTACAAATTTTCCTGTTTTCACTTGCGTTCTCATAAACAAAAGCCTACAATTATCAATCCCTGTAAAAGCAACCCTGTTGAAGCAGAACACTCTTAAATCAAGATCCGGAAGTCTGCCGTATATATAAGGTTGTTCGTTCTCGCGTTTTATGTTTTTAAAATAGCGGGTAAAAATGTCCTGTTATATTAAACATAGAATGGGGAAAAATCGGGTGCTCTCGTGAAAATATTCCAAACTACGAGTTTTTCCGGCTTAAATCAGAAGTTTTACTAGGCAACCTCATCAGTGTATTGTATCGGTAGATAGACTGAGCTTTTCAATAATAATGCTTTTTATTAAAGCAGGTTTCAAGCTTGTAATCCGGGGATATCAGGGTTTTCTAACAAATAGGCTCCGAAATTTTGCGGTTCTTTGGAAATGAATCCTTTATGATGACAGTAGATAGTATTGAACACTTCCAATAAATAAAACTTTTTATTCACAAAAAATGGTCAAACATTTTTACAAATCCTGAAATACATTCGTTATCATCTGCGTGCACAAAATGTCGGTCTTCATTTGCGACCATTTCGGTCGTTGAACATGCCTCAGATGCAAGAAAGTTCTCCCTACATCACGTCTTCCATTAGCTGATAACAACACCGTCAGTTCAGCCTTGCCACGCCGGGAGTAGCCAGCTGTAGAGTCATGTCAACACTAACTCAATTCGAAAGCTGTGGTTATGGGGCCTACTTCCCGAAGTACTGGTTGACGACGGCGTAGCCTGAAACCACCAATGCGAAGATCGCTACATTGAAAACGCCATTGCCGATAGCGTCAAGAGCCGGTTCTTCTGGCCTGGCCTCACAAACAGTGTCCCCAAGTATGTTGCATCTTGTGCTGCTTGCCAGCTCCGAAAATATAAAACCACAATGCCTGAGGGACTGTTACAACCCATGTCATCTCCGCCCGCTCCTTTTCACGTGGTCGGAATTGACTTGTACGGGCCCTTGCCATTGGCGACAGCAGGTAACCATTGGATCGTCACTGTGGTAGACCATTTAACCAGATACGCCGAAACCTCTCTCCTTTGCGCCGGCTGCGCTTCAGAGGTGGCTCATTTTTTTCTAAAGGACATATTCTTGCGACACGGCCCTCCCCGCATTCTTCTCAGCGAGCGCGGAAACACGTTCCTCTCGACACTGCTGAATGAAGTTCTTCGCGCAGATGGTACCGTCCTCAAAACCACATCGACCTACTATCCCCAAACTAATGGGCTGACTGAGCGGTTAAACCGCACCATTTCTGGTATGCTTTCGTTTTATGTAAGCCCTGACCACAGGAATTGAGACATCGTTTTACGCTTCGTCACTTCTCCGCCCAACACTTCAGCACATCGAACCACTGGCTTTTCGCCCTTTATCGTTTACGGCCGCCCTTCATATTCCGTCTAATACACTGCTTACTTTTCTGCACCTGCCTCTCCGCAAGCGGATGTCCAAGGCGACTTTGTGTCTCGCCTCGAACAGTCCCACCGTCTCGCACAGTTGACCACCCTGGTTTTTATTTATTTTTTTGTTTATTACAAGTACCTACATCGCCCATTGGGCATTGTTTTAGTGGGGTTACGGTAGAAAATAGAATAAATACAGCAAGATATAACCGAAATAAAATCGTGCATACCGTTATACATAAGAAATCATAACACTTGCAGTAGAGTATTGTAACAAAAGTACAAAACACAGGATTATACAACGAAAGCAGTAATTACACATATCAAAAAACAACAACCAAGAGAAGTACAAAGCCAGCGTTAAATATATGGGTTATTCCTGCAACTCAAAATGCTGTTTCAATGGCTGTCAGGAAATTGAATTAGAGAATATTGGCATTTTTAGCGCGTTCAAGTCGGTATTAGGAGTTTGGAAAGAAAGAGGATTTAAGGACATTCAATCGACAGGTATATTCTTTTTTTTATATCAGTGATCTTTCCATTCGCACATATAACTAGGCGTCTGTAAATACCGCTCTTTATTTATTCCAGTCTTAACCTAATATATATTATAAAGAAATTTAGGTCTTTGAACTTTCCGTCGTCCACAAAGGGGTTAGAAACCTGGCAGCCCTTTTTTGCACCCTCCCCAACTTTTCTTTCAGTACATTTGTGAAAGGGTCCCAAGAAGCAAAATCATACTCTAGAATTGTGAGCACATTTGAATATAAAGGGTTTCCTTGAGTGTTTGCGGCGCGTCGCTGAAATATCTTTTGAAAAAACAAATTGTACGCGAAGCCTTGGCTCTGAGTAAATTTACGTGACTGGTCCAATCTGGTGTTGCCGTGAATTTTACCCCAAGATAATTAACTTGATCTACCTATTTTACTGCGCAGGAATTTCGGTAATAACACCTCGATGCAACATTTTTTTTGTTAGTAAATTGCACGTGAAAACATTTAATTAGGTTTAAACTCACTTGCAACTGAGCACACTAAGACGCAATCTTATCGCGGTCAGACTGCAGTACTGTGGTGTCATCAATACACTTTAGTGGAAAATACAAAACACAATAATCAGCCTAAAGCCTCACTGTAGATTTCAAACCCAGTGAAAAATCATTATTAAAAATAAAAAAAAAAGAAGCGGCCTCAGAACCGCCCCCTGTGCCACCAGGGACAGTACATCAGCTCTTGATGAAAACACATCATTTATCACAACACATTGCCTACGGGTGCTGACATAATCCTTAATCCAGTCTATGAGTGTTTTAGGAATACAAAGAAATGACAACTGATGCAGCAAAACACTGTTGGAGACGACATCAACACCTTTTTTTAAGTCCAACAATGCAGCGTTCAATTGAATGCCCTGGTCGATTGATGAAGAGATGTCATGTACGAATTCCGTTAGCGGTGTAACACAAGAAAGGCCTGAGCGAAAGGCATGTTAAGACGGAGTGAAAAATTTGTTGCCTTGAAGGTGTTTTATAAGGCAACAATAAATTATGTGTCCCGGTGTCTTGCAAGAAACGGGGGTAAACAATGCCAATACTCGTCAGATACTTTATCACGGTCAACGGATTCGTGCAAAGACATGGTATTGGCTAGCTTGCACTCTCGTGGCAATTGTCCGCACTTTATCGATACACCACACAACGCGGCTAGAAATGGAGCTATGTGATCAGCACGTTTTAGGGTGTGGTTTGTAATACCATCGGGACCATGCGCAGAGTGGGGATTCAGCTTGTTCTAACGGTTTATTATACCTGATTCAGTTATTATAATATTCTATGCTGGTAACGACCTGAGTGTCGTACGGGAGGTATCGGGCCTGGCGGGGAAAAAACAGATTGAAAATACGCATTGAAGCATTCTGCTCTACTCATATCATCTTTACAAAGTTCGTCCTTGTGCATAATAAAGGGAATTCCCCTGACGTCTTTTTTGTTACTTTTAACCCAACGCCATACTTCCTTTGGATTTGTTTAGAATTTACTAATAAAGGACGATAAACATTCGCGCTTCAGCAGCTTTATCTGCGTCTTCGGCCTAGAGCCTAATGCTTTAACCTTTGTATATAAATCAGCACTTCACGTGCGACAATATTCTTTGTACACCCTAGCCTTCCGTTTAATTTACGCACGAATATCTTTAGAAATGCAAGGTTTATCACCACGACGATTGCCAGTTACAATTTTCGATGGGACATTATTGTTTACAAGAGACAACAGTTTTTTTTAAACAACCCCCAGAATATTTCAATGTTATTGGACTGACAGCACTGGATAAACATTGGAAGGTATGTATTAGGTTCATAGTTTATAGCATCAAACCTGCCTCTATCGTATGCGAAAAGTTTTATGAACGCAGTCTACTGATTTCTATCTTTTTCCGCTATATGGTAGCCGTAACGACATCGTGATCACTTATGCCTGGAGTTAAAACAACCGACTTCATAAAAGTATTACGATTCATAAAAGCACGTCCAGGACACTATCACTTGCCGAAACCAGTCGTGTTGGAAAGTTAACAAACAGGGAAAGGTAATAAATTCTGGTGAGCTCGAAAAAATCAGAATGAAGTTCGTACTGACTATTTTCAACTGGACGAAAATTGCACCATTCAGCAATCGTCACGTTAAAATCACCTGGCAGCATAATATGCTCGGAGGAAACAGCCGAAAGGGTTTTAGAGAAACTAAGCAAAGGTAACACACTAGAGTTACCAGGAGGCCGATAAAAGGTGCTTGTCAGGAAGACCGTAAGTCTTGTCATGAGGCGACGTATCGGACTGTTTCCTTTCAACCTGGTGAAGAAGTGTTACTTGCGATTCCCATGCGTGCAGTGGGATTATGTGAAAAATTCCTTCCACGTTTCATCGGTCCTTACACAGTTCTGGAGCAGCCCTCTCCAGTCAACTAGCGGGTGGCTCCTACTCGTCCCACGTCCGACCCTCGGAGCCGCGGAACTAAAGTTGTCCATGTCTCACGCATCGAGCCACTTCATCGGCGCCCCGCATCTGTTTAGCGTCCGGAGGGCCGCTTTTCTTGGGGGGAAAAGATTTTGAGCACAGGTGTCTTCGTGGTTTCATAACTGCTACTGGAAGGGAAAATCTGGAAGGGAAGGGAGAGGGGTAAGGAATGAGGGAAAGAAGAGAAAGGAGAAGGGAATGTGGCGGTTCTCTTGTATGACCGTACGCATGTGCGAAGGGCACACGTGCTGGGTTGTTCGGTCTGGGGCTGGTATAAATGTGTATTCGTTTTCATTAAAACTTTCAGTTGATAGTAAGCGCCTGTGTCGTTCCCTTTCTCGTCCCTGTGATAAATGTTTGCGCTTAAGTTTCACTCATGGAAATTGCGAACCAACTAGCTCGTCTCTCCATTTTGCTTCAGCTTACCTAGCAACTCATCATCAGCGGGTCACATGCGAACAACACGCCATCTTTTCTCCGTACACCAGCTTTTCCGTATAAACTAAGTGTATTGAACAAAATAGTCCACAAGATAACCAAAAAATATAGCATGTGGCACAAGGGAATTCTTATATGATGCCTTGACGCTTTTGGCGGCACACTCAGTTTTTAGGGTGCAGCAGCTATTTTATTATAACACTTAAAAAATACTTTTTCTCGAATGACATTAAAATAAAGAATATGACAATCTGAAACCTTCTCAAAACTGAACTGTATAAAATTCCAAAATGTGTACACCAACTACGGCAAAAGGAGTAGAGCATTTTGTTTACAATGTTACTTTTATAAATTCCAGAACGACGCTAAAGTAGTCTCATTGAAAGGCGCTCAATTGTTAATCCATCCGTTGATTTCTAGAAAATTGCCTAAATAAACGCGACTGCAAAAAATATCGTATGTGTGTGTGTATATATTTATATGTGTGTATATGTGTGTATTTATGAAAGAGCTCATGGCAGGAGGCAGACCAGCCGTCCAGATCCTGTGGGCACGTGGAGACGCCGTTGGCGGCCAAGCGGCACGCAGTGGCCTCTGGCGGCTGCGACGTCCGTCTGCATTGACTGCCGTCTCGCATGGGGATCCCGGGGAACGACAAGGCCGACGCACTGGCCAAGGGTACCCACCAGCACGACACCCCTGTCTCCCGGGATGTCACAGCGTTCTACGCTGCACGCCAGCAGCTCACCCAAGTGGCCCTCGCATTGCACCCTAGCCGCCGAGTGCTGAGTGAGCAGGCCCCTCGGGTCCTCCCGGGGCGTCTGAGCAGGGACGTCCACAGCCGGCTGCTCCGACTGCGGCTGAACTGCTCTGACGTGGCAGCTCGACTGCACCGCCACGGCCGCTGCGGCTCCCCCACCCATGCCTACTGTCCCGACCATGAGACGCTGGAGCACCTGCTATGCTCCTGCTAGGAGTTTGCAGCACACCGGGAGGTGCTGCAGACTTCGCTTCAGCGTCTTGGGCTGCCCTACCAGCGCATGAAGAGCCTGCTATTCCCAGCGGCCCGGGACGGCACCCGCCAGGACGCCTTCCGCCTCTTGCTGGTCTACTTGGAGGCCACCGGACTTGCCCAGCGTCTGTAGACAGTAGTCTGCTGGACGCGCCATTGCTGCTGCCTCACCAAAAATCTTGTCGAGGCTCCTCGATTTTCTTACTCGCCCACCTACCTCTTTATCACCCCCTTTCTCCTCTCTAATCTTTATATCCCCCTCCTCGCCCACCCCACCGCACTGGGTTTAATGCAGGTGAGCCCCAGCTGTGCTGAATAATATTCCCAGTGCACTTCCTTTCCTTTTCGCCCGAACAACATAGTAGCTGAAGTAGTGCATAATTGTCAGCACGGAGAATTTATTGTAGTACGCAAAAACCAAAGCGCCTCTGCGCTCGACAGCACTCTTCGTGGCCCATATTTTTATTGAAAGCATCGTTCTTTGCAATGAAGCTCCGTAGATTTTTACTACAGACAGAGGAGTCGCGTTGAATTCCGAACTTGCACGCGCCTTAACGAACCTCACACGTACGTCCTACTGGCAAACCGCTGGCCACACACAAACGAACGGCCTGACTGAGCGGTTGAACAAAATCCTTTCTGAAATGATGAACATCTACGTTGATGGGGAACCCAAAATTCTTCCTTATGTGACATTTCTTTATTATACCACCCGCGGAGAAGCAACGCGGATGACATCATTTGCCCTTGTCTATAAACGTGAGGCAGAGACCATTCTCGATGCGATGTGGCCTCACGATTACAGCGACGGGGACGAAAACGTCCTAAACTTCACCCAGAAACGAAGAAGCGTTTTAGCTAGCCTAATATTAAATCACAAAACAGCAGCTGCAAGATTCTGTCGAGTAGTACGCACACCACAAGCACGCCGCTTTCGATCCTGCCGACTATGTACAGGTGTGGACCCCAAAAGGACTTCGAGGGCTGTCGGAGAAGCTTCTAAATCGTTACGTCAGTCCATACCGGGCTCTTCAACAACTTAGCGATGTCACTTACACAGTCGTTACCGAAGACTGCAATTCAACGAGAATGTGTCAGTTGCACCAAGACGTAGTGCACGTAGTGTGCGTGAAACCTTATTCTTCCAGGACGTAACACACGCGTGCTGGTTGTCTGCCCGTCCACACAAGCATCGCGACAATGCGTGCTTTAGAAGGTGGGTAAATGTCACGTGTTTCTTAAAATCGGCGCCAAGAGGCTACTGTGAGGACGAAGAAGTGGTTCAGTGCGCGTGCTCTTTCAGCATCATCAATGATAGCTCTGGCACTCGCGCTTGGAACAATGTGCACGAGCTATCCCTCAAAAAGCTTCGGCGGCTAGTACTGACCTGGTCGCCTTATTCAAGGACCCCGGCTCAGCAACTGCGTGTTTATAGGCCGCGACAATATTTTATATACATCGCGTTTTGGGTTTGTGTTGATTGTTGTTAAAATAGGCCAATTCCGTTTGCGGCCTGTTGCACCGGTGGGATTGGGAAAGTCAGCTGTTTTACGACTTTTTGCAGCTTCTTTTGCATGAACGTATTTTGTGGGTTATTTTTTCGCGGAAGCATAAAAAATAAATCAAAATAAAATATAGCAATAAAAAATAAAATAAACGAAAATCAACAAATAAAATAAAAAATGGCGCCGCTGCACTAAATGCCAGCTTTTAGGGCACAGCAAAAATTCATATCGCCGAAAAACGACCTGCGCCAAATGCGCCACACATCACCACCCGACATACAATTACAACTCCACCACCTACGCTTATGGCAACTGAGGGGATACCGTGTGGCGTAGTCTCGGAGATGTGAGAAATTCCAGCAGGGGCAGAAAATGATCAATGTTAAAATAACGGAGAACATCACCTTTCCAGAGACACAAAAGGTGTTCGCCCCTTGCTCCTGGAAAGGTAAGCCGGCGCACCTCCACTGGGGAGAGGGGGGCGGAGCAGTGTTTGGTTTCCACAGCACCAAGTTCAGTGAGTATGACCTGGTCCCGCCCCAGGCATCCGCTGGTTTCACTCAGCCAGCCCACCATGACGCTTGCTGAGGCAGCGTGCGATTGTGATGCCAACTGCCTCCATCGGGACCGATGCCGCTCTTGCTTCTGCATTTTCGTCCTCCAGTAGGTTAGAAAGTGGTCAGTGGATGGACCCCGGGGGTCCCGCATCGGCTCCCACCCCCGCCGCACCGCCCGGTGGCACTCCTGACGCCGTCGGCGGTGGCGGCTCTAGCTAAGGGGACCGGTAAGACTGCCAAGTCCAAGGGGCCCGGTCCGTCATGTAGCCTCTGACATCTGCCGAGGTGATGGATGTCGCGCCTTTTCTGCCTGCAACGCAGTGTAAGGAGGTTCCTCCGACGTCCAAGACAACGGAAAGTCCCACCAAGACCAATACCAGAATACACAGACCCACATCCACACACATATTAACTCCAGTTAATTTTAATGTAAATAATGAGGACAGAGAACATGGGACAATGGAACTGTAGAGGCCTTATCAGCAATGTAGATTATTTTTAAATGATACTTCTTTCAGACCAGCCAAGTCTCATTTGTATTCAGAAACACACCTAATTAGTTAACATACTAACTTTATTATTTCAGCCGCAGGGGCCCTTATTCTTAAGGCGGTCTGGCCATCGTGGCCAGAACATCTTTAGCCTGTCAGGCCAACCACATAAAATTATGCTGGAAGAAGCCGCAATTCAAACAGTAGTTAATAGTAGGGTAACAACGGTATGCTCCGTCTGCATCACTCCTGATTATCAAATATGCACAACCGATTTTGAAGCACTGATAGAAAAACTACCTGAACAGTACATATATTTTAGGCAACCTCTATGTACATATTTGACTCCGGTGCTCTTGCCGCACATATGCCCGACGTAGCCTAGTTGGAAATTTTTTTATTGTCGCGAGCATGCCTTTTTACACAATATCAACAGGCACTATGTAACATTGCACAAAGCAGTTACTCACATCTTCATCTGGCTATCGGCTATGCATCTCTTTTAACATTTTTTAGGGGCACGTGGACACAAACCCACATAGTCGTGACCAGTTCCCCACCAAATTTACATACTTAGATAAAGGAACAAACTTCACCTTCTTATAAGAAGGTCAGTGAGTGTGGAGGGCACTGGAGTAAATTCACAGAAACATATAAACTACGTTACACATCCATAAAATGCCTACACGTAGAAGAGGCAGCCCAACTGCATGCACCCTTCACGGGCACCTTGCGTAATCTTGGTGACGGTATTGGGGACACCGTGGACCCCGAGCCCCACACTCACGCTGTAACCGAAAGTGGTAATGAGGTTTAAGGCGAATTGTAGAACCTCGAACGGTTGTCGTCGGAGCCAAGGTCAAGCTCCGGTGGGTGGGCTCCCTGTCTGTCTAGCAGGCAGGAAGCTCCGGGACCTCTTCAGCTATCACTGTAAGGCTTACGAAGAAAGTACCCCCGTCGCCCTCCTTTTATACTATACTGTATGGTATTTTCTAAACCAGAACCCTAATATAATAGGCCCCAGGAAAGGGGCCGCACCGAAGTTTCTTTTCCACCGCTTCCTAACTTGAGTTTTCCGAAACCAAACAACTACTTTCGCTTCTTTGTTATAGAATCACTTGCCCAGTTGAACACTCTTGCTTCAAAGTGCGTAATTTTTGTCCCCAAATTTTTTGAACGTGTCTTTGGAGAATCGTATTAAGCCAAAAAACAAAGAACCGGTGAACTCATTGTCAAGTAGAGTAGCCAGGATCAGGATGATAAACGTCTTGCACAAACACGCGTCGCCGATCTGGCGACTGGAGTCGCGCCCCCGCGAAGCCTAAACAGCTCCCATGGTGTGGTGTCCGAATATGACCTAGTCAATGACACTCAAGCTGACCTGCTGGAGGGCTTCCGTCGTGAGGCCGTAACTGTTGTCGGGCGTATAACCATGCGTAGAGATGACAAACAACTACCCACAAAGCGCCAAATCTTAACCTTCGACAGGTCCACCCTCCAGAATTGGTCAACCCAAGTTTCATCCGATACCCAGTCCAGCCTTATATCGTGAACCCGCAGCGCTGTTCCGTTTGGCAACGATTCTGGCAGGGCCAAAAACTCCTGCAGTGGCAGACTTACCTGTGCAAAATGCGTCCAGCACGACGACCTATCGCAGAACTGTAACTCTTAGAATTCCACCTGTGCAAACTGCCATGGTACCCACGCTGCATGTTCACGGAAATGCGAGAAATTCAAACAAGAAAAACAAATCATCAGTGTGAAGGTGACAGAAAATATTACCTTCCCAGAGGACCGAAAGATGTCCGCCTCTTTCTTGCTGGGGAGGTACACCGACGCAGCTCGCCCGTGGACGGAGTGGCGTCTGGTATCGGCGGGGACCCAGCCCGCGAGTCGCGCGTGTTCACACCCCCACCCTTATCTGGTTGACCTGGCATTCCAACCCGCCTCTGACCCGTTCGCAGAGCCAGTAGCGGCTGTGGTGGCAACAGCCAAAATCGGGACCAATGCGCCTCCACCTCTGGTTCACCACCCTCCCTGCTTCCATCGGAGCATGCAGAGGAGATGGACACAGGGGGTGCCGCATCGGCGGGCCACCTGTGGTGCTTCCAAAACCTTGCGCGGTAGCGGGCAGGAAAACGAAAGGCACCAGAAATGGTGCAAAGTCAAAGCAGCGTGGTCCATTGGGCATCCCTGGGACATCCAATTTTTAGATGGACGTGAGACCGTTTCTGTTTGCGTCGCCGGGAAAGGAATGGGTCCCTACATACAAACCTGTAGAGAGGCTCAAAAGCCCTTCCGAGAGTTCAAGCACCCAAAGACGATATCTAAACAACACAGTCCAATAGCTCGGAACACTTGCTAATGGTAAGAGAAAACCTAATCCGATGAAACTGCAGAGGGCTTTCTATAAATGTTGACGATGTATACGAACTACCGCATGCTGATCAGTAAAGTGCAATGTGTGTTCAGGAAACACATGTGAATTCCCAACACACAAATTTCTTGAAGAGTTACATGGTATTTAGACAGGACAAAGATGGCGGCACACTCTTCTGGCAGTCTGGCTATAAAAGCCCAGAAATACATACCATGCCACCCTGTCACTTTGAACATTGTCCTTAAGGTTGTACCAATCCGCACAATAATATTGAATAGGTTGATAATGGTATGCTTCATATACATTTCTCCCGATTATGCAGTTTCGAGCTGCTACTTCGGGGCGCTGGTTGACCAGCTTCCCGAACCATACATCCTCACAGGCGGCCTACATGCACACAATTCCTTCTGGGGCTCTTGTCGCGCGGATGCCCCAGGCCGCCTGATAGAGATGTTTTTAACATCCTCTGTAGCATGCCTTTTAACAAAAAATAGCCTACATACCATTGCATAGGACACAATACAGACTCATTTCTTGAATTGGCTATTGGCTCCGCAGTTCTCCTTCCATGTCTTGAGTGGGTGTCGGCAGGGACCGAAATGTTAGTGACTACTTTCCCACCTCACTAACATATGTAGGTAAAGGCCAAAGCAGTCTATCTTCCCAAAACCGGTTCAATGAACAAAGAGATAACTGGAATACAATTTCAGAGACCTCCCAACTACACCACGAATCTATAGGACACCTACACGTTCAAGAAGCTGCATACCTCTTAACGGCGCACAACCTCGACGCTGCCGAAAAGTCCATTCCCCCATCGCTGGTGCCGTGCACAAGCAGAGGAGGCCGTGGGGGAATGAGAACTGTAGACGGGCGCGAGAAGTCAAGAAGCAGGCGTGGGGTATTATTAGTCGGTATACCACGTCGGGAAACCGCCTATTGTTCGAAAGGGCAAAGGCGTTGAGAAAGCGTGTGCACCACAAGGTAAAACGAGATAGTTGGCGCTTATTTATGACATCAATAAATTCATATACCGACACAAGAAAAGTATGAACCAAAATACTCAAGTCAGCAGAACAGGAGACACTCGAAGACCAGGCTGACACACTCGCATAAATCTTCCAACACGTGTGCAGTTCAGCACACCGGACAAATCCATTCATGAAACACAAACAATTGCCGGAAAAGAAGCCTTTACTAGATAACAATAGGTCAACATTTATTACTGAGTTTTCACTGCACGAGCGGTGGACATCCCACATACATAATTAAAACTGTGCGTTTGAACGGGACAAGGAAAACAAGACCTTGTCCCGTCCGAACGTGCACTTTTAGGTATGAATATGAACCAACTAGCCAGGCAAATTGCTTTACTTATGTCATATACAATATTACAACACATACACGCAGACACACTTGAAACAGTTCTACATTCATATAATAAAATATGGCTTTCGTGGCACATTCCACACACTTGGAGGGAGGCCATTGGCTTTCTTGGAGAAGGGAAAGGACCTGTTGTCCCCTTCAAACTACTGTCCTATATCCCTGAAAAGCTGCCCGTGCAAGCTTCTCGAGGAGATGTTCAATCGCAGACTCGTGTACTTCCTTCAGGAAAACGGTCTTCTCGAGAGCAGCCAGGCAGGCTTCAGGTTGGCTCCATCGACCAATGATAAACTCGTAGCACTTAGATCATATATAAAGGATGGCTTCGGGCATGAACAGTATTGTGTAACTGTTTTTTGGACTTGAGAAGGCCTACGACACCGCATGGCATTACGGGATCCATAGTGAACGCAAGTCTGGGTGTTTCGAGTAAAACGTTAAACATGTTTGTTATTTACTTGTCAGAAAGAACGCTTGGGGTGAGAGTTGGTTTTGCACTTTCAAGGGTTCATGTGCGAGGAAATGCCGTTCCGCAAGGTGGCGTGTTGAGCTGCACGCTCTTCATAGTTAAGATAAACTCTCTCGGAAAGGCATTTCCACCTACAATTCTCTGTTCCGTGTATGTAGATGACGTCCAGATATTCTTTAAATAATGCAATATGTCAATCCGTGAATGTCGAGTCCAGCTTTGTGTCATAAAACTGAATCCTGTAAAAAGCTCTTGCGTTGTGTTTTCCAGGAAGCGGGGAGTCCATACGAACCCTGCTATTACTCTTAATGGCGCGTCGCTTCCTTCGAACAGGGAGCACACATTTCAAAGTGTGTTGTTTCACCACGAACTCACATTCTTTCCCCACGTTGGAACTTTAAGCATATATGTCTGAAAACAATGGATACCTCTAATGTTCTCGCACAAAAATCGTAAGGGGCTGACAAAGAATTCCTGCTGTGCTTGTATAATACTTTGGTTGGTCTCGTTTGGAGTATGGCAGTGTGGTGTATGGGTCGGCGACAGACACATCGTTGTGAATGCTTGACCAGGTGCTACACCTAGGGCTTCGTCTTGCGCCAGATTTTTGGCACTAGTCCGGTCCGAAGTCTGTATGTAGAGTGAAACAAGCTGATCCTTGAGGAGCAACAGCCGCACATGGAATTGCTTTATGCTTGTAAAATATTATCGCGAATAACCATCCTCTTTATCCTGTCTTTAATACTTCATCCACATCTCTGCTGTTTGGAAATTGCGCATCCGTTCCTCTGCCATTTTCGCTTAGAGTGAAATAGTGAGCCTCGGATCTCAGCGCTTCCTTCTCGATGTGCACAGATCATACTTTTCAGATATTTCACCGCCCTGGCAAGTTTGCCCCGTGTCCTGTGACCTTTCTTTTATGAAATGTGACAGAAATCGGGTACCACGAGCTGCAATACTGCAACACTTTCGGTCTCTGCAGTTTAAATACCAATTGGTAGAATTTTACAATCACGCTTCAGAGCCTCCACTGTGGTGTCCTGCTCTGCGCATGGTCCAAATTTTAATCCCAGAGCGTACACACAGCCATTTCTTTCAGCAGAAGCTCATGGATTTTTACTCTTTGTACAACACATACTTGAAAATCAAATTCCCAAAGCTATCATCTATACAGATCCCGCTAGTGCTACTCGTGCACTATCATCGTACAATACTCCCAAAACCCACATAGTTATTCTTGTGTTCAGCACAATTACGTTGACCTATGCGGAAAACTATGAACTGCTGCTCTGCTGAGTCTTTGGCATGCTATGATTGCTGGCAATGAGTTGGCAGATCAGGGAGGCGCTGCTGCTGACTCAGGAACACTGTAGACATAACAAAGGTACCATATACAGACATCAAGTCACACATGAGACAACACTTGCCTAGAACATGGCAAACACACTGGAGTGAACAGATGGATAACACGTTACACGTTACAAAATCGCGCTTGGGACCATACACCATTGACACGCGCAACAGACCCACGGAAGTCTCCATTGCTAGGTTAGGGATAGGGCACACCCATGCAACGCACTTTTATCTGGTCACGGGGTCTTAGAGAACACTGCATGGCAGGTTCGGAGAGGTTCTATCCGTCGCTCACATACTCACTCAATACACAGCACTTCACCCAACACGATTTAAACACTTCCCACAGGTATACAGACTACACGCCCTACTACAACGAGTGTTTTTGCTGTCTGGCTGTCCCATGTTTTCTATAAAGTGTGTTTTTAAATATTTAGAAGGTGAATGTATAAAACTTATTTCATACAACGCGTGATCACTCCTGGTCCTATACACCAGCCATGCTCAATGTCGTTTTGCCGTTTTACTTTTGTTTTTGTTGACTTATCTTTCTATTTACGGTTTCACCTTTCATATATGACCATTGTTTTGGCGCTCTTTGCCCCAGTCGGCCTTGCGCCATTACCATCTTACCATAGTCATCATCACCACCAAGTGAATACAGGGCACATCATCGACGCCAAGGGCAAGTCCATTCCAGAGGCCTCCGGTGCGTCGTGCAATCCAATGTGGGGGTGATGGAACAACAACTGCAGGCACGCACGAGAGCCCCAGAAGAAGGCTTGGGGTGTCCGTCACCGATACCCCGCATCCGAACACATTGTATCTTTCAAACGGGAAAAATCACTTCGGAAACGCTTGCACCGTGAAGCGAAAAAGGACAGTTGGCGCACCTTGCTTATATACCTTAACGCATCCAGCGACACTCACAAAGTCTGGAGGCATATACGAAAATTCAAAGGACAAAAACATACAGCCTGCCAGCCTGCCACTGGATAGTACAACAGGTGATGGCCTGGAAGACAGGGCTATCACAATCGCATACTTTCAACATTTGTCCCGGTCAGCACACTACACCAACCTTTGGTAAAACAAAAAAGATCCTGTGAGAAATCCTCGCGAGAGAGTAATAAGTCGACTTCCTTCTATAAGACATTTTTCACTTCGTGAGCTCCAGATGGCACTCAGTACTTGTAAGCCTTCAGCTTCATGTGCTGACAAAAGTACAAACAATATGCATACAGTATGCATACATTATACACACTTACAAACAGACACACTTCAAACATTAGTTCACCTATACAACGGAATATTTTCTACTAGGGCTTTCCCGAGTCTTGTATGGAGAGAATTGTAGTGACTTTTTTTTAAAATCGGGAAGCCCACTTTCTCTCGCGCAAGTTATCGTCCCATCGCCCGGACAAGCTGGATGTGTAAGCTGCTCGAAGAAAATATTCAATAGGACCCTAATGTACATGTGAGAGCTCAACTGTCTTGTCAAGAGCTGCAAGGCTAGATTTATGGCGGGAAAATGCACAAACGATCAACTGGTTGCGTTCGGATCGTATGAAAAGAGCCTTCATCCATAACCAATTTTGCATCACAGTTTTTTATATGGATAAGGCCGATGACACGGCCTGGTGGTATGGCCTCTTGAGTGCCCTAAGTCCACTCGGCATTTCCTGCGACATGCTGAACACCCTCTCTAGCTACATGTCGGAAAGAGCCTTTCGAGTGGGGTCTGCCAGTGCATTTTTGAATGCATATCTGCATGCAAATTATTTGTTTATTTACATAATTGCGTGCCTCAAGGCGGTGCTTTTTGGTGTGCACTATTTATTGATAAGATAATTGATATCATAATTGCGTGCCTCATAAATTGCGTGCCTCAAGGCGGTGCTTCGTGGTGTGCCCTATTTATTGATTAGATGACTTCTCTACGGAAAGCATTGCCACCAACCATTTTCTGTTTTATATATGTATATGTGGAAATACATTATTCTTTTAACTTCAGAATTTGTGAACGCCAAGCCCAGCTTGGGGTAAACAAACATGCTGGCTGAGCGGAAACAAACGGTTTTAAATGGAACGCTGGAAAAATACTAGTGGTGTGTTCTTCCAGAAGCCCAGAATGGATGGGGAACCTGAAATATTTAATATTGGTGTAGTAGTTCCTGGCAAAGGTGAGCAAAAGTTTTTAATAACAGTTTTTAAATAAAAACTCACACTTATCTTTCACTTTACAGCTCAAAGAGAAATGCTTAAAAACAATAAACATAACCATATTACTCACACCAATTGTACGGAGCTGACAAAGAACTCCTTCAACATCTGTATATTGCTCTGATAAGATCCCGGCTGGACTATGGAGGTGTTGTCTAGGAGGCCAGCGACTAAAACATGACTGAAAATGGTAGATTCAGTGTTGCATATCGTGCATCACCTTGCATGTGGCGCCCTGCTAACTAGCCAGTTGAAAGCCCCTACGTAGAATATAACAAGTAGATCCCGGAACGTCAGCGAAACAACAAGGCCCTTTATTCTTTTAAAATCTCATCAATGTCTATCCATGCCTTTAATTCAGTCTTTTATTATACAACCATATCCCATATTTTTAAACCACCAATCTATTTCTTTTTCCACCTCATAAAGAGCTAGAGAGGAAGCATCAGGACGTCCGGTCTTCTTGTCTTCTTTTAAATGCCATAAAAACGCCTGTTACTCATTCTGCACACGCATGGCATCTTCGCCTTATATCATTTCACTTATCTCTTACACACATGACAAACAAATTTGCGCCAGGAAATGCGATCCTGCAACACTTCTTTTCTCTATATCACAACTACGAGTGTGCCGAATTATATATTCATGCTTAAGAAACTGCAACCGCAGTGTCTTGTGCTGCGCGCCAGCTAGAATATTAGTAAAACCATTATTGTGTATACTAGTCTCTTTACGGCAGACGTACAGCACACCTCTTGTCGTGAACCACACCCTCAAAAATAAGGTTCCACAGTCTATATTCTATACAGATTCCTCAAGTGTTGTGCGGACATTTTTATCAAATATTTTGTTTTGACTGCATAGTTTTTATTTAAAAACCATGCAGCCAATATTCCAATTAACACAAATATATCTATATATGTGTTAGACCTCACAGAGACCGTGTGCTGGCTGCCAGGTCACTCTGGGACCGCAGGGAACGATACCGCCGATCCATCAGATGCTGCTGCTACACTAAGCACAACAGTTGACATAGCAGATGTACCCCATGTCGACATGAACCCACACATCACGAAACAACTTCAAAAAACCTGGTCAACACACTGAAGTGAGCAGACAGACAACAACATACTTGTTATAAAGCCACTCTCGGGAGCATAAACCACTGACACACACAGCAGACAAAATGTTCCGACTCTGGCTGGAATATGAACAAGCCACTCCCATGCAACACTCCTATCTGCTAACAGGGTCTTCAAGCCCTCTGTGTAGTAGTTGCGGAGAGGGCCTATCCATAGTTCACATACTCATTGAATGCAAGGCACTTCACACAACACGACGCAAACACTTCCCATAACTGTACAGAAATTCGTCAACTAACTCAAGCAACGCACACGTTTACTGTTCTTAATGTTCTGAATAAACATTGAGTTCTTACGTAGCTGTCTCTTCCGGGGTAAGGGGTCGGCCGGCCCCCTACCTATTCCCCAATGCCGGGAATGCGGCTGTGCTTTCTACCTGCGCTAGGTCTATATACCTGGTAAACCGCTGTAGCGTATAGGGAGAGTTTGTACCTAGAACTTGCGAGCGTCCGTCTTCAGGCTGTGGTACTACTCTGTTGAAACGCATTCGTTTTTCTAGTAGGACAGAGAGAGTGAGAAATGTTTTATACCTGGCCAAGCTCAGTCCAAAAGGTGGAGATGCTGAAGCGCAGCTTCATAGGACCGAGCTCTGTCGCACAGGGCGCACTGCGATTGGGGGTCTGAGCGCGCGAGTGCAGACAGCCGACAGTCGGATCGGGGGGTAGGAGGCGGGAAGGAGGGTAGCAGAAGAGGAAGCAGGACGGGGCAGTGACAGATGGCGTGGGAGGGTGTCTTCGTAGTCCCCGCAGTGTGGACAAGCTTGGTTTGGAAAGAGGAATGGCGATGTGTGGGTGAGGATGTATCGAGTGGGGAGGGAGAGGGATTTGGATCTGTCTCCAGAGGGAATACTCAGCGGGGAATATCGAGGGGTCAGCGGGTGAAAGGGTGGTGCTCTAAACCTTGGGATGGAGGGTGATTTCATGGAAGGTGAGCAGTGGCTTCAGGTATGGAGGCGGTTTGAAGCGTGGAGAGGGCTCTGCTGAAGGGTCCGGTTTATCAAAGCTCGGTCCGCCTCGTGTGCCTTCTCCGCGCCGCCAAAGCGCATATGGGCAGGAGTCCACAAAAGAGAGATGGTGTGGTCAGGAGAGGGGGGGGGGGTGACGGAGAGACTTGTGTGGGCGAGAGGCGAAATTATGCCCCTGCAGAAATTTATAACTGCCGTTTGCGAATCAGATAATATGAGGCTGGGGTGGGGTGAAGGGTGGTGGCCAGGGCAATTGCAGCTTTCTCCGCCCCGTGGTGATGGGCCGCGCGGATGGCGTGTGATGTAGAGGGGGCTGGAGTGTGGTTCACCGCTGCGATAATGGCGGGGCTGCTGTTCTGCAGAATCAACGTATAACGTGTCCGATTGAGGGAAGGGTTGGGCATGGTATTATGGTCGCGCCAGACGACCGTTTGTGTGATAGGTGGGGTGAATGTTGCGGGAAACAGGGAGAGGATAGAGATCCTCTCAATATTCTGGCAGCATAAGCAGGGGTGGGGAATGGTGGATGGGCGGGTTAATATTGAGGGAGAGTGGATCGGTTCTGCCGGTTCTACCGAGGAAAGCAAAGCAGGATAGTTTGGCCTGTCAGTGTGCTTCTATAAGTTTGGATCACGTGTTAAAGGTGCCCGGGCTGAGGACAGCGTTGGAGGCAGTGCTAGAGGGTAGCCGTACGTACGGTGATATTGTGAGCGCTGTATGGCCTCTGTTTGTGTTTTTTTGGTGCCGATAATGGCGAGATATGGCATTGTATTCGTGATTCGTAGGTTGAAAACGACGTGGTTAACCTTGAGACGATCTTACTCACTAGGGCCAAGTCCTCGCGTGATAACGCGCCGTAGAAGTCTCGAGATTTCGTCTGTGTAGGTCTTGAGTAGGTGGATGGTGTGTGTGTTGAGTGAATTTGTGGGATCGTGAGCCCTGCTACTTTGATTTTGCTTGCTAGAGGTATAGCACAGCCCGACTAAGCGACTTGGATGTTTGGTGCCCATTGTTTGTTTCGGTGGGTGGGCGAGAGTAGAAGCTGTGATGTTGGGGGCAACCAGGATAGCACTGCCACCGCCGCTGCCGCTGTGATTGTGTAGGCCGCTAGTTGAAGGGTGTGCTGGATATGCGCGTCGCTGCCTCGTAACATTCATACTGTTACATTTTCGCCATACAAAGTGCTGTGTAGTTTGAGTGTTTGTAGGAGAGCGCGAGCAAGGATCAGTAGAGCTACATTAAAAAGAGAGAGTGAGAGTATTAAGCCCAACGGGGTGCCTCGGCAGGTAATGAAAATTGAGAGTACGTTAAATGACGAAGCCGCAAAGTTTCTCGGCGGTCTGCGAGGAAAGCTCGTACGTAACCATAGCAGCGTTCTCCTACTTGCGAAGAGTTGATGTTGTCGATAATAGCAGATTGGATAACATTGTCGAAAAGCTGAGCGAAGTCTACAGCTAGTATTACTGACGTGTCTCATTCGGGTGGGTTTGATGATAGGTGCTGGTGGAATTGGACTTGAAAGCATCGATTTCTTCAATATATGGAGTTAATCTGGAGAGGACCATTTGTTCCAGGAGATTGCCGATTCAGGAGGTGGGGGAATGGGTCTGAGGTTTTGATAATTTAGTGGTTCGAGGGGTTTGGGATGAAGGTAACGGTGACTGAGCGATGGGTTCCTGAGAGGGTAGTATTAACCCAGCACTTATTAAAGTGTTCGAGCAAAGTATTCACGAACGCTGTTTTGAGGTTTCGGAGAGCTGAATATGGAGCACTGACTGGACCTTGGGGGAAGTTACGATTCAGATGGTGCAGGGGGGCCGTAATCTCGGCTCTTGGGAAAGGAGCGTCTAGTTTGGAGTTAGCGAGTGCGTGGTGTTACGGGTGGCGGGCGGAAATGGATTGTGATTGGTCAATGTAGATATCACGCAGGGTGTCGAGGGTATCCGGGGGGAGTTCGACAGGTTGTGTGCTAGCGTAACTAGCCTAGCAGCAGTTTCTGCTTTGGTCACCCTGGCGTCTAGGAGGTGGCGAAGGAGGTTCCAGGTGAAATTCAGGCTGGTTTTATTGAGTAATGAATCGCTGAAGGTTTGCCAGCCTGCATTCTGGAGCTGCTGGGCGTATTTCTCTACATCTCGTTTGAGTTGCGCGCTTCGAGGTGCAGACGGTGGTTGTAACACTGTTTTTTTATAGCACCGTGTTAGCCTTGCAAGAGCCTCCAGGTGGTGACCCATGTGACGTCGGGGTCCGGTGTAGTCTCTGTAATGGGAGCCTTTGTGATGCATGCATTGATGTTGGCTTTGAGTGTCTCAATCGCAGAATATAATGTCAAATGTCTGCGAAAGGAAAGTAAGTTGGACAGTACCACAGCGTAAGGTGCGGTTTTTGTGCAATTAACAATGGTGCAGAATAGGGTCTGCATGGTCGTGGTGAGGGAAGCGGAAGAAGAATTTGTATTATGTAGTGGCGTTATTGAGGGTGTCGTCAAGATGTTGTGTGTCAAGATGTTGCGTGTGAGCGTTAGGTCCCGTGTGGTGTCGCGTTGTGCACTATTGACAAGGCACGTGTGTATGTGTGGTTCGTTCTCTAGGGCGAGGTGGGTACCGTGATTGTCTTCCCAGAGGAAACAGCCTTTTCGCTTGTTCTAGGAGGAGCTGCAAGCTGCCTTCTAGCAGTGTTTCACGGTCAGTAAATATATTCCCTTGGAGAAGCAAGATAACACTGGCCCGTGGAGACAGCTTCACAGGTTCATAGAAGATTCTCTCAGAGGTAGATTGTGGCATGGGGTGGCTGTGTGCTGCTTTTTGGTTCCGAAGTGAAACTTTCTTGAAGGCCCAGTCAATGACAGCACCATACTCGCCAAGTAAATCAATTTCCAAGAATTATCTATGTCGCCGTTGTTGAGGACGACAATTCTCACAAGACATGCCTCAATGTCAATATAGAAGGCAGCACTCCAGCGTCTAGTTGGCGTCACAAGGTGTTCACCAGCGGTACGGATATCGACGTTGTCATAACCTGTAATGACTTTCCGTTGGCCGCCAGCAAGCTTTCCACTAAGAACCGAGTAGATGGTGCCTTATGTCAACAAGTGGCGTCGCGTCGTGGGCGTGTATAGTTAGAGACAGGTTCTTCCATGGCGAGGGAGTACGCATCTGAGGCTTGCTGTCGTCGGAGTGGGAGCACTGCTGTATTTGTGCAGGTTTTTGTATAATTGAAACGTCGGCAAAACCACATCCCTGCATTGTCAATGTTAGTTTTCCAGTAAAAAAAGGGGGAGAGGTTTCTCAATGAGATGAGCGGAGCGGTGACGGGGATAACGGGGCGACGGCGAAAATGACCTCCAAGGTGCGACGCGTAGCTGCGGTGACGATGGGCATAAGAGGTACGGCCCAATTTAACGAGGGCAGACTAACGTGGGCAGAAACTATTTCACCGGAATACCGGAAGCCGTAAATTCGCGCTAGCGGTAGCGACGGAAGGTGTGATCAGGTTCACCAAAGGGAAAACAAAGAGGATGGTTATCCGTCGTTCGCCAGGCATCAGATTTTCGTGGGTGACTCTGCTGCGGGCCCGGCAGCGGGACGCACCGCGTTTCTACAGCACGTTGTTGTGGTGTCTTTCCGCAAGGGGCAGTAGCGAGGAGTGCGGCTGGGGCCCTGGCACACCGCAAGACATGAAAGGGGGTTAAGGGGTAATGTTGACAGGAATTCCAGTAATAAAAGCCCACTAAACTTCTCGCGCAGCCTGGGTAACCCATACTGAGGCTGCCGGTCTGTTTCCGGGAACAGTCTTTGTAGCCCCTTCTGGAGTACCTCGGCGATAATTTTGCGGTGTCTGGCTTGATCAGACCTTTCCAAAGCAAGCCGTGAAGTGGTGCATGAGGGGCTTGCACAAACCCCTGGAAGTGGTCACTCCTCACCCCCAGCGCTTGCTCCGAGTTCGTGGCGTCCGGCACAAAACTGCGAACGTCGCTGGGGGACTTGGAAGGAGGCTAGCAAAATATCACTACTGTCACCTCTCATCAGGATAGGCACGTTGCCTTCCTCCATAGCCTGCGGTTCCGCCCGGCAAAGCAACTAGAGAACGTCTTTAAAAAAAGCTAGTAACGACATAGGTAGCTATCTGGATTCTGGCTAATAGATAATCGGCCTTTTGACGTCAAAGGTGGTTGGCCAAAGATCTAACGACGCCCTTTTTGCAGGACTGTCATCACGTGGGTCCGCCACATGGAATATAAACTACCTGTGAGCCATTCCTTGTAATGAAAAGTAGAATTTCTGGCGGATCCTGTTTTCCGACGAAGCTTTGTGTAGAGCTACTAGCCGTTAACCTTCAATGTAATCCTTGACATCCTCGCACGTGCGCCATGGAACGCGGCCAGCGTGCGGGACACTTAAGGCCAGTAAATTGTCTGATTTCCAAAATTTTTAGTCTGCTGTGACTGCGGTGTCATGACGACGCACGTCCGTTTGAGCCCTGCGGTCAGTTCACAAATTCCGGTGCGGGGCCTTGCCGACGCCGGCTCGTTTCGCTGCATGAGTTTTGGGGAAGGATCATAGGCCGGGAATCAGTATAGGGCAGGGCTTATCACTCCATGATGTGGTACTTCGCATGAATGAGGACTTCTCTGTTTCCTCCCACACAAAATATTGCGAAGGACACTTGGCTACTTGACAACGGTTGGCGAAATAGATTTATTGGCAGCGAAAAAATTGAAGTGGTTAAATAAGTTTCGGACGCAGAGCACGAAGCCAAAAAGGGTTGTCTTTTTTTTTTGATGGTGATCACAGTGTCAATATTGTGTCAGTATGCAAACACCAGCTCAAAATTAGGACAGTGAAAGCAGAGGCGGGCAATGAAGTCTATACGCAGGCACACGCCGCATTTCTTATGGGTGCTGAATTGGAAGACCGCTGGCAAGCTCTTGATTAAAACTGGATGAATAAACCATTCTTAGTAACTTAGTGCGTCCGACGGCGTGGTTATCTTGAGTTTTTATCATCGGTTTGTTAAAAAATGGTATTGCTTTGAAGGTATGTAGTAGGGTCAAAGTGCTTACACTGATCTGCCATTTTTCTGGCATCGGCCCCTAGGTTCTCTACAGCATGTTCGCTCAAGCAGTGTCCTTTTAAAGCGAAGCTTTAGTGCCATCACTGAGACCGTTATACACCAATGTGCCCGGAGAAAAGCTAACTTTTCCGGACGATGATGGTGAATGACTGTGGCTGTGTGGAAAGAAAAAAACGTGTCCCATGGTTTTAAAAGAACCCGGGTTGGTAGTGTTATGAGGTCGGTGTTTATGCGATTGCTTGATTTCGATATGGTGAACGCTGTTTGGAATAACTGACGACAACCAAAGAATCCTTCACGACAGGAATGCGTGCTGTAAGGCTGTTACAACTTAGGCCGAATTTCCCCCATTGAATTTAGGGACGTTAAGCTCATCGTCACATCTTAAGGTTTGAGACCCCAAAGTTGCACCCACTCAAAATGTTTCTTTCTGAACGCCAAGCAGTAGGTACCAATTCGCCGCTTGCAGATAAAACCCAATCTTTAGGCCTCCGAAGTACCCACCCTAGTGGTAGTGCGGGTATCCGACAAAAGTTGTCGGTAACGCCAGAGTAGCACATACAATGTGGTGTTGCCCAACAAAATAATTCACGACGAGTAAGACTTGCGTTCAACCATCGTCGTCCTTATACGGATGGGTGCATCATTTTAACCATAATCGTCCGCGTGCACCAAGAACGTTTTGTACATGACCTTTCTACCAACTTGTGCGTAGTGGGATGCGTTCTTTTTGTAGCAGTGAAGCTAGCAGCGTATAAGCCCAAAGAAAAAATTTACCCATCTTGCACGGCGCAGAGAACCGGATGGTGAGTGTGCCTCTGGCAAAAATATCCCGGGTGTTCTGAACAGGTATATAATAAAACGGAATACCGCAAAATTTCATATCCGTTGTGGCTTCTGAACTATTTTTTTTCATGTCGTTTATTTATAAGTGGCTTTCGAAACTCATAAAAACGGAAGGATGATATTTAACTCTTGCTTGGCCGTTATGTGTTCACTGTAAGTGCTAACAACATTTTTGTTGCATAAGTTTTGAAGGAATGTTTGAGGGATGCGCTTTCATTTTGCCGTGTAATAATTTAAAATCTATGCAGTTATAATATACACGGCTTTTCTTTGTCCGAGCGTTATGCAACTAGCACAAAAAGAGCATGTGTTACATTTCATTTAGAACACCGACATAGAAATGAGTAATCGTTTGGCAATTAAACATTGTACATTACCCCCGCACTCTTTTAACGAAATCCAAGAAAAACAAAAGCAACACCTGAGCTAATAATTATTAAAACAGAACGTAGTCATAGACGAATCTATGTTGGTGATGGAAGCGAAAAGAAGAAGAAATTGAAGATTTCTGCGAACCTTAAATGGCCAAATATTCTGGAGCTCTCCACTACGGTGCGCCTCATCGCCTCTGTAGCTTCATAAACCTCGTAACCACTCAATCCACGTTTCTATAAATTTTTCCTACATTACAACTGCCGATATTGGCAATAATGATCGTGGCAATAATTGAAAAGATTTCACACCGCACAAGAGCAACAGAAGACCTCTTAAAAATGACGTGTTTTGAGCGTTTGAGATCTTGTAACATATAGGTGCTGGAAGTGAAGCAAAATTACACCGCAATTAAAGAGAGTGAGCAACAATATGAAAAGTGAGATTATCGAGGTGTAATGCATGAAAACAGTGGCAGGTAAAGGCGCTAGCCGGCACTAGCTAGGAATAAAATAAAAGAGCGTCAATAAAAGAGCGTCAATCACCCTGTTTACTCCATCACGCATCGCATTACGTTTCTTCGGAACATGCGCATATGCTTCATTACAGGTCAGTGCGGTAACTTGTTCATGTACCAGCTGGTGTGGGCAATGGTACCTCCGCCGAGTTTCTTCTCATTTTCGGCGTACAGAGGCCCTACGAAAAAATCAGCATCGTGTATGAAAACTTTAAAGTTTGAAGTTGGCCCCAGTAGTTTTTCTTGTCTCCTGGTTTTCTTGGTACGTTTAGTGAACTATTATTTTGCGTACTGCAGCAAAGAATGAACTAGCCAAACACATTTTGTTGCTGCAAATTCGATACTGTCTGATCCCTTTTCTTGCGTTACGCATTACCGCTATGAGTAAAACTGCTCCGACAGAAGTCGAAAGCTAGTGCTGCACTTAAGGTAGCTGTGCTTGTTCTTTGGTGGGCGTACATGCTAATGCGCCGGCAGTGTATTTATGAAGACGGACGACCCGCGACAGCAATTGCATGTATCTTCTTCCCGTAGCGGCGAAACCCGGGCTGCATGTCATGCTTTAACGGAGTTGGGTCTTTGATACCCAAAGGATAAACCATATTCTGTAAAGGGTTTTGATACGTTTTACTAAAATCTTGTGTCAGCAGTAGATAGGGAGTGAAGGCTGGTTGGTTGTGCGTTAAATGGGCGTTTACTGCGCATTTTTATTTGACATTACCCAACATGTCGTAACTTTCTTCACGAACACCAACGTGCCTCTTACCTCCTAATAAAGCACAGTCATTTGATTGCATTGCAGACACTCCGCTCTAGAATGAGTGCTTTTCGAAGTATTTGAGCGTACATAATGCGAAGGTAAAAAAAGAGACATTATGGAAAAAGAAGACAACTGATTGGGCAAGGGAATATACACGTGCTAAGGTTGTATTAGCAGAAACTAAGAAGAAATGGGTGGGGCCAGGGTTTGTAATGCGAAGGCAACAAGCCATTGGTCATTAGGGGTTACATAGAGGGTCCCTAGAGAAGTCAAGCGTGGCAGGGGCCGGCAGAAGGTTATATGGGCAGAGGAGAACAAGAAGTCTGCGTGGATAATTTGGTCGCAGTTAGCACAGAACCGGCATAATTGGAGATCTATGGGAGAAGAATTTGCCCATTGATGGGCGTAGATAAACTCATGATGATGATTAAGGTCTAAAGATGTATGTTTATTCCATTAATAAACTGGCATATCATAAAAACAGGCTCTCTGAAAAGTGGTTTATGATTCTTTTCTCAAATATCACATCTCTGCATGTATAGCCCTTATTATAGGGCGCACGTATATAGAAATACTGTTCTCGCAGTGAAAATGTTCGCGCAGTGAAACTTCAGCTTTTGTCTTCAAAAGTTCCTTGAGGGATTGTCTGAAACTGAAAATACTCGCTGTCAATACTACAGATTGTGCGAACAATAAATATTTGTACTGGAAAGTATAAAACGTAATTATCAAAACGTACCTCATCCCAGTTCTGAAAATATATTGTATTTAAAGTTTATTTTGGAGGATACAAAGTTACGTTTTAGGTATCATATAGTCCTTTAAAATCGGTATCCGTGCCCGGCAAAAGTATTAAATTGATATGTACTAGTAGATTCAGCTCAGTTTCTGTAAAAAGATACCGAAATGCGACCTCCCAAACCAAACGACAAGAATATATTTTGTTACGGTAAAGCGCTTCTTAGAGAGAGTGAGATAGAAATTGTTTTTTATAGTAATGATCAGGTTATGCTATTGTTTCTAATGTGCTAAACGGGCACCAGGTACACTTCTACTCTAGCGATGGTCGGCAGCTCTTGCTCGGGTGAGGAGCTTCCGTTCGCCTTCAACCAGGCTGTAGGAGGGTTGGGTAAAAGTACAAGGTGTAAAAAGAGGACTTTTAAAATAGCATGTGGCTTGATTTTTCTAGCGCCACGTGCTGTACAGATTCTTTATGGATATTCTGTGGGATATATGTGAAGGAGAACGTGTCTGGAGGAGAGGGAAGGGGTTTGTAATTGTCGCCATATTTTGTCTATGTGTGAATGGAGAGACATGTGGTAATTGAAGGTAGGGCTGGTCCCCACAGGCGGTATTTTGTGATAGCGCTGCTAAACGTAGGCAAATGTTTGCGGGTGTTACGTTTGCCGTGTAAGCGATGACTTCGTCGGTGGCTGGGAAAACAGCCCCCAAGCAGAAAGCTGAGCCATTTCCGCACAGCCAAATGCCACGTGGGCGGTTATGTACTGCAGAAAAATAGTTTGGTCCGAAGGAGGGCGGTGTAGGAGAATTAGCCAAGTAGAGAAGATGTTTACACGCTCAAAATATTGCACATCTGTTCTTGAATTAGGAAATGTGTGAGATTGGAGTGGTCGTTGACGTGTAACCGTTGGTGTTACCGCTTCCTCCACTTCGGTGGGGGAGATAGAGGGGGTAGCATGTACGGCGGGTGGCTGCGGCAGCTAGGATCTGTCTGTCTCTAAATTTATTACCTGCAGGGAAAGTTGCTCAACGTCAATATTCAGCGCCGTGCACGCGAAAGGAGTCTGTTGATGGGGGAAGATGCGTAAGTGGGCCAAGGCGCTGGCCCTTCGTCGGGTGGCATAGGGGATGGGACGCATGTGACGGAGAAAGAAGAAAATTTTTCTCGTTTCTTGGAGAGATTTGTGTAAGAGGTAGCCTAGAGATCGTCTGGTCTGAGGGAGTGGTGTTGAGTGGTGCAAGAGGAGGGAACCTCTAGAGGTATTGGATAGACGACCGAGTTTGTAAGCTGGTGGGTTCGAAGATTTCGGTGATCGTGGAGGTATGTGTGATTTGAGAATAATGGTATTGTGGATGTGTTGGGTAGAACACGAAGTGCTGCTTTTTATAGCCTGCCTTGTGAGGCCTTTGATTTGTCGAATTCATTTTTTGTGAGCGTTAAGTGAGATAGGCAGTACGTGAAGCGTAATGTGGAGCATGCTGTAAAATGTAACATTTTTGAGCATCTAGCCGGAATCAACGCCTTAAATGTCAGTTCCTTCCTACCCACTTCTTTTTGTTATTCAGTTTACACGTATCATAAATCATACACCTTATTCATTTTATTTCAGACGCACATTTTTTGGCAAATACCCCAGTCAGGATATCAGGCCAGGTGACCCTTTACCTGAAAGTTATCATTTTGTTGAGCGCCGCATGCATGCCACAGAGTGGAGTAAGTGAGCATGAGCCGCAGGTAAAACCAGTTGGCCGAGATCGTAACGTGCAGTTATTCCCTAAGATGCCCGCAAGGTGTCTTGGGCAAATCGGGATCCTTATAAAAAAAACTTAAGTCGGACATCATCTAACTTGAGGATGTGGGAATGTATTCCTGATGATTCATCTCCTCAGAATCCGCTACGCTGGTAACTGTTGATACAAATTTTTGCCACGTGACATTCAGCCGCTCGCGAGCATGTGAATGAACTACAAGGTGCTCAGGCGGGTAGTGTTCACGCATGCTCGTCCGCGGCCGGTTTCTGTAGATGTGCTGTGTAGGCTTGGCACCTGAACGAATATTTTATCCCCGTTTTCAAAATCGTGGCGAATCAAAATTCAAAGCACAATGTTGCACCATATTAACATCAACTATTTTGCATGTGACACTCTATGTTTGGGATAGGTGAGATTTTGAAAAGCAGCTATAAGCTGTTCCTGCCACGCCAAGCTGCGGTTCCTGCACCTTCATCGGCCGTGCCGGCAGGCCTCGGTGGCGGGATTCCGGAGTGTTCCATCGAGCAAAACCGAACCATAATTTTCTGCTTCATTTCTTGGAATTACGAGGGAAACCTTCGTACGTAGCTCGCTGTAATCGTAGCGCACAATTGGTATGTGAAAACCAAAACACTGCTTTCGCTTACTCCGTGTTTAGTCGCATACGTAAGGCGTACCGCCCTGTGCGGAAGTAATTTGCGCGAGGCCTAGAAGTATCTATGCGCACTATAAAGTCTTCATATTAAAAAAACCTCTCTGAAAACGGTGAGAA
Source organism: Haemaphysalis longicornis (assembly GCF_048455015.1). Lineage (NCBI taxonomy): Eukaryota > Metazoa > Arthropoda > Arachnida > Ixodida > Ixodidae > Haemaphysalis > Haemaphysalis longicornis. Next base: position 91,164,505 of record NW_027526214.1, read on the forward strand.
CCCCGAAAAAATACATTTAAAGAGCGCGTATTGAAGTAAACATAACTCGGTGGATGCCAGCTGCACAGTAAGGAAGCAGTAGGGATCGTATGATGGTCCTGAGAACAACTGAACCACCAGCATTTGTAGTGCTGGTCCTCGCGCCGATTATCATTAGGACCGGGTCAAAGTGAGCCCATTTCATTTTTACTATGCTCGACAGCAGCAGCTAAGGCATTTCGGCGCTCCTTATAGCTGAAAAAACAAGGGTTTTGGCTTTGAAAAGAACAATTCAGTCGCTTATGTGAACTATTTGGCTCGTAGGTGCTATGTGTTGTTTTTCGCGAGGATGTGTGATCTGTTATAGCAATTTTATTTGAATGTAGTATAATGTACCTTGGGTTGAAGTCCAGAAGCTTTTTGATGGCTTAGGAATGGGAACCAATATCAAAACCAGTAGTTTGCCAACATCACCACATATATTACAGGTGAGAGAAAATACCAACTGAAGCAATAATTATACGCAATGAAGAACCTCTAGAAAAGAATTATAAGATTTGACCAGACATGAGGAAGTGGTCCACGATGAAGAATATTTGATGAAACGAAGACCCATGGGAAGAACGTTCTGAACGTGGTGCTTCCATGTGCATTGACAAATAGTGAAAAATACACTAGATTTTTAGGGAGTGGCGGAGCCACTGTAACAAATTCTTGTGTTGATACACAAGGATAGCTCGCTTTTGTTAGAATACTGTAGGGAACGTCCGACTCGATGGGCACAGGTGAGTTGGTAGATGGGTGTGGTAGGCAGATACTGACAACACCGGCGAATTGCCAAAGTGAAAAGGGGCCACGAAGGCTGAGACTTATGCTGATATCGAACACTATTGTTATGCTGCAATCGCCACATATTTCACCTGTCGAGAAGCAGTGAGCGCGGCCGCTGATATTCTGTAGGCAACGAAAAGACTTCGGTTAGAACATTGATTGCTTTTTCCACCGCACCCAATATATTCCTTAAGATTTGTCAAGTTCAACTATTGTTGAGGAGAACAATTTGTCAGTAATAACGTACATTTCTCTGGAACATCAGACGACTTTCGAATTATTGTCTTTTCATCTGAACAGTAATTCAGGCTAGCCTGTCAAATAAAAGCCTAATGATATCGCGCAGCACTACATGGGCCGATTTCGGTTTCTGATTATGGATTCTACCAAACGCACATGGACAGACATAGTGTAAAAAAGGTGACAAGGGGTCCGAATACATGTTTTAATTTTTTTGTAACATCCACTTGTACGAAATATGGTTAGCATCGTCAACCAAACCTGCAAAGAAACAGTACCAAGCTTTACTAAGAAATATAACCTTGAAAAACATGCATGTGTTTGCAAAATATTTCACAGGGAGTACAACACATCTATTACAGCAAAAACAGTTGGTGTTGTGTTTCACAAACTGTAAGATGTGGTCACAAATAAACTCTGAGCTCGATTTCAAATGCTCTACTTAGAGAATGCAAAGCCTGTCAACTAACGTTTTTAAAACGTTTTTGAAACTATTTTGACCTTCTGGGTGACAATACCGCCTTTGTAAAATACATTTCGTACTAGAGAGAGAGTTTTGGTTTTAGTGTACTACAGCAGAAGGTTGGATCTGTAATAGAGGTGCCCACAGGTGTAAGAGAAAACGTTTTAATTAGCAAAAATTTAAGACATCGGGTCCTTAAAATAAAAGGTTTGTTAGGTAGCCGTAAGTTTTGTACTTTATAACTTAGTGACAGCTTACCTCTATCCAGTCCTGAAAATATAGGTCAGTGGATAAGAAACGTTTTGTCAATCTCAGTCATTGAAATCATTGTCACCAACAATTTTCAAAGTAAGATTAGATTTCTTGGCAACATCGGAAACATCTTCATCATACTATATTGAAACAGCAAACTTTAGTTAAAATATTTGCATGGTTCTGTTAACCTGCCCCGCAAAAAACTTGATCCGATAAAAAGAAATCATTAGAAAAATAACAATGATCATTTATTATATTGCTGAAAGGGGGATATTTTGCTTCTAATGGTTTTCTTCCGAGCCGACCTGTGTATGGTGAAGCTATCAATAATAAAGTTGGCATGCGCTTGCTCTCTGTAAGCTGGCTTTTGCGCCTTGTAATAGGAACACTGAAAGATGGCCTCCTACAGATGGGGTAGAAAAACGCAAAATGCTGGGGTCTTGTTATCGAAAGCACCCCAAAAAAGTATACCGTAGTTATCCTATATAACGACTTTATACAATGTCGAGTGTAATATACTCGTTAAAATCCCAATGTTTTCTGAAATTTTACCGAACAAATGTTTGTTGTTAATGCGTGGCATTATGCGGAGTGAGGTTGAAGAAAATGGTATGACCTTTTGAACAAGAACTATCCCCAAAAATGATCGTACAATTACTCCAGGCGAATCACACATTACGCGACACATCTAAGTTTGCCCATTTGTAGAGTTAGAGACTTTTAATGTATACTACGCCCACAGGCGGCCTAATAACTATTGGGCAATAACGTTCCCATACAACCTGTAATACGAATCTCCGTCGTACGCCTTTCCCCGGAAGCAGAAGAACATTGTAAACTAAACCGTTCGCAACTGTTTTTGTTAAAAACACTGATTCTTCTCATTGCCGGGTGTAACTCATTTGTGTGCGCAGTAAAAGCCGACCAGTAAAAGCTGACCTTCCTCAGACCTTACTTACACCCCCTTTTTCGACGGTGTACATGCATACGATGTACTTTGTTTCTCGTCTTCCTCTCTATCAATTTCCGAGCCAACCCATTTAAAGCCTTGTGAGCCTTTCTGGATCCCCACCTTTCCAATTTTTTTCCCTTCCTTTTTCTTCCATTTCTCCGTGTTTTTTTTTCATTGCTGAAATTTTTTTTACCGCCTGCCAATCAACACAATTTGTTTCAAGAGTGTTTGTCAGTTCTGTGTCAGTGTGTCAGTGTCAGTTCTGAAACATTTCGGTTTTCTTGGTGCGAGTGAGGAAAAAAGAAAGCCGTCGTAAGCAACGTGTATGTAAGAGTTTTTTAATCAGTTTCGAACAACTTCTTCTGAACAATGTTGCACTATCTGTTGATATCTGTTGCACTATCTGTTGATAACTATCTGTTGATAAAAACTCTTGCTGGCCCCTGGACGCAAGAGTTTTGGAGGGCGAATTATAAATATACAGGAAACCTGCGTGTTATACTGTCATCGAATGGGCCTGAATAAACAGCAGCAATTCTTGGAGCGAAAGGCGGTGGTTCATCGCCAATATATGAGAGTGCAGCAAACCTAAGTTTGAAATTCAAAACCTGCCTTTCTTGCTGCAGGCAGCTTGTGTGGAAAGCAACGCGTACCCAATCACAAAATAGGTCTCACACCTTGTGCAAAGCATCCATGAACCCGCTAAAGCATCCAACAGTTTGCTTTTTAATAACAAACAAAAAGCATCTACATGTACGTTGCCTAATGTCTTTGTTGTCATTCCAACAACGATCCAGAGGTGGGCCTGCCGCAGACAAAATATTTAAATTACCCCCAGAACACAAGAACCAATGCAGATACAACGTTTCTGAACGTACAACTAGCTGCGAAAAGAAATAGCGCTAGCACCTAATTAAAACTTCAATAAGAATGCACAGTCAGTATCACAAGTTACGACACTCGGCTTAAGTCAAACCTGTTCTTTATTATGCATGCACTCAAAACAAGTTGTTTAACACATATTTTCCTTACTGTATTGTTACCGTCTTTAAAAAGAAGTGGGCATTGATGCGACGCGACTGAATTGATCAGATGAGGAATATATTCAGGGTACTTGGGAAGGTAAGGGACACGTGCTGTTGATTAACCATTGATATTTTTCCAAACAGCTAGAGCAACTGCGATTTTTTTTTCAATATATCTGTGCCATACAACAAGCCCTAGAAATAAAAAATGAGGTCTACTATGTACTTTACCGCGTTTTTTCTAGGCCATGAGCCTGGTGAAAAACATGCCAGATGGCCGTAAATTTGCGCAAAATGGTGTCGTTGCCTTTTCCAAGCAAACTTTCGCCATAAATTTCACGTACTAATCCACTGATATAACCTTCAAAAAGTTTCAGACTACATGTACCTCGGTATCATTTTCAGGATTAACCTATCCTGGTCGACACACGTCGAATACATATATACAAAAACACTTAGAAATTGGGTTACCTAAGGCGCATATTTACAGAAGCACGGAGTGACACAAAACTACTAATGTATAAAACACTCATCCCACCCACACTCGATTCCGCATGCACCGTGTGGAACTGTTACCATCAATGCGATATTAACAAAATTGGTGTCGTTTACAGGAAAGCCTTGCGATTTATTTATCGCAGGTATGACCGTGCGCTTTCAGCACCCACTGCACTGATATCGCTAAACCTAACCACTTTATCAGTCCGTGGCGAAATAGAGTGCTTAAACATTTTCACATAGAACAACTCACTTTTCGTGCCACCTGCCTTTTAGAGAATGTGTGACACAAGCCATCTCGACCCAGACCAGAAGCAATCATGCTCTGAATGTTGCCCCTTATTACCTTCTCTCCCCTGCCCGGACATGTTTAATTATAATTTAACCACGTATTGGTATACGCGAGTTTGTACTCATTCATAACTCTGTTAGGCGCACTAAAGAAAACATAGGATGAGGGAGACAAGGAACACCGCTCCTTACAACTAAATTTTAATAACATCCACGAGACATATAAATAGAACCCCGCACGGGGCACCTTGAGTAATCTTGGTGACGGTACTGGCGATACCGCGGACCCCGAGCCCCCCAACATAAGCTGTGTCCTACCGTGGTGATGTGTTTTTAAGGTGAAGGGTAGAAACCTCTAACGGTGGCCGTCGGAGCCGTGGTCAAGCTCCGGCCGATGGGCTCCCTGCCTGTCTACCAGGCAGGGAGCTCCGGGACCTCTTTGACTACCAGGGTAAGGTCAAAGGAGAAAGTACCCCCGTCTCCCTGCTTTTCAATGTATCATATGGCATTTTCTAAACCCCCCCCCAGACGTGATCGGCCCCCGAAAAGGGGCCGCACCGAAGTTTCTTTTCCTCCTTTGCAATCGATCTCTCCCTCAAAGCCTGATAATTTCTCGCGGTTTCTCATCATGGAATCTGTTGACAAGACAAAGCCCATCACTTCCCAATCTGTGTTTCTAATCTCCAAGTTTCTTGAAAGCCTTATCGCAAAGTCGTATAAGGCTAAGAAACTCACAACGGGAGAAGTTTTGATAGAAGTAGAAAGCAAGCAACAATCCTCTAACCTCCTCAAGCAAACGCGCATGGTAGATGTTGACATCAAGATCACGCCCCATCGCAGCCTCAATAGCTGCCAGGGCGTGATCTCTGATCGGGATCTAATGAATGAGACTGAAGCAGACCTGCTCGAGGGCCTCCGAGAGCAGGGTGTGACAGCAGTGAGGCGAATCACCATACGTCGAAATGATGAAATAATTGCAACCAAGCACATAATCTTGACACTTGACCGCTCTAACCTTCCTGAGTCGGTCAACGCAGGCTTCTTGAGATGTCCAATCCGACCCTACGTGCCGAACCCGCGCCGCTGTTTCAAGTGCCAGCGGTTTGGGCACGGCACAACGTCTTGTCGTGGTAAATTGACGTGCGCAAAATGTGCAGCACATGATCATCAAACTGACAATTGTAAATCCGAGAACTTCACCTGTGCCAACTGCCAGGGACCACACGCTGCCTATTCTAGGAGCTGTGGAAAGTTCAAAGAAGAAAAACAGATCTTTGCCTTGAAAGTCAACGAAAACATCACCTTCCCAGAGGCACGGAAGAGGTTCGCCTCCTTCCCTCTGGGCAGGTACGCCGACGCAGCTCGCCGGGGGGCGGAGCGGCATCTTGTTTCGGCGGGGACCCAGTACCGAGAGTCGGACTTGGTCCCGCCCCGCCCCTCCCTGGGTTGCCTCTGGTAGCCCAACCCGCCACCACGCCGCTTGCTCAGGCAGCAGCGGTTGTGGTGGCAACCTCTTCTGTCGGGACCGGTGCCGCTCCCGTCCGTGCCTCCCCATCGTCCAGTGTGTTGGAGTGTGCCATGGACACCACAAGCCCCGCACTGGCTCCCACCGCCACCGCACCGCCCGTGCCACTTCTGGTGCCTCCGACACCACCGGCGGTGGCGGGTCAAACGAAGGGCCCCCGAAGGGGGGCCAAGTCCAGGGGGCCCGGTTCCACGGGCACACCCAGGACATCGGACGACGAGATGGACGTCGTGCCGTTCTTGCCTGCAACGCAGCGCAAGGAGCGGCCTCCGACGTCCAAGCCTACAGATAGGCCGTCCAAAAAGCCCAATCCAAGAGTCACAGCCCCGAAAGACGACACATAAACATACACACTCCAGTAGCTCTCACACTAAATAATGGGAAGAGAAAATATTGTTCAATGGAACTGCAGAGGCCTTCTGAATAATCTTGACGACGTGTATGAGATTCTGCATACCAATCAGCCAAGTGTAATGTGTGTTCAGGAAACACATTTGAATTCTAAACAATCAAATTTCTTGAATAGTTACCTGGTATATAGGAAAGACAGGGATGGCTGCACACACTCTTCTGGCGGTGTGGCCATAATCGTCCAGAAATCCTTAGCATGCCTTGAACACTATCCTTGAGGCTGTAGCAATACGCTTAATAATATTTAATAGGTTGATAACGGTATGCTCCATATACATTCCTCCTGATGTTACACTGTTGAGTTCTGACTTCGAGGCGCTGGTTGACCAGCTGCCCGAACCATACATTCTAACAGGCGACCTTAATGCTCACAATTCTCTTTGGGGCTCTTCTCGTACGGATGCCCGAGGTCGCCTGATAGAGAGGTTTCTCACATCCTCTGGAGCATGCCTTTTCAACAATAAACAGCCTACATACCATAACATAGGTCACAACACATACTCATGTCTTGACTTGGCTATTGGCTCCGCAGTTCTCTTTCCTCTTCTCGAGTGGGGTGTGGGCACGGACCCATATGGCAGTGACCATTTCCCCACTTCATTAACGTATATAGGTAAAGGCCCGAGCAGTCCATCTTCCCATAATAGGTTCAATGAAGCACGAGCTAACTGGAACACATTTACAGAGACATCCAAACTACACTACACATCCATAGGACACCTACACGTTGAAGAAGCTACCCAACTCCTCACGGCGCACATCCTCGACGCCGCCGAAAAGTCCATTCCCCACGCCTCTGTTGCCCCGCGCAACCAGCGGAGGCCGTGGTGGAATGAGGACTGTAGGCGGGCGCGAGAGGCCCAGAACAAGGCGTGGGGTATCCTTCGCCGGTACCCCACGTCGAGTAACCTCCTCTTGTTCAAACGGGCCAAGGCGTTAGGAAAACGTGTGCGCCGTGAGGCAAAACGAGAGAGTTGGCGTACATTCATAACATCAATTAACTCCTACACAGACACACGGAAAGTATGGGCACGAATACGCAAACTCAAGGGACATCAAACACAAAGCCTGCCTCTGGTCAGCACAACAGGGGACACACTCGAAGACCAGGCTGACACACTCGCACAACACTTCCAACACGTTTCTAGTTCAGCACACTACACAAACACCTTCATGAAACACAAACTCGTGGCCGAAAAGAAACCTTTACATGACAATGACAGGTCAGCCACCTCTTATAACTCCGAGTTCACGCTTCATGAGCTGAGGGGTGCTCTGAGCACGTGTAAACCCTCAGCTCCAGGCCCAGACAACATTACATATACAATGATACAGAACTTACACACAGACACTCTTGTAACACTTCTTCACCTTTTCAACAAGATATGGCTTTCGGGGCATATTCCAAAGTCTTGGAGGGATGCCATAGTTGTAGCATTCTTGAAAGAAGGGAAGGACCCTTCTTCTCCCGCTAGCTATCGACCCATTGCCCTGACCAGCTGCCTGTGCAAGCTTCTCGAGAAGATGATAAACCGGACGCTCGTGTACTTTTTGGAGTACAACGGCCTTCTCGAGAGCTGCCAGGCAGGCTTCAGGGCGGGGCGATCCACGAACGATCAACTTGTGGCACTAGAGTCATACATTAAGGATGCCTTCATTCACAAACAATTCTGTCTTACGGTGTTTTTTGACATAGAGAAGGCCTATGACACCGCATGGCGTTATGGCATACTTACTGACCTTAAGTCGTTCGGTGTCTCTGGTAACATGTTAAATACCGTTATTAGTTATTTGTCAGAGAGAACCTTTCGCGTCAGAGTTGGTTCTGCACTGTCAAAGGTACACGTGCAGGAAAATGGCGTGCCGCATGGTGGGGTTCTAAGCTGCACTCTCTTCATAGTAAAGATGAACTCCCTTGGGAAGGCACTGCCGCCTACAATTTTTTACTCTATGTATGTAGATGACGTGCCGATATCGTTTAAATCTTGTAATATGTCAATATGCGAACGTCAAGTCCAGCTCGGCGTCAAGAAACTTGCCAGCTGGGCAGACAAGAATGGTTTTAAATTGAATCCTGCAAAAAGCTCCTGCGTTGTGTTCTCTAGGAAGCGCGGGATCCTTCCAGACGCAGACATTACACTTAATGGCGTGTCGCTTCCTGTGAACAAGGAGCACAAGTTTTTAGGTGTTGTGTTTGACCAGAAACTCACATTCATTCCACACATCAAGAAACTTAAACACAAATGTCTTAAAACAATGAGTATCCTGAAGGTTCTCTCCCACAATTCGTATGGTTCCGACAAAGAACTCCTACTACGGCTCTATACTGCTTTGGTTGGGTCTCGTTCGGACTATGGCAGTGTGGTATATGGGTCGGCGAGTAAAACAGCATTGCGAATGCTTGACCCAGTACTACACTTGGGGCTACGGCTTGCGTCGGGTGCTTTTCGCACTAGCCCTGTCGAGAGTCTATATGTTGAATGTAATAAGTGGAGCCTTGAGAACCAGCGAACGTACATGGACTTACTTTATGCTTTTAAAATTTCATCTCAGAATAACCACCCTTTTTATCCTGTCCTTAACGACACATCCACATCTGTTCTGTGTGTAAATCGCCCGTCCGTTACTCCGCCTTTTTCACTTCGAGCGAGAGAGCGAGCCTCGGATCTGAGTGCTTCGTTTTTAGATGTGTACAGGTCATCCTCTTTAAACATTTTACCGCCTTGGCAAGTTCGCCCTGTGTCCTGTGACCTTTCTTTTATAAAGCTTGACAAAAATCGGGTACCGCGTGCTGCAATACTGCAGCACTTTCTTTCTTTGCAGTTCAAATACCCACGTGCTGAATTCTACAGTGATGCTTCTAAAACCTCCACTATGGTGTCGTGCGCTGCTCATGGTCCGAATTTCAATGCAGCCAGAACCATGAGCGTGCACACAACAATTTTTTCAGCAGAAGCATATGGAATTTTACTTGTTGTACGACACATTCTTGAGAAACAGATTCCCAATTCCATCATCTATACAGATTCTTTGAGTGTTGTTCGCGCATTGTCATCGCATACACCCCCCAAAAACCACATAGTTAATCTTGTATACAACACTATTATGTATGTGTATGCAAAGAAGCATCAGCTGCTCCTCTGCTGGGTTCCAGGACATGCTGGGATCGCTGGGAATGAGTTGGCAGACGAGAGGGCTGCTGCTGCTGCACTCAGGAACACTGTAGACATAACAACCGTACCCTACACAGACCTCAAGCCACACATAAGACAACACCTGCGCAGAACATGGCAAACACACTGGGACGAACAGACAGACAACAAACTACATGTAATAAAGCCACACTTGGGACGGTACACAGCTGACTCACGCAACAGACACACGGAAGTCGCCTTAGGTAGGCTGCGGATAGGGCACACCCATGCGACGCACTCGTATCTGCTGACGGGATCTTCTAGACCCCAGTGCAGCAGGTGCGGAGAGGCCCTATCCGTAGTGCACATACTAATCACATGCAAGGCACTTCACACAACACGACACAAACACTTCAGAGAACTCTACAGACAACATATTCCCCTACATCCATTGTTTTTTCTAGGTGACGATGCCATTGTTTCCGTGAAACGTGTGTTTGAGTATTTGTCCGACGTCAAGTTTTTAAACCTCATTTCCTATCACGCATCATGAAATCTGGCCCTATACACCAGCCATGCTCATTGTCGTGTTGTGATTTTACTTTTGTTTTTTGCTGATTTTACTTAGTGTTTAAGGTTTCACCCCTATCATCGACTATTGTTTTGGCGCTCTTTGCCCCAGTTGGCCTTGCGCCATAAACATCCAACGATCATCATCATCATATAAATAGAAAAAGACTACCCGCTCAAATAAATACGAAGTAATGACGTCACTGCAGAGGCCACACCCACAGGTCAAGCAAGCATGTGTGACAAATGCCTATCCAAGAAGGCCATCTCCTTGGAGCTCAAAGATATGGATGTCGTACTGACTTAGTCAATTATCCACTTAATTTACGCGGCCTACGCAATCTCCCGCGTGCGTTGATGAGCATCTTGAAATAGGACGCAGCCCGCATCGTACATAGGCTAATACTTGTAGCACTTTAGGCAAAGAATACCCAAAGTGGTGCCTCCGCCTTTCTGTACAATGTTCCCGCACGGAAGTGTTGAGCACCGTCTAGTCTGGCTGACGTGTGCTTTTTGACAAGTAAGGGGCAATAAATAGACCACCCTTTAGCGCATCGCACTTACTGCTTTTGCTGCTTAACGAGGCATTTGTGGTTTTCTTCCCTCAAAGCGCGACTTTGGCTGTGGAGTCTTGACAGTCTATCAGGGGCCGACGTCCCAACTTTTATGCCAGCCCTTTCCCCAATCTTTGAAAGGTCGTGTGATGTGCAATAAAAAATGCGCAATGACGGCTACATTTTTATACATATGGGCGACGCCTTGCGGGTCTGACTGCGCCTTGTTTACCTCCATACGAATTGAATTCGCCACTGCTACAACCATGCTCTCAGGATATCTTGCTGATCAAAGACGACAGATTGGAGTGTAAAAACTAGAGTTCATGAGGTGCTTGCAAGATTTTTTCAGCGCGTTAGTGAGACTCGTGCTAGCGATGACCTTCATCAAACGTTTAGTGTGGGCGGACGTAAAGGGCAATAACGGTTTCTGGCAAGACGGCTCGTGCACCCAACATACTTGCGAAGCAGAGAATTTCAGACACAGATCCAAAAACTTCAGCCTGTCCCGTTGAGGCACCTCCTGAGTGAACTCAAGAGGGTTGAAAGCATTACTTAAAAATCCATAGTGTACTGTCGCGTCCACGGAGAAGGCTTTCTTGATGCTCTTCAGTAACACGAAGAAGTCACTGGCTTAAGAAAACAGGTTAAAGTTGATGCTTGGGCGAGTTGGTGTTCCATAATCTTGAATTCACAGCGCAAACAAGAAACGAGGAAGAAAGGGAGGGCACGACACACAGGCGCTGATTTGAGGGCACGACACACAAGCACCTGTTTGTCGTGATCTCCCTTTCATCCATGTTTCTTGTTTGCGCTGTGAATTCAAGATTATGGAAACAGTTTTATAAGTGCTGTGTTATTTAACCAGTCGGCGTGAATCCACTGCAAGAGAGCCATCACGATGTTACTCAGCGCCGGAAGTGAACCTGGCATTGCTAAAAATATACGACCCCTAGAAACTAAACGTTGTGAGCAGCTTGTAGACGTCTTGACACAAATTTCGCAAAAGGGTTTATAGTTCTTTGTGTGGACGTAAAAGACCTATATTAAACCCTACCTCCTAATCCGGTGGTATCGAGTGTTGAATATGGCATTTTGGCGTTTGGTCCTGCACGTTTTTTAAATGAATGCGGTGTCTCGGTTCAAGATTTTTTTAGGTGCAAAGCATCTCTTAGTCGACCCTCCGTCGTGCGTCGGCGTCCGGCGTCAGCACCTCTCCTTCTGTCCATACCACGTGTGATAACAGCACTCTGTTCCCTCCTCCTCTCACACGACTCTGCTCCTCCGCTCCACACCACCTGTGCGCTACGCGCACTGCTCCTCCTCTCTCCTCTTCACTCTAGCTGTCCGCGGTCCTCGGTCCGCAGTCCTCTCAGTGTGTTCTTCGGTTCTGCGGTGTCCGATGACTGGAAATGGACGCCAAACTGGATGGTACACCTTTAACTAGCGCCAGCCCACACTGTCGGAACCGCGAGCACCTCCGAAGAGAAGGCTGCACAGAGAAGATCTCGTGACGCCGAACGTAAACGGCAGCGTCGAGCAGCGGATTCCTCGCTTAGAGAACGATAAGCCGCTTTCAAACGCCAGCGGCGAGTAGCTGATCCATATGGCGTTCGGCAACCTGACAACGCTTCGAAACGCCAGTGTAGAACAGCGGGAGTTTCCATGGCTCTGCATACCCTCAGGTTTCCCAAGTGAGAAGATGGTGTAATTTTTTGGGGATTTTGTAGAATTTTACTTGTATTCAACGTATGCTTCATGGTAGGCGGATGTGTACACACAAATAAAAAGAGTATGTATTTTGTCCTGCATTGCTCCCGCACTTTATACGCTTGTGCTGTGAACTCAGCCCAAACATGTGAAGATGGCATATCGTTTAGAGGGGCATCGCCAGTACGTATCTTACTAACGCGGTGAAGAAATCCAGTCAAGCACCTCACGAACTCTAGTTTTGCCGTTCAAAGCCGTCGCCGTACATCAGCAGGAATCTGTGAGAGCATGATCGTGGCAGGGGCAAAGATTAGCATGGCGCCAAAGAAGGCGCCGTTAGACCTACAAGATGTGACCCAAAAGCACAAAAATGTAGCCGTAATCGCGTATATGCATCACATATCACGCAACCTTAAAAGGATTGGTGGAAGGGCTAGTGTGAAAGTTGTGATGTCGGCCCCTTCTTATAAACTGTCTAGACTCTGCAGCCAAACGTGCCCCGTGAGCATAGAAAACAACAAATATACAGTTAAGCACGAAAACCAGTTCGCGCATTCCGCGGAAGCGGTGGTCTAATATTTGCCCCTTACTTTGAAAAAAAAACATAGGTCGACCAGACTGGGCGGCACCTCAACACTCACCTACGGAAACATTTGCACAAAGTACGGAAATGCCAACAATGCAATTTGGTTATTCATTGCCAAAAGTTCATCAAGTGCGAGCTTATGTACGATGCATGCTCCATTGTATTTCGAGACACTGATCACTGCACGTGAGAGATTGTTTTAGCCGCAGAAATGCAGCGAATAGGTGACTGCGTCAGTACGGCGTTCATATTTTTCAGCTCGAAAGAACTGGCCTTTAAGGATAAGCATTTATCACACATGCGTGCTTGAAGGGTGGGTCGGAGGCTGTGCAGCGACGTCATAAACTTCTTAGTCATTTGGGCGCGTTATGTTTGATGTCCTGTAGTTCTTAAAATTCAGTTGTTAGTAGCGCTGCTCTTTGTCTACCTGGTCCTGTGTTTTATTTAGTGCGCTTAACGGAGTTATAACGTTTTAAATATAGATTCTTTCTCTGATCCATTGTGGAGTAAAATTTGTTGCTTGGCCAAGTTCGGTCTTCTAATCCGCTGAATTTCTTTTCAAAATTCAAGCGCTGTCATCGATTCAAACACCTTTTGCGTTTTTTGTTTATTTTCTTTGTAAGACACCACTTGCGAGCGTGGTTCTATTTAGATACGCCAACGGCATTTTGCGTTGCTGTTCGAATTGCAGTTGCATCATTATTTTGAATTTATTTTATTTCTGCCTTCACTTATTCAATGTGTTTATTTCTATTTACGCCATGTATCCCACTCCTACTACAGCTCAAGAGGGACTGCAGTATGTCACAATACATAAATAAAATAAACGTATGGTCACAATAAAGGTCTGCTGTGGGTAGTGAAAGTTCTTACCATATGGCTTTTCTGAAAAAATCAGGAAGAAGTCTTACAATTACCGCCATGCTCTTGGGTCCAAAGGCGCACGAATTGCCCTACCACTTTTTTATGGGGGCTTTAAAAGCATGGAGGTTTTCATGAATGAATACTGCTCGTGTATATGCAGAAACCGAAACGCTCATGGTCAGCTTTTTTTTAATACAAAAGTCTTTTTTCCCATCTACGTAAATGAACGTTGGGACGTGAAGCACAGTGCCATCGCACAACGTTCGCGAGCACGTTTTGGCCGCTTAAGACGTGAGGGCGGTGTACGAATCGCCTCTGCTGATCCTAATACTAAGCGAGGCTGGCGTGTAAAAGACCTCATAGGTCCTGTGTTGACGGCTTTAAATAATTTAGTACTAGAGAGTGGGTGTTTCCCGGCTCAAATGCAAGTAGCCAAAGTTACTGCAATTTACAAAGGTGGTGACAGAAATGACCTAACAATTATAGACCAATCTCTATACTGCCTGTCGTGCCGAAGGGAATAGAAAAAAATCATGCATCCGCGACTTTAGGAATTTCTTAACAAACACACTCGCTGGTTGCCCCCTCCCAGTATGGGTTTTTATAAGGTAAATCAACTGAGTTGGCACGATTAACACAGAAAGAATATATTTTCAACCAACTTGAAGAGAAAAATACTGTTTTGGGTGTATACATAGATTTTTCAAAAGCGTTTGACTGCATCAATCATAACATTTTAGTATCCAAACTCAAGCAATATGGTGTGCGTGGTGATGCTAACGTTCTCCTGTGTTCATATTTGCAACATCGTTCACAGTATGTCTCCCACTACAGTGCAAACTCCCAACTACGACATATAACTAGTGGTGTTCCCCAAGGCAGCATTCTTGGGCCCCTATTGTTTATTGTTTACATAAATGATGTTTCTAAAATTGCTGAAGACGTGCGATGGATTGGTTATGGTGATGATAGAACCATTCAACTCAGCGGCAGAGATTCCCGGCATCTATATATTTCAGAAAATGGTATCATGAAGCTCCTATAGGAATGGTGTGATACAAACTATCTGCGAATAAATGCTAGGAAAACCCAAGCCATTCTTTTTCTTACAAGAAATACTACCTTAGCTGAGTTACCGAAACTAAGTATAGCTAGCGAGAAAATTGAAAATTTAAATCATATAAAAACACTTGGAGTAATATTTACTGAACATCTATGCTGGGACCAGCACATCGAACGAATTTGTAGCAAATAAATAAAATTACAGTATTATTAAATCGACACCGTCATTTCCTACCATGTGCCCTAAAACGCATAATATACAATGGACTGTTCTTATCTACCATTAATTATGGCCACATGGTACGGGCAACCACATCAGATGCTAATATAAATAAATTAAGTGTATGCCAAAAGCGTGCTATCCGTATAATAGCGAAAGCTCTATTTAGGGCTCACACAATCCAATATTTTATGATGTTTGAAATATTACCAGTTGCCTCGTTTTATCCTTTCCGGCTCGCTTGCACTTACCGGTCTGCAATTCGAAACAGAAATCTTGATTATGAGCATTATTTATTCTGGAAGAGCGCTGCAACATTTATGACACGAGAACAATTGACCCATGGATTACCCGCTTTTGCCGCACGACCTAAGGATCACAGTCTGCATCGTTTAACATTGCATTGTTTTTAAATAAGCTGTCTAAACTTTATATCGATGTTATTACTTTCTCGACTCGAAGCCTCTACACGTATTTCTTATCCGATGCAACGTGGATCTGATGCCTGTCTGTTACATCGGCTGTCCGATCTTCTGCTAGTATTGATTTCTTCCTACATTGCATTCATAAAGGAACTTGTTCCGTTTAATGCAGAGAACATGCGCTCTGCTTTAACGGCTAGCTATGTTTCTGAGCACCATAGCTTGCATTCTGTTCTGTTTTCTGCACTCTTGCAATACACCAGTTCATATTTGGGACATTTTTTTCCTTATTTATTTTTCCAGTGTCAATCGCATTTTCACACAACTCCGAACTGTCCACCTGGCTGTTGGCTGTCTAGCGTAATATTCTGTAATATTATCTGTAATATTTTTAGGATAATCGCATTTTTATTGTATTTTACCGCTTTATCGAATTTGGTCGTATTATTGGTCATATTCTTTTGTTTTGTTTAGTGCAGTGATATTGGACTGTGGCCTAGTGCATGCGCTCTGCGGTAGTAGCCAGCCATGTTTCTGTATGCTGTATCTTATTTGCCGTTATCGCCTTCTGTGCTCTTTGGTGGCGCTACTTCGATTGATATTGGGTGTTATGTCATATACTGTCACTTGTTTCTTTTCCCCGCACGGGGCACCTTGAGCAATCTTGGCGACGGTACTGGCGATACCGCGGACCCCGAGCCCCCAAACATAAGCTGGATCCAACCGTGGCGATGTGTTTATAGGTGGAGGGTTAGAAACCACGAACGGTGGCCGTCGGAGCCTTGGTAAAGCTCTGGCCGATGGGCTCCCTGCCTGTATACCAGGCAGGGAGCTCCGAGACCTCTTTGACTACCAGGGTAAGGCCAAAGAAGAAAGTACCCCAGTCTCCCTGCTTTTATACTATGCTGTATGGCATTTTGAAACCCCCCCCCCCCCGCCCCCCCCCCCCCCCCCCCCAAACGTGATCGGTTCCTGAAAAGGGGCCGCACCGAAGTATCTTTTCCCCCATTGCCATCTTTAACATTTCCTGAACCGGATAATTTTTCTCGATTTCTTGTGATGGAATCGCTCAATCCAACCCACCCTCTAGCATCTCAGTCAGTCTTCTTGATCGCCAAGTATCTTGAAGCCATAGTAGGAAAATCATATCAGTGCAAAAAACAAAGGTCTTGTGGACTCTTAATCGAAATAAATGACAAGCAGCAGTCTACGAAGCTTCTAACTCAGATTAGACTGGCTGATCTAGACATCAGGGTCACAGCCCATCGGAGCCTCAACAGCTCGCAGGGTGTGATATCCGAGACGGATCTCTTGAATGAAACGGATGCGGATCTCCTTGCCGGCTTGAAGGATCAGGGCGTCACTGCCGTGAGACGCATCACTATCCGCAGAGATGACAAGGAGATTCCCACCAAGACCTTTATCTTGACTTTTGACCGCGCAGTACGCCCACAACACATAAATGCAGGTTTTATCCGTTGCTCCATCCGTCCGTACATCCCAAACCCGCGGCGCTGTTTTAAGTGCCAGCGGTTCGGGCATGGTACAAACTCTTGCCGTGGCCGAACAACGTGTGCGAAATGCGCGGCCCATGATCATCCAAGCGACAATTGTCAATGCGATACCCTGTCTTGTGTGAACTGCGGCGGGCCGCATGCAGCGCACTCCCGCAAGTGTGAAAAGTTGCAACTGGAGAAAAAGATAATCAACATCAAGGTAACTGAGAACCTTACCTTCCCAGGGGCGCGAAAGAGGTTCGCCTCTTTCCCCCTGGGGAGGTACGCCGACGCGGCTCGCCGGGGGGCGGAGTGGCGTCTCGTTTCCACAAGGACCCAGTTCAGCGAGTCTGACCTGGTCCTTGCTCCACCCTTCCCCCCCCCCCCCCCCTGGGTTGCCTCTGGCAGCCCAACCCGCCATCACGTCGCTTGCTGAGGCAGCAGCGGTTGTGGTGGCAACCTCTTCCGTCGGGACCGGTGCCGCTCCCGCCTCTGTCTCCCCGTCCTCCAGTGCGTTGGAGGGTACCGAGGTGATGGACACCATGGGCCCCGCACAGGTTCCCACCGCCACCGCACCGCCCGTGCCACCTCTGGCGCCCCGGACGCCCTCGTCGGTGGCGGCTCAAACGAAGGGCTCCCGAGGGGGGGCCAAGTCCGGGGGGCCGGTTAGTCCGGCACCCCTCGGACATCCGACGACGAGATGGATGTCGGGCCGTTCCTGCCTGCCACGCAGCGCAAGGAACGCATCCCGACGCCAAAGCCTCCCGACAAGCCAAAAAAGGCGAGAGTCACAGCCCCGAAAGACGACACATAAACAAACACACACACTCCAGTAGCTCTCACACTAAATAATGGGAAGAGAAAACATAATTCAATAGAACTGTAGAGGCCTTCTTAAAAATCTTGACGATGTATACGGACTAATGCATGCTAATCAGCCAAGTGTAATGTGTGTTCAGGAAACACATTTGAATTCCAAGCACACAAATTTCTTGAATAGTTACATGGTCTTCAGAAAAGACAGCGATGGCTGCACACACTCTTCTGGCGGTGTGGCCATAATTGCCCGGAAATCCTTAGCCTGCCACCCTGTCACTCTGAACACTGTCCCACTGTCCTTGAGGCTGTAGCAATCCGTACGATAATATTTAGTAGATTGATAACGGTATGCTCCATTTACATTCCTCCTGATTTTGCACTTCTGAGCTCTGATTTCGAGGCACTGGTTGACCAGCTGCCCGAACCATACATACTAACAGGCGAACTTAATGCGCACAACTCTCTTTGGGGCTCCTCCAGAACGGATGCGCGAGGTCGCCTGATAGAGAAGTTTCTTACATCCTCCGGAGCATGCCTTTTCAACAAAAAAGAGCCTACATACCATAACTTAGGACACAATACATACTCGCATCTTGACTTGGCGATTGGTTGCGCAGTTCTCTTTCCATGTTCTGAGTGGGGTGTGGGCACAGACCCATATGGTAGTGACCTTTTCCCAACTTCCCTAACGTACATAGGTAAAGCCCATTTAGTCCATCTTCCCATAACATGTTTAATGAATCAAAAGCAAACTGGAGCACATTCACAGAAACATCTAAACTACACCACACATCTATAAAACACCTACACGTGGAGGAAGCCGCCCAACTCGTCACGGCGCACATCCTCCACGCCGCCGAAACGTCCAGGCCTTCAGTGGGTCCACCACCCCAAGGAGGCCCTGGTGGAACGAGGACTGCAGGCGGGTGCGAGAGGCCCAGAACAAGGCGTGGGGTGTCCTTCGCCGGTACCCCACGTCAGATAACCTCATTTCTTTCAAACGGGCAAAGGCTCTTGGGAAGCGAGTGCGTCGTGAGGCGAAAAGGGAGAGTTGGCGCACCTTCCTCACTTCCATCAACTCATACACCGACACTAACAAACTCTGGACACGAATACGCAAGCTAAAAGGACCACAGACACACAGCCTGCCCCTGGTTAGCACAACAGGGGACACACTCGAAGACCAGGCCAACACGCTTGCACAACACTTCGAACACGTGTCCAGCTCAGCACATTACACCAACACTTTCATTAAACACAAAGCATCATGTGAGAAGAAGTCCTTGCGAGACAGTAATAAGTCGAACTCATCATATAACAGCTCCTTTTTACTTCATGAGCTGAAGGTCGCACTCGGTACTTGTAAACCTTCAGCTCCAGGTGCAGACAGGATTTCATACACAATGATACAACACTTACATGCAGACACGCTTGAAACACTTCTTCATCTCTACAATAAAATATTTCTTTCGGGGCACTTTCCACGCTCTTTGAGGGAGGCCGTGGTAGTGGCTTTCCTAAAGGAAGGGAAGGACCCTTCATCTCCTGCCAGTTATCGCCCCATTGTCCTGACAAGCTGCCTGTGTAAGCTCTTAGAGAAGATGATAAACAGGAGACTCGTGTACTTCTTAGAGTACAATGGTCTTCTTGAGAGCTGCCAGGCAGGCTTAAGGGTGGGGCGATCTACCAACGATCAACTCGTTGCATTAGAGTCTTATATCAAAGATGCTTTCCTCCACAGGCAGTACTGTGTGACAGTCTTCTTTGATCTTGAAAAGGCGTACGATACTGCTTGGCGGTACGGCATCCTTAGCGACTTGAAGTCCTTTGGCATGTCGGGTCACATGATGAACACGCTTGCCAGTTACCTGTCTGAAAGAACGTTTCGCGTGCGAGTTGGAACTGCAGTTTCTAGGGTTCATGTGCAGGAAAACGGCGTGCCGCAAGGTGGAGTGTTGAGTTGCACTTTGTTTATTGTAAAAATGAATTCTCTTCGGAAGGCGCTACCACCATCGATTTCCTGCTCAATTTATGTAGACGACGTACCATTATCCTTTAAGTCTTGTAACCTGTCTGTCTGCGCGCGCCAAGTTCAGCTTGGTGTTAACAAGCTAGCTGGTTGGGCAGACAGCAACGGTTTTAAATTTAATCCAGGGAAGTGCACTTGTGTCCTGTTTTCCAAGAGGCGTGGTATCCAACTCAATGGTGTCTTGATTTCTGTCAAAAAGGAACACAAGACTTTAGGCATAATCTTTGACAAAAAGCTGACATTCATCCCACACATAAAACTACTAAAACATAAATGCTTAAAAACAATGAATATCCTGAAGGTTCTGTCGCACATCTCTTTTGGTGCTGACAAACAACTTCTCTTACGTGTTTTTACCAGCCTAATAGGTTCTCGACTGGACTATGGTAGCGTTGTGTATGGGTCAGCCACTAAAACATCCCTCAGATTGCTGAACCCTGTGCTTCATCTAAGGCTCCGCTTGGCGTGTGGTGCCTTCCGCACTAGCCCGGTCGAAAGCCTATATGTGGAGTGCAACAAATGAAACCTACAACGTCAGCGAGCATACAAAAATCTCCTTTATGCTTTTAAAATTTCATCCAGTCCTCACCATCCTTTTAAATCAGTTTTTCATGATACGTCCATGACTGAACTCCTTTTAAATCGACCATCGTTCTCTGCGCCCTTCTCTTACAGAGTTAGAGAGGAAGCGTTAGAGCTTGCTGTCTCCTTTTTAGATACAATCCAAAGTTCTCTAACGGATTTTATAGCACCATGGCATCTTCGCCCTGTATCATGCGACACATCTTTCACACATGTAGATAAAAGCCGAGCTCCCACATGTGCAATTCTGCAGCATTTCTTGTATTTGCAGCAGAAGTATGAGTGCTCTGAATTTTATACGGATGCCTCTAAGACTTCCACCTCTGTGTCTTGGGCGGCGCATGGGCCCGGCCTTAGTGTCACCAAAACTCTGAATAGTCATACTAGTATCTTTACGGCAGAGGCTTACGGTGTACTTCTTGTTGTCAATCATATACTTCAAAGCCACATTCCACAATCCATTATCTATACAGATTCCCTCAGTGTTGTGGAAGCACTGTCGTCAACAATGCCTTCGAAAAACCACATTGTCAATTTGATCGTCAAGGGTATTATGTGTGTGTATGTACGCAAATTTGAACTGGTTCTATGCTGGGTCCCTGGCCACTGTGGTATAGCCGGGAACGAAGCAGCGGACCGTATGGCTGCTGCTGCTACACTCTCGAATACAGTATACATCACCACATTACCCTACACCGACGTGAAACCACACATCAGACAACAACTTCGCAAAACATGGCAAACACACTGGAGTGAACGAACAGACAAGTTACACGTAATAAAACCACACTTGGGACCATACGCCACCGACACACGTAATAGATACACTGAAGTCGCCTTGGCTAGATTACGGATAGGGCACACTCATGCAACGCACTGGCACCTTCTCACGGGGTCTCCAAGACCTCTGTGCAGCAGGTGCGGAGATGCTCTATCCGTGATCCACATCCTGATACAATGTAAGGCACTTGACACAACACGACACAAATACTTCCCACAACTACACACGCGACATATTCCACCACACCCGTCATACTTCTTAGGAGATGAAGCCATGTTTTCAATCAAACGCGTTTTCGAGTTTCTTACCGACGTAAAATTTTTACATCTCATTTCTTATCATGCATGTTGACAACCTGGCCCTTTACACCAGCCATCTTCATTACGTTGTGTTTTACTTTGTTTATTTTTACTTAAATGTTCTACTTTTACTTCCATGCCACTTTCATGTAATCACTATTGTTTGGCGCTCTTTGCCCTTAGTCGGCCTTGCGCCATTAAACTCCAAATATCATCCTCATCACTTGTTTCTTTTTTCTATGCCCAAATGTGTGCACCTCATTACTATACTGCTGCTGCCCAAATCTGCATCGGAGGGCGCGGGCTTCTCAAGCTGCTAGTGCGCAGCTTATTTCCGCAGTCCTCCCTTCCTTCACCTCGAAGAAAAAAATACAGATTGATTGATTGATAGAAGTAAATATAAAGACAATGGCTCATGCTATTGGAAACCCCGACTTGTACCTGGACAACAACGGGGCATCTGTGCAGAAGGCTCCAATTTTCGTGCCTTCTGGACGCGCGGTTCTGGTAGACCTGTCACATTGAAAAACTGAGCAAGGTGGCAAAAGTACTACCTGGTAACTCTAACGCGGTATTTTTACATTTGAGTGCTGCCATGAAAACGTCAATGCTTACCCAGTATATAAACCTGATAACGCCACCAACACAATGTGTTCGTATATTATGCTCTTGTTTGATTTCGCAGGATAATTTCGGAGTTACTGAATCTGCGCTACACTACCGCAAGAGAAAAAGCTACCGTGACAATTTTGCAAATTTGTGTTGCTAGCTGAAGTCACTCGGCAATCTCCAGCAACAAAATGTGTTAAAATTACTGCTTCTCTTTCTTAACGTACACGTGGTTCCACGTGATAAACTTGGAACTGTACGTTGTTGATTGGAAGTGATTGTTAATCCAGAACCTAGGCTTTATAGTTTCGCATGAATAGTTTTCTCATATCTTCGCGTATGCACCTCCATTCAGCCCAGTTTGTCATGGAAACGTTAAAACACGTAATAGTCACTGAGCAGTGTTCGGGAGAAGGCTTACAGAAAGCTAGGCCATGTCCGGAAGTTTCCGCTAGCGTTGGATGGACATTAACTCACAACCTGGGTTTGACTATTAAAATAGTTGCACCCTGTGTGAGAATAACACAGGATATAAATTAGAAAAAACTGCGGTCCAAATACATAGGACGACCAAAATGAAATATTTTTAGCGCAGAATAAAAACTCGCAAATATAGCGGTAAAGAGCGTTTACTGCCACAAAAGCGTAGTTTACCGTCCACACCCATTTTCGATGTGTCCCTAAAGTGG
Source organism: Haemaphysalis longicornis (assembly GCF_048455015.1). Lineage (NCBI taxonomy): Eukaryota > Metazoa > Arthropoda > Arachnida > Ixodida > Ixodidae > Haemaphysalis > Haemaphysalis longicornis. Next base: position 91,187,401 of record NW_027526214.1, read on the forward strand.
TCTTCAGATGAGTTTGTCGAAATGGTTCAATTTCCTAATCTCGCCAGCAAAACTGAGCTAATATAAAACTGCCTTTATGGGCCGATTTTTCTCTGCGCGAAACCCTACCTCAGCGAAATCCATTCCCAAATTTTAGCTTCAAATAACCGTAAACGTTCGTGGGAAAAATGCTGCCCGACAAAACAACAGGACAGCAGAAAGAGACACAGCACAAGCCTTCATCCGCTATTCTGTTTACAGGTAAACTACGAGTGTCGCCAACATTTATTGATTTGTAAATTTATTTTATATTTTTCTTATTTTTATTTCTTTGTGTAATAACGCCGGCTTTGAACCGTCTTTGGCAGGAGTAACCCATACAAAAAACGAATTGCATAAAATGAATTGAAGTACAATTATGAGTATTTATTTTTGTGGATGTAATGAACAATAAATGATTTTACTAGTAAACATTCAAGAATATGAGCGGTAAAGAATAAAAACTGACGAGGGAACACAATAAGTGGTAGCGTAGCCAAGGACAATGCACGTTTTTTTTCCCTGGGAGAAGCATGTATTGAAGAGCAATTGTGCTACGCATAAACTCACAGAAATACAAGCGGCGTTGAAGCAGTCTTGTTATCAACGTGCTGCAGATGGCGACGAGTTTTTCATTCAGTATTATTCTCTATAGAAGCTCTGACAAAATAAGCTGTGTAGTTTTCTCAATAGCTGTGTTGTATAAAAACTTGAAATACGCGATGACGTTGTCCCACTTCATTTGTTCGACGTCGAAGACGACTGTATGTTCAGACGAGCAAGACCAGTGACGGCATGGGGCAGAGAACGTGTATAGAAGAAGTAGGTGGTGGGGCTGGCGGTGGTTTTTTTATTTTGGAAAGAAGAGGAATCAAATGCAAATATTTTACAAGTGAGCGTGGAGTTCCCCTCATAAAACCAAGGGTTTAAAAGTGGGGGTTTAAAAGGATAGGAAGAGAGGGAAGAAAGAGGAAGGCGGGAGAAGAGAGGAGGATAGGCTATCTTCTATTCGTCAAGGATAGGGCTTGACGGCTACATACGCTGCACTAGAGCTGTCGCGACCAGGAGGGTGAATAAGTGCTGGAAAACATCCCGTCGGATGGCGTTCGGCCCTGTGGAAAACAGGAATTCTTCCAGATTGTGGCCTGGTGCGCCGAGTCACGGCAGGGCGGCCTGGCGTTTATCCCTCGCGTGTCATGTTGGCGGCGAGAGCAGAGTAAGAACTCAAGCGTCTGGGATTCTGGGAAGTCTGCGCACGTGGGGGACGCCGGGCGGACCAGTCGATGAAGGTGCTTTCCCGCATGGCAGCAATTATGCCACAGGCGATGTAGGAGCGACAAGGCGTTTCTGCGGATGCGTCCGGGCAGGAGCCGTGGATCGTTGCCACCGACCACTCGGGCACCTGGATACATGGCGTCCCCTATTTGGGCCTGGATAGTCCTTGCAGCGTCGAATGACACCACATTTCCGGAGGTTCACTCCTGCCTGACGAGCAAAGATCTTGGTCAAAGAGTCTGCAACATCGACACTCATAATGCCCACGTGTGAAGGCCGCCAGTGAAGTCGCAGTGGACGCCTTTGGGCCTCCACAGCATAGTGCTTGGCCACCAGCGAACGCTCTACGTAGGCGATCTAGCTGCATGGCTGGTCGGCGGGCACTAAGAGAGGGCAGAGCGGGAGTCAGTAAGGGTTTGGTCTCCCTTTGGTCTAGTGTACGGAGCACATTTGTCACCTTCGCTTGCTGATCTTCAAGCCGCACCAAGTTTCCTTGCCACACTTTTTTTCATACAGACGTACATTTTGTATCTTGCACTTTTGGTGTTGAACCGGGCTCCCTAGATCCGTGCGTTGGGATTCAGTCGGGTGGAAGTGAGGCCTGCTGTATTCTCTGAGAGAATAGCCTTATTTTTAGTCATTAGAATACTCCTACCATAGTCCGCAGTCACCCGGTTTTTGTGCTGTCAGAAAAGAGCTAATGTATGCGCTGAGCAGTACAAGCTTGAAGAAGGGCACAACCCCCCATTCTGTCTATTGTTAAAAATGGTGAGAGAAAAACCCAAAGACGATACACAAGAAAGAAGACAGCACGAGCGCTAACTTTCAACTAAGCTTTAATAACCGCCGGAGCTGGTAAATATAGCAACAAGTGGAGCATGCGGAGCATGCGGAGCGTGCGCCACAGCAGGGTACCACGAGTACGGAAATGTGTCAATTTCCGGAACGCTCAAAAAAGATTTCTCTGAGTTAAAAAACGACCACCGACGTATCACTGACACAATTATCGCCTTTTTGTGATATAAAAAGCTTCCAAGAGTTCAGGTGCTTTCGCTTCTCTGCTCCTACCCAGCATCCTAATTTCCCAGAGAAGTGATTTAGTCTTGTAGGCATGGTAATGCGCGGGCAATGCGCACTTTTTTTGTTTTTCTGAAATTTATATTCTCTCCTATGTTGACAATGTACTCTGTAATATATTTGTTTAGCCGTAGTTCACCGTGCCTTTCACAAAAAAGTTGAGGAAAAGTTCCTTTTAAACTTTTTAGAAATGTGGAAGATTTTAAAGACGATAGTCTTTCTTGGGCTACTTAAACCAAGAAATTTTGGTCTGTCTGTATGTCTGTCTGTCCGTCTGTCTGTGACTCGATTCAGCCACCCGGCCAAAGTAAAATTTATATTGCGCAATAGTCTTATATTTGATTGATTGATTCTGGGGTTTAACGCGCCGACGCAACGCAGGCGATGAGGCGCGCCGTAGTGGAGGGCTCCCGATTAATTTTGACCACCGGCGGATCTTTATCGTGCGCCGAATTCTCGTACACACGGGCGTTTCCGCTTTTCGCCTCCATCAGAAAAGCGGCTGCCGCGGCCGGGAATCGAACCCGTGACCTCGTGCTCAGCAGCGCAACGCCTAAGCCACTGAGCCACCGCGGCGGGTAATAGTCTTATATACTCACAGCCACACGTAAACGTCTAAGCCCGGTTTATATGTTCATACTTGTCAACTTTGTTGAACAAAAACGAGACATTACGCAAATATAAGAGTGGAAATTAGTACACAAGGGATCTTTACAGTGTTCGTTTATTAAAATTCAAGAATGCGTGGTTTTTTGATTGCAAATGAAATTCTACATCTACTGCAGAAAACCGCCGCCTCCTGGCGGCATATGAAATATCACGCCGCAACAGCAACGAAAGGTTCCACTAGCTAAGTTCCACGTTCTGTTTGGAACGGAAGTGCACGAAAACGGCCACGCGGCTCTATAAACATTCTAATCGACCACCTCCATTCGCGTGCGTCTCCGCCGTACTGCAGCGCAGGCATTGAGGAACCCGGCCTGTAGCAGTGGAACGCGGTAAATTCAAATAAGCTTGCGCAAACCTTCAGTGTGTTTTCCCTGGGATTAGCGCGACGGTACAGGAACGGCATGAGAGGTGAGCGGGAAAGCAAAGGGGGGCATTTCTTTGGGAAATGTCTACAAAGACTATCGTTTTTTGCCGACATTTGCAACGAAAGGAGCCGATACGCCGTCAATTTTTTTAATGGTTTTACACAAAAATAACACGCTCATGCACACACATTCTGCTGACTTAGTTTCAGCCACTATTAGGCACCATTCGAAGGGTTTAGTTTTTATGTACGAGATTCTCTCCCAGAACTGAATAAAGTTTTCAGATATTAACCTTAATTTAGGTATAAAGCATGTCTGCTGGCATTAATCCCCACGCGCACATAAAGACGGTGAAAAGAGGAATCGCTTACATGTGCCCAGAATCGAATTTCTCGACGTGGTGTCCCCACTCTATTAACGCTACCGTTGATAAGCAAATTGTAAGGGTACTTTAAGCCGGATTCTGGTGCAAGGTTTTGAACTCAACCTCTGAGGCACTCGTCAAGAAGGTAAAATAAGGCACCCATAGAAGACGCTTGAGCCAGCGCAAAGTACGGCAAATCCCGAAGTGGTGCCGTATCTCAACAATGTCGCCCATCACCTCAAGAAAGTAGCCAACAGGCATGGGATTCTTATCCTGTTCTTGGCGCCGCGTAAGCTGGCCGGACATTGCGCGCGCACGTCTTCCAATGACCGCAAAAAGCTAGGATGTGACAAGAACCATGCTAGGAACTTCGTGGACTGGGCTATAGGCGTCGTGCATCAAATTGCCCTTAAATGCTGAAATTTCTATGTTGACCCGACGGGCCGGTGTATAAACGACCGAGCACAGGAGCATGAATAGTCGGTAAAAAAAAACAAAGGAAGTGCGCATTTGCCCGCGCATTGCCATGCCTGCAGGTGTGAGCCACTTCTGGGGGAGACTAAGATTCTGGGTGGGAGCAGAGAAGCGACACCACGTAAATTCTTGAAGCTTTTTATATATAAAAAGGTGACAACTGTCTCAGTGATACGTCGGTGGTCCATTTTAGCCCAGAGAAATATTTTTCCAGTGTTTAAGCGATTGCCACATTCGTGTACTCCTAATACCCTACTGTGGCTAATGCTACGCATGCTCCAGTTGTTTCTTTGTACACCAGCTCCGGCGGTGAATAAAGCTTAGTTGAAAGTTAGCGCTTGGCCTGTCTCCTTTCTTGTGTATCGTCTTCGGTTTCTTGCGCTAAACATTATTAAGAATAATAAAATAACCCTCCTACAAGATTTTTTTCAATTGCTGTCTATTGGTTTCGCAGGTGTCATCTCCTGCTCACGCTGTGTGACTTCCTGAAAGTTTAACTCCTCTTGTAGAAATGTCATAAGCCTGTCTTTTCCTGCACGCTTTTCTCTGCAGTCTTCTCGGTTGAGTTGTTTTGCGCGTTAACAACAGCTGCAGAGCTGCGTATTATCGCTTCTTTGCACTTAAAGTGCACCGATAACTGGGGTACAACTCGCACTTCAAACCTGGCGACAACAACGGTGCGTAACTCTCGCGTTCCAACTTCAGTGAGTGAAGTCCCCTTCAGTTGATCTACACTGTCTGCACAAGCCTGTGAGGTCGTGAGTTCCTTGAGCCTTGCTTACTTTCTCTAAGTTCCACAGCTCACTCATGTGCAGCTCCAGCGATTGTGGTCGAATGCCGAACACGCGTACACGTATTTTTAGAGCTTAATCGTAACATTCTTCTGCGGTGTATCAATGCCCTTCTATAGCACCGGCGTCTTTTCCAATTAAAGATGCTAAGAACTTTCGCCCCTTGGGCATGTTAGGTCTGAGCTGAACTGCTGACTGATACTGAGCAAAGAAAGTGTTTAACTACAAGGCTCTCTCGGCAACTTTACCATTTCCAGTTTCGGGAGCGAACTAGCTCCTCTGTGTCTTGCGCTGCACTTGCCGCCACCGCCTACCTTGCGTTTCGCGTTCAGGTCCATTTTTGCAAGATGTTTAACGTCCATAGTTGACAGAATTGCGATTCTGTTCTACTCAGATATAATGCAAAATTCGGCCCCCAATGTTTCTAAAGACTCCTACTCCTCCATTTGCTCGTTTGTGTTGCTGATGCTTTCGCTCATTCTTATATTCTGCGCCTGAGTTGCTTATAACTCTTCTCTGCGGGATCATTGACTAATTTTCTGCGTGGCTGCATACATAGTTTGCATTATCTGGCACCAAAGCACCTGCATTTTCTAAGTTATCTTTTCTTTGCTCATTTTTGTGCGGGCAATATGACTACTTACTTATTAACCATTCCGATGCCTCTGTTGCGAACATCGGTCTCGTCGCGTTAGCGAGGTCAGTTCACTGCTACGCCGCTATTTGCTTCTGTGCTGCACAGTCGGCGTTTGATGGTCCCGGGAGGTGGAGAGGTAAGAACATGGTAACGAAACCACTTTGTCAGACGAGAAAGTCCAGTGAGGACATTGAAGAGCGAACGTTTAATGAAGAAATTGAAGCAGCACGAGCTCAGCTTCAATCACTTTTCGACTTCAAGTGCCTTGGTGATGATATTTAACAACGCACATTGGCAGCACATAGCCAACTGCCTTAAGCTAGCCGTGACTAATTTAGGTGGGCTACAGTGGTGCGCCCTCATTCTTCGGTGATGCGCGTTCCTTTATGTTAAGACAGCGTGCATGTGCTCCACCGTCAATGTGTTACCGCGGTTCGTAATTGGTACTGGTGTGGCTCCGTGCCCCAGCACAACGTAGTGGATTCAGATGTTTCCAAGTTCTTATGCAGCTCCCCTAGGAAGTGTGGTGGTTTCTGCGGAGCATGTCATCTAATTTGATGCTATGGCAATGCTGCTGACTTAGGCTAGCGACAAAGAAAAGAGCCCATAATTTGTATTTCGATATATCTGAAAGGACTAGATGGGACTGCGATCGCCTAGAGAAATCCGGTAGGTATCTTCGGTGGCGGGTTTCGTTGCTTGCAGGGGTGGCAGCTCCGGGCGTAGTAAAATGCATTAGATGTAAGGCGGGGGCAGTACTGCATCTTGATTTTAAATGCGAATGCATTTCTTAGTGGAGCCATGTTAGGCGCCGTGCGGCGTCCACGCGCCCGCAGGTGTTATCTCTCCGCTCTCACCCCCTCTCCCTTAGCCGAAGCTGCGAGCGCGCGCGCTCCTCTCTCCCCTAGCAACTGGAGCAGGTGGTGCGGGCGGATCAGCGGCGACTTAGAGGAGAGGAGGAGCGCGCTCGGGCGTGTAAGGGCGCTCGCATCGCGGGAGCTCGCCGGAGCTCCCGCGTGTGTGGGAGAGTGTAGGCGAGGGTAGGCGCTGTGCTTCGGTGCTTCTCCTCTCGACGCTCGCCCCACTCTCCCGTTCGCTCGGACGCAAGTATATATAAATGGAATGTCTGCCGGCAACGGTACCTCGAGCAAGAAGTGTAATACAATGCAGTTCGAGCATTGCACAATTCCGCGCACTCTCGCGCAAAAGAAATGCATTCGCATTTCCTCACGATTCCCTTCGGGGAGGTGGGGTGAATTTTTCTGATAGTGCTTGCTGTGGCGATATGTCTGGAGGACGGTTCGACGTGGCACGCTTTCAAAATAACGTCATTAAAAGGTATTATTTTTTGAATGCAGGCAATGCGCGTTTGATAAGCCAAGAAATGGTGATGGAGCGTCCTTCGTAGCAGTCGACGAGGACGCGTAACGTGATATCGACAATATGCTCGTGGCTAGCTCGCTCGCTATCTCGACTCCGAAGAAAGCGCCGTCTTCATCAAACTCTTGTGGCAGAGGGCCGACATGGGAACCAGAGAGACATTCGGCGTCGAATTGTTTATTTACGGATTTATCGACGAGTGTAATGGCCAATTTAAGTGGCGCAGGCTCCACCGGCCAAAAATTTTAGACCGTCCGTTCTAATTTGTGAGCCTACATAGCGCATGGTGGTGTGTGACAAACTTGAATGGTGTACCGAAGACATTTTCGCCAAATTTTGAAATGGTCCGTATATAAGTGAGGCACTCTTTCCCTGCGGCTGAGAAATTTTGTCTACCTGCAACAGCATACGGCTGCCATTGGCAAGTACTTTGTTACGTCCACTTTACATTAGCATGAAGACGGCTCCGAAGACTACACCATGACCCCCTTGGACATTTTTTCCACCGTTTCCTTCAATGGAACCAGCACAGGAGGGCTTCGCCGCTATTGCTTGAGTTCCTGCAACGATTTCGTTTAGGTGGTTTTTCAGCTGGAAGAGGTGCTAATTTGTGTCAATTGCGTGAGTGACACTGTAATGCTTATGGTTTGCGACGAAGCGCCTGTAGTACGTTTCTTTGTTGGCTTTCGCGGAGACGACTTTGTAGACAAGCTGTTTAGTTACGGCATTGTGAGTGCATTCAGCGAATGCGGCAAAACTAAAATTCAGAATGGAGTTATTTACCTAAAAAATCGGCAAATGCGTAGTTGTCAGATTTCAGCAAGACATATGCGAGTGCAAATTTGTAGATGTTGTAAACGGTGCTTCATTTATTACTCAAAAAACGGTTAAAATATTCCTAAAGAACACCGCTACGAAAAAAGAAAGACAAAAGGCCGTAACGCCGTATAGGGAACAGGAAAGATACCTCACATCAAAGAAAAAGGCACAGTGTGTGTTTCTAATTCCACGGGTACGCTGCACTTCCGGATTTTGTGCACAGGCGCGATTGCATAGCGCCCCCGACCTCGCGTCACTGTTGTGTCAAACACAGCTCTCTTTAAAATTCACCAGTTCCTTTCTATTCAGGGCGAGACGGCTTCCTTGCGAATAACAGTGCGTAAGGTTTTTGTGTGGGAAGGACCTCTAGGACGTGGGTCAGGCGAGGGCGCCCACTGCCCGGATTCAAGTCTTGATTCCCAATCATATCTGTTGTGTTGCGAGCTGTCGGCACTTGCAGCTACCAATTCGCCGGCGTCTGCCGCGAGCTGCTAGTAACGTTTAGGGCACTTGGTGCCCTAGATCGGTAGACGGCCTTCGTTAGTCTACTTTTTGCCTCGTTGCTTGTTTGTGGGTCGCTGCCTGGCGTATTCTTTAAGTGACATCACTAAGCCACGAAGGCAATAGTGCTGTCTGCGCCGGTGTGACCACTTAGCTGGCCCCGATTTTGCGTGTGTTCCAGTAATGACTCGAGAGAAGAGAATGTTGAGGGGCCCGTGGGACTTGAAACAATAACAACGTTGTGGCTTTGTGCTGGCAGCTGTCAAGGGCATAGTGGGGGCAGATAGGGCTCCTGCACAGCCCAGGAAGCGCTGCGCAAGCGGCTTTCGGACAGTACTAACAGGTAGCACAAAGTTGCGGGGGTCCAATAGGTTCCCGTTCCGAGCGATGTCTCCAGCCGATCTTGGACGCGTCCGATATTTTCCGGCGATCAATTGACATTAGGAAAAAAAAGCTTTGCAGCGCTAACTACGTTTACAGCTTCGCCGAAAGGGCTGGGACGGTGACGTCGCTCTGCCACCCGCAGATTAAGCGATCAATGCTCGAATGAAGTGAAATTTGAACTGAAAGCTTCTTGTTAAAATAAAGCCCTGCGTGACACGACGGACTTCATATTACAATTCATGACAACAACGGCCGATCAAAATGAAGGGCAACGCAATCGGCGATGATCACGAGTAAAATTAGCCAGTCTGACGGAGCGTATTCTCGTCTGTTGCGGTGCGCCGAGTTTTTGCGCACTTATGCGTGGGCTTTGATTAAACACTGCTCGCATGCGAGCCGCAACAAATAAATAGTTTAGCGCCAGCTCACCGTTTTCTCGCGTGGCTCAGTGACAAAATTCAGCCAGAGTCTGAAGCGTGGAATCTGTTTTGTGATTCCGAGTGTGGTATCTGTAAAACCAAGTTGTTGAAGCGAACAAAGTTGCCGTTCTGTTTCCTTGTTTTCTCTCACTTTATTTAATTACGCTCTTCCTTCACATATTCCCAGTTCGCATTTAAACACCATAATAAGGGTAAGCAAAATTTTTACGTGCATGGCAGAGTCATAAAGCCGACACGGCGGAGGGCTGGACGCAAAATCGGGTGGTAGAGCAGGGGGCTTTAAAAGCATTAAGAAAAAAATCACCCAAATTTCAATATTATTTGACAATTATCTGGCGAAGTGTGAAAATGACGAACAATTCAACTGGAAGCAATAAATTGTCTGTTCCTCTTTCGCCGTCTTACCCCAATTAGAGATAAAACTTATGCGTGTAGGCATTAAGATTGTAGCGACGAGAATTACACTAGAAGATAACAGAGCAGTCACGATCGCACGTAAGTATTTGCGCCAAACACCATGCATGCGGTTTTTATGTTATGTAGTATATATATTGAAGTACACATCTCTGAAGGCAGAAGACGTGCGATTTGGTGCTTGTTTTACGGCATTCAAGTTGGGGTACTATTTGCACTTGTCGCTTTTGCCTCGCCTACTCGCATGTGTATATGTACCCTTTTGTTTGTAAAACGTATGGCGTGAAATGTTAGGCAAGAATCGTTTAGTTTGAGTAATACGAAACAAACGTTTCACTCATTTTCAAGGCGGTGCCAAGTCAGCAGTGTTAGCTGAGTCAGCTGCGGTTCTGGCTTCCGCTTGCATGCTCCTGCTAAACAACCTTTTGCAGATGCCGCAGGCTCTTGGATGAGCAGCCTTCTGTGTTTGTGCTATTTGTGAACTCTCTTTTGTCAACCTCACGCGAGAAGGAAGAACGATATTTATCGGCAGTACGTTGGACCACTGGACATAGAAACACTCTCCCACGCAGGGATGATCACAACTGGCTGAACAGAATGCAATGAAAACGGTTTCTTATAGCGGATATACTTTTTGTTTAGCCTCTGCAATTACTTAAGGTCTCTTTCATTCAGTATGCAGTAATTTAAACGCGCCACAACGCGAATAAACAAAAACACATGGAGGGCGGCGAGGGTCGTCTGTTTTTGTACTACCCAGACGTTTTCGACTCGAAGGGGTGCTGCATGTCGCCAAAGTCCAGGGCAGGAGTCGTATGCGGTACTTTTCTCCTGGTGGACAGACAGACTGGTGAGAAAAGCCGCACTCTCCTACTGTTATATGAAGTTTGTTACCACTCATCAACCCGATACAGACCTCCTTCATTGCCGTCAATGGGTACCTGCGACGCACCACGAGTCAAGAAGGGGCCTTCACAGCATATGGCGGGCGAGCATGGCGTGGCTTCATGGCGACATGGATTCCCGACGGGCCCCGCAGCTTCTGCGAGACAGTGCCACGCAGTTCTCTGAGGGGCTGAGATTCCAGCAGCCAGTGAGAGATTCGTTGGATTTTGTAGTGCTGTTAACTACTGTAAATTGTTGACTAAATGACAAAGCCTAGCCGGAGGCACGGCTGGTATGTTTATGTCAGTGTGTGATGTACCACATGCAGAGTGTGGTTATTTTTGTGTTGTAAATGTGTGTTGAATACTGGTACTAAAAACAGTGGACGCCGGGGCACCAGACTGACTCGTAACCACCGTCTTGGCATGTCTTCTCACGCAACCTTTATATACCAGTGCTGCGCCTACGAGACCCTCCGTCCTCTACCAAGCCTGTTGGCAGAACTTACTGCGATTCCGAATGGTCTCCAATCGTTTGCATCGACAGTAACTACTGGCGTCAAACTGGACATTTACATGCACTCAACGACCGCCATACGTGAACTTCGTCACGTGATGCGTAGCACCAGGATGTCGGCACGTATTCCCGCGATCCTGGGCGGATACCAATGCTTCTCCGTGTTTTTCAGATTAGCCGGGACATGCTTACTGCCCACATAGCGGCGGATGGCGCCTGTCACCCTACGGACCTTCACGGCCGCTACCACTTGTTCCGGTGTTCATCTTAGAAGAACTGCTTTTGAAAAAGGGCGCCACGCCACCCGCCCTTTATTTCCACCGTGTGGAAGGGACCTCCACAGTAGGCTCGCTCGCAGGGAGGAGGTCCTGCTGCGGAGGCTTCTAGTTGGGGTGGCCTTATCCCCAGGAGTGACCTATGCCTGGCCTGCCTCCTATCACTCACCGTTTGCGGCACTTGTCCATTTTGTACAGTCCCTGAGTGCGAAGATGACACGAGCCACCTTCTATGGGCCTGCCATGCCCCTCAAACCTCACGCCGGCTATTCTTTCAGGGCACAGGGCTCCATCCTCGGAGACCCCATGATCTACAGCGTTGGATATGGGGCCGTCAGTACCGGTCTCTGCTGACATTTCTGCTTGAAACAATTGTGATGTTGTACATATAACTGTTATGCCGTAAGGCAAACTCTCTAAAAAAAAACTACGTCATGAAGTCTTCGTGAATCGTGCTTGCTGATTCGTTGCTGAATCTATGTTTGAAAGTAGTGCTTTTCACTAGAACAAACAGCTTGCGGAGGTTTTTTGGGGCTCCCCACAGAGTTTTTTCGGAGACTGGTGACTGCTTGTGGCAGAAGTCGCGTTTCTTCTGAAATTTTATACGTAAATTGACTTCCAAAATATGGTAGTTTGCTAGAACTTTTTACCACAGAACCTGTTCACCAATTGTACTTTTTTTGTGGCTTCAGTTCAAAATACCAAGAAATATCGAGCAACCGAATGTAAGCGCGAGACTAGCGGAGACTAGTCGTTAACAAACCCAAGGAAATGCCTAGATCTTGTATGTGGATTCCTTGCGATGACCAGCAAGCAACTACCGCACCCGTTTGTTCAGCCAAGCAAAATTACTTTGGGATATCGGGCAACATTGCGGAAAGCCCCCTCAGTTAAAAACCATAAAAAATACCGACCGCTCATGAGGGAGTGAAACAATTTACTAAAGACGAGAAGCCATGAGGCCCTGGGTAGAAGTGAGGACGGGTAGGGGGAGAAAGGAAAGGTCACAATTCTCAGTGTACACAGTTCTATTATTAGGGCCCAATTCCCAAAATGCACAGTTCACTCAGTCCGTGGCCATGTCGCTGTTGACATTGGACGCGGATGAGTATGGTCAGTCTGAGACAGTCTGTAAGACCGCTACACTAATTTGTAGAGGCCGTTTTCAATGGTATACTGTGGTATTATTTCTGAAGTAGCGGGCTTGTCACGCACGCGACTAACGTGCTCCCGTTTAGTCACGGGTGCAGGACCTACAGTTACCAGCTTATGGCCGTTACGGGCAAATACAGGACAGAGCAAAATTAAGTGGAAAAGATTGGTTATGTCATCACGATAACAGAGGGGGCCTCGGTGCACCTGGGATCCTGCTGGGGCTGACCCCTCATGTAAAATGTGTGGTGTATACGCGGCATTCGCATATACTTCGCATATACATATGCCACTTCAGCCGTAGCTGAAGTGCCAACTCTGCTTGGAGAGGGGGGACAGGCGTGGCGGGCGATGCGGGAGGGCATTGTAGCCTCCCCCTGGCAGCGTCGTAAGCCGCGCCGCTGCATTGTACGCCGGAAGTATGTCACGGAGTATAAAAAATGCAAATATTGATTCCTTCCATTTGTAGGTCTCAGACTGTGGTCAGGAGTTTTGTCGCCGTAGTGGTCTGGTAAAATAGACGGTTAAATTTACGCATAGCAACGTAAGAATCCGTGATAAGGCGATATTTCTTTGCAGTGAGAAGGGTGGAGTGGTCATACATTTTCCGGGTGTCTGCCACAGTGACCAGACGTTGTAGCTCTTGTACAGAGGCCGTATATGTTTGAAATTTGCCAGGATCAGTTCTTGTAATCCGGTTACTGGACTGAATTGGGCGTCGACGTGGAATACGGATGGAGGGGCGCTGTCACGGAGGGATTGGTGGAGGCGAGTTGGTGCTCTTAAGGTCGCTATTTAGGTGGTCCCTATTGTGCACTTTTTTGCGCGCATTGTCCAGATGATATAGAAACCGTAGCTAGGTCTTCTCTGTGAGATTAGTGAGAGGCGGAAGAGAAACTGCTTCGGAAGAATATCTACCGGGTGAAGGAGGGGAGGTCATTAATAGCACGCAGAAGGTGCCGATTGATCTTGTGAAGAGCATTAACAGGTGCCTATCGTTGTTCATAGATCGGGAAGCCGTAAGTGAAACATCCATGCGCCACAGCACGGGTGAGCATTGTAGCGGCTGCTTGCTTAGCTCCTGCATATTTATTAGATATCCGTTTAACTAGGAGTAAGATGGTACGACAGGCTTTCTAAATTGAGTCTATCTACTGTTTTGGACAATTGCAGCTGCTGTCTTGAATGATTGGAATTCGAATGGTACTATTGCGAGTTTCAAGGAGTGTATCCCCACTTTAAAGATGATAATCTGTTCCTTATTTTTGCCACGTTAACCATCGACGCTGAGCAGTTCAGTCTTTGTGGGGAATATCTGCAGCTCAAATTGCGACTGCGTAACCTCCAACGTCAGGACTCGTGCATGCAACTCTGTTTGCATATATTCTTTCTGTGTCATATTCGGTAGCTTCTGTCCATACCATATTATCATCCGCATAAAGCGGAAACCGGGCGACAGTGTCATGTTCAAGAGTTTGGGCAACGCGGTTCTTAGCTCGATTATAGAGAAGAGAAGCGAAAATGGACCCTTGAAGGAGTCCTCCATTCAGGTAGAGTGTACTGGGTTGGTGGACTCGAGGGTTAAGACAGATCAGTCGATGTTGAAGAAAGGTGCTATCCAGGCATGAGCTTTTTAGCTAGGGTAGTCTAGGGCAAGTTCTTGAAGGATTCCTGATTGGTTGACATTATCAACTACATTTGCATGTCTAAAGCGAGTACGTAGTCCACAAGGCCTTGCGCGAGGTCCGATTAATAATCCTCCGGAGCATCCACAGATAGTCGTCAATTGCAAGGAAGGATTGGAAAGCCGTGGGGGCGGTAATGAACCAATTTGTACCATCCAAGTGGTGTACGATCCGATTGTTGAGCATACGCTCGATTGGCTTACATAATACAGGGGTAAGATCGATGTTACAAGGATGCTGATGTTAATAAGGATCTTTACCGGTTTTGGGTATTGTATGAATGACAGATATCTTCAGACAGTTAAGTATCTCACCTCAGCCTGAGGAGTGGTGGTCCAAATGTAGTAGAGCATCGATGCCAATGGTTCTTAAGGTCTTGCAGTTTAACGTGATCGTTACCAGGAGAAGATATGGGCTTTCCTTGAGAAATGGCTACTTGCAGTTCACCCAAGGTGAAAGGGGAATAGAGTTCCGGCCGCTGGTGACCAATGTTGGCGATCGGTAAAGGATGGAGGGTTGAAGGATCTTAACAGCGTGACGGAAGAACGCGTGAACTATGGCCTCTTGTACTTTTGTGTAGCATATTTTAAGGGGAATCTCATCTATGATCGCCACACGCACTTTTCGCATGGTCGTTAATAGAACCCCAAAGATGAGAGAGACCATATTCATGTCCAAGATGTTGAAAGAAATTCCACCAATTCTTATTCTGCAATGTGACCTGAATTTCGCGAATAATGCAATGATGACATTTCATCTGCATCAGTTTACGGTGGCGTTTTTCTTGTGTAAGATATTGTTTGGTTAGACGTTCTGCCTCAGAAGATGTTTGAATCAGGACAGTTTACATCTGCCGTGCAGGTTACATCTTCTGCTGCGAGCGACTGTGCTTGTGTTATGGAGGCGGAGAATTCCTCGAGGGTAGGTTGAGAGGATTATGCAAATTGCGAGCGGTATTACTTCCAGTTTATCTGCCGATAAGCAGGTGTAGTGCGGAATTTCTTGCTGTTAATTTGAAGCAGAATTTGGTAATGGTCCCAGGTGCTTTTAAAAGTTGGCCTACTCCTTACCGCGCCAGAAATAGCTTGAGGGTGTTCCGGTGTAGTATATCTTTGAGTGCATTAAAGGCCAACACGAGTACGGATGTCATATTCATTTCTGAGTTGAAGGGGGCTGTACTCAGCAGTTTTCTGTGGAAGCCGGCATCGATAGTTTGTGGAGGACTAGCCCCAAAGAGTGTGGCGAGGGTTGAGGTTTCCCCAGATAATGATCGGACTGATATAGGTTCCAGTCATATGATGTTGAGGGAATGGCACTCAAACTCGGCTTTTAGTAAAGACACAAGAAGCATCGGTTTGCCTCCTGGTGGCGTAACAAGGACAATAACCACTTCTCTGCCGCCATCGCTTGCTTGGTCCCAACGGTGGTGGATAGCGTGGATAGATTAAGAACAAGTACCCCAGCTAGACCTAGCGTCGGAGCGTGTAGAGAGCGGGCTTGTCATGAAATAGGAGGATCGGAAATGGTGTTATAAACTAAAACTTTACAAGGACTACGTGTTTGCTGGAGAAGTAATGCTGTAGGGCGGTGCGTTTTACCCTGGGACCTAAGAAGTGTGCCGGGTTGAGAGAAACTACGGCAATTTCATTGTAGTATGCTTCTATTAGGCGAAAGATCTAGGGGGACAAACACCATCTTCCCGTAGGGCAGTTCTGAGCAGTATGCAAAGCAAGCGCGCGATTTAGGAGGATCGCCCGGCGTCATTGTTGTTGTTTTTATTGTTCCCCTTCTTGTGGAAAATACTCACGTGGGTGACTGGGTAAGAAACAGGGTGGCTTGTTGGAGTTAAAACGCCCACCTCATAGCCTTATACAATCAGCCTGTAGGATTTGGGGAGACGGTTACCGAATCATATATTACATCTACAGAAGAATCAGTGATTGATGTCGTTTTTGTGGGAACCATCTTCCCGTAAGGGAACCCTGAGTAGTATGCGAATCAGCCATGGGGTCGACTGAAGTTCCCAATAGTTTTCAGCTCGTTGTTTTCGTTGACGTTCAGCTTCGCGTGCTTTCGTTGTATCAGTAGCTTCTTGACATAGTTTGAATGAGTGAAGGACATAAGGCGCATTCGTAGCACATGCTCCCATCTCGGTTTGTACCGCAGTGGGAAGAACGCCACGTGCCTCCCGGTGCCGAAAGAGAGTATTGTCATCGAAACCGGGTGCCGCCTAACTATTTCTTTTTATAGTGAACTGCGCTGGCGTCAGCCCAAACGCTGACGGGGCTGAAGAGACGCGCATGCGCAGTACGGCGGATAACAACGACAGCGAAGGAAGAAGGGACACAGGCCGGAGCATGAGATGCTTCGCATTTAAAAAAGGACGAGGAATGCCTGTATTATCAGAGGAGCAGGAATGCCCTTTTGGGGAAGGAGAGAGACACAAAGGAAGTGAGGAAATAATCTAAAAAAGACATTGTTCAAGGCAACATTGGACGACTAATGTTTTTTCGTTTTGTTTTGTTTCGGTGGGTGGTGGCCTTGAGGTCTGGTTAGTTCCTGGTGTCACCGAATTTTTCTATGAACTCGCAGAGTTCATCTTTAGTAGTTGCAACCTGATCTCGAAGTGCAACTGTTTCACTGCACGTTTTTCGCCAATATTTGGTTATTTCAAATTTGATACGGGTACTCCTTTGACTAAGCATCTGTTCCATTGTGTGAGAGCTTCTCGTAGTTGCCTGGTTGATGTTAGTAGATGGCTTGCTGCAGCGTGTGCGTAATTGGCTGTGTCGTGCAGCGGCACAACTACGTGGCCCAGCGGAGGGCGATTGACTGTGCGGTGCTGTCTTTCGGAGGGCAGCCACTTCCTTTTGTAAGGTCGTGAAGGCGGGGCGCGTTTGGGGGAGCCTGCGACGGAGCTGGGCATTTTCAACTACTAATGGATGGTTTGCCGGTAAATTAGAAATTTGAGGGGGCGAACAAATGACATGCCAGAGACGGTGGAAGCCCATGTATCTCCTGGCGGTGTAGTTCGAGGACCGTTGGGCAAGTATTTTTGGAGGGAGTCTTCTTAAAAGAGGCTGATCGGTTGTTGCGTACTTTCTTTTTATGAATGCGGTTTGGGAGACCTTACTAACAGTGAGGTGTCGTGTTTCTTTGCATCCAACGCACTATGCTGCAGATTCGCTTTCAGCGGTTTCTGGGTGGATGCGACCATAATCTTTGCACACACTCCGAGATGGGGAAAATTTAGCCATATGCCCAAGGCTATGGTAGGTAAAGCACACCAGTTGTTGTGGAAGTAGCGGAGGAAGAAGGGGGCGTGCACACTATCATCATTAGTAAATAAAAGGAAGTGGAAGTGCGCTCCCAGTTCTGCCCTACCCTGGCGTCCTGGTTTCTTGCGGTTCACAACAACTTTGGTGCCGAAATCACCCGTCTTCAACCACCCGGCATTGTCCGGACGAGCCATTGGGCCTGAAAGAAGACGATGGACCGTTTGAAGCCCAAGCGAACGGCACGGCGGGCCCTTCTCACGAAACTGGTGAACGAAGCCAAAGCTGCGCTCCAATCTACGCCTCCAGACTTGGTGAGCTTGCAGTCTGCGCTCCAGCGCTTGACAACTTGCGAGGCGGAACTCCGCGCGATCAATACCGAGATGGAACCTTTGATACCTACCGAATTACTGGAAGCTGAGCTAGAGACTGTGCTACAGTACGAAGATGAGGCGCTTAACGCGATATCAAGCATCAACACAGTCATAGAATCTCTAAAGAGCCCGACTGCGTCAGCTGCCGCATCTACGACTTTGATTGACGGCTCGTCACGGGAGACGCTTCAGTCATTTAGCCGTTCATCAGGACCCCGGCTTCCGCAATTGGAAATAACGCCATTTCGCGGTGACATGAGCAAGTGGCTGCCGTTTTGGGAGCAGTTTGAGGCAACTATCGACAAGAACCCGACATTGAGCGTAACGGAGAAATTTCACTACCTCAGGAATTACCTTTCCGGAGAGGCCGCATCAGAAATTGCCAATTTAGAGACAACTGAAGCATGTTATAAGGATGCCATCGAGATGCTTCGCGCTAGGTTTGGAGATCCGTTCCGCATAGAACAGGAACATCTCTACCGCCTACGATCCCTAACTGCTGTTCGGTCTTCCTATGACGTGACTGGGTTACGCCGCCTGTACGATACCCTCCAGAGCCACGTTCGAGGTTTGACGGCATTGAAAGTGCCCACTTCATCATACTCTCCGATGCTTATGGACATACTGCGTCGGAGTCTTCCTCCCGGCATTGTTGTTCAGTACCATCGACGTTGTGCTGAAACTTCAACATCGACTTCTGGGGAGCGTGCTCAAACAGCCGATACGAGACTGCAAGATCTCATGGAATGCATTCGTATCGAGGTTGAAAGCCGTGAGAAATCACAACCAGTGCTTGACAAAGCGTCAAGAAACTTCGACAAGACGTATGGATGGCGCAACCAGGACCCTGACAAGCCACGTCCTCCGGCAGTTGCTGTCTTTCACAACGCAGGAAAGCCACCGCCGAAAGAAAGTCCTTGCCTTTGCTGCAAGAACAGACAACATGTCACCAAGGAATGTACGGCCAAGCTGACGAGTACTGACAAAAAAGAGATTCTTCGCATGGGCGCACGCTGTTTTCGCTGCACGGCCAAAGGGCATCGCTCAAGCGATAGCCGGAGACGTATCAAGTACTCACTCTGCAAACGAAGACACGCGACGTCTCTCTGCATGCAGCAAGGTAATAACTCTGGACAGCTGAAGACTAACGCCGAAAATGCGTATTACACATCTGCGGAGGCAAGCCAAAACATGAAAGAGGGTCCCACTGTACTTCTTCAGACCATACGTGTATGGGCTGTTTGCGACCAAAGCAGGATGTTTTTGCGTGCTGTTGTTGACGGGGGCAGTCAGTGAAGCTTTCTTCGGGAAGATATATCCAAGAAGCTGAAACTTCCGGTTGTCGGAGAGGTAAACTTGGCCATCAACACGTTCGGCAACACTTGGAGAACCAAAAGACGAAAATATCGTATCGTTCGACTCACACTCCCAATCCAATTCGACAGCGGTGAATGTGTCTTGGACGTCGTAGAAATTCCAGAAATATGCCAAGATATCTACTCTCATGTAGCTGATATCCCATTAGTCAAGAAATTTCAAAAAAGAGGCAAAAACATCGCGGATAGTGACAATTTTGGGTGGAGTGTTGGAGACAACAGTATCGGACTGCTTATTGGCGCTGATCAGATGTGGCTAATAATGACTCCAGAGGGAACCAGGGATGCCAACTCAAGTCTTGTTGCCATCAACACAATGTTTGGATGGACATTTCAAGGTCCGACGCAGCACCATCTGCCTTGCACGCCCGCATGCTTGGTTAGCGTTTTGCACAGCTATGCGACAACGGCAGACCAGGAAGTTCCTGAAGACAAGATTGGACGTACGTTCTGGAAACTTGAAGCCATGGGAATACTGGGAGACGACCAAGAACGCCACACAAGCACAGTATTGGAGGATTTTCAGTTTACTATTTCCAAAGTCGATAGGCGATATGAAGTGGCTTTACCGTGGAAGTTTGATCCGAAGGAATCCCTTGAAGACAACAGATCCGAAGCCTTGCGACGCTTGAATTTTCTAATTAGGCGACTCTTGAAGAAAAAAGATTTTCTAGCAAGATATGACAAGGCTATACGGCAGTATCTGGTCGACGGGCATGCTGAAGTAGTGCCAAAGCGTGACACGTGCGAAGACAGGCCGCTATACTACATGCCTCATAGGGAGGTTCTCAAAGAAGACCGCGTCACTACAAAACTTCGAGTGGCCTTTGATGCCTCTTCGTCCCGACCACCCAGCCTTTCCCTGAATGACTGCTTGGACAAGGGCGTGGATTGGAATCCGGACATTCTGGAACTTTTACTGAGGTTCAGACGACACAGATTCGGACTTAGCGCCGATGTTCAGAAAGCTTTCCTGCAAATCGGAATACAAGAAAAAGACCGGGATGCTTTTCGGTTCCTTCGGTATTCGAGCGTACCGACAGGAACTCCTTTAGATCGCCTAGAAGAGTGGCGCATGACTCGTGTTCTGTTTGGAGCAACATCGAGCCCCTTTATGCTCTCCGCAACGATTCGACACCACCTCAGCCAAGTTTCGGAAGACAAGAAAGAAACAGCAGAACTCTTAAAATCATCGTTCTATGTTGATAATTTGTTGACCGGAGCCGAAAGCGAAGAGGAGGCTATACGCATCTATAAACAGAGTAACGAGATCATGGCAGATGGAGGGATGCTACTTAAGAAGTGGTCAACTAATTCCTGTCAACTACAAATTTTATTTGACAGCAACGAGAAACAAATGGCCGCACTGAGGAAAGAGGAACCAGTCCTACCATCGAAGGCTAGAAAGGTTTTCGGCATTGATTTGGATGACGACGATGCACTTCATGTCAGCATGAAGTCAACAATACCTTTGTTGAACAAAACACCAGCAACAAAGCGGATTGTGCTACAAGCAATCGCAGGAATTTTCGACCCACTCGGAGTGATATGCCCACTCGTCGTCAAGGGCAAAATGCTGTTTCAGCGACTCTGGACAGAAAAGTTCAGTTGGGATTTGCCTCTGCCTCCGCACATGCAGGAAGAATGGTCGAATTGGTCGAGCAATGTCCGCAAACTAGAAGACATCAGAATTCCACGCTACCTGTTTTATGGGCATGAGAAACCACCTGGAAACTTGGAGGTACACGTTTTTTCTGATGCGAGTCCTCAAGCCTATGGCGCCGTGGCGTACCTTCGTTTTTTGAGCAACACCACATCAGCAGAGACTACGTTCTTGTTTTCGAAGTCGAGAGTAGCACCAAACCGAAAGCTGACAGTGCCCAAACTCGAACTTATGGGAACTCTCGTAGCCGCAAGAATGGGGGAATACCTGAACAAGAAGGTCTTTTACGGCACTAAAACCATTTGGTACTGGACGGATTCGTCAATCTCGTTGGGATGGATAACTGGTAAGAAAAAGCTGGAACCATTTGTCGCTAACCGAGTTTCCGAAATTCGCCGGACGACTGATCCCTCACAATGGAGACACTGTCCTGGATCAAATAACCCAGCCGATTTAATCACCCGAGGTTGTTCGGCTGAAGAGCTACTCGGAAACCAACTGTGGTGGAAAGGTCCTGAGTGGCTGAGATTGACTCCGAATGCATGGCCTGAGAATATTCTCAGCGTTCCCCCCGACTATTCTATACCAAGCACTGTACGCGTCATATTCACCGGTTGCACACGAAGCATCGAAGCCGACGTCGTAGATATTCACAAATTCAGCGACTTGCATAAGCTGATCAGAGTAATGGCATGGGTATTACGGTTCTGTTTCAAGACACGTGAGCGTCCCAAGGGTCCGCTCACTACACGAGAACTCCAGTCAGCAGAGCGGTTTTTGATAAAACAAGAGCAAGAGAAACACTACAAGCAAGAACTCGCCGATTTAAAAACATCGAGGATTTGCAAAACTTCGCCTATCATGACGCTTCAACCATTCATTGACGACTACGGTCTGATGCGCGCCCGAAGCCGACTGTCTAATTTTCAAGTCACCGAAGAAACTAAATACCCGGTGATATTACCTACCAAGAGACATTTTACGGACCTAATAATTACCGCTACTCACCGTAGACTCCTGCACAGCGGGGTCAGAGACGTCCTGATAGACCTTCGCGAACGATTCTGGGTACCAAAGGCCCGTCAGCGCATCAAATCCATCATTTATAGATGCCCAACTTGTCGAAAATACAAGGCGAATCCAGGTTCTGCTTCTACACCACCGGTTCCAGCTGACAGACTTCGGAAGTCAAGTCCGTTCGACGTCGTCGGCATTGACTTTGCTGGACCACTGCTGGTTAAAGACGGAGTGACAAAGACGTATATTCTTTTGGTAACTTGTGCCGTGACGAGAGCCATACACTTGGAACAAGTTTCCAGTCTAAAGACAGACTCGTTCATCTTGGCATTCAAGCGATATATAGCGCGAACAGGAGTGCCCAGTACCATCTACTCCGACAATGGCAATACTTTTAGACGCGCCAACCGAGAGCTACGATCACTCTTCCGAGTTTCCGCTTCTCCTGAAATTCAAGACTTCTGCACTAAACAGGCGATAACTTGGAAGTTCAACGCAGAAGCAGCACCGTGGTGGGGAGGTTTTTGGGAGAGACTTGTTGGCAGCGTGAAGCGAGCACTGCGAACTGTTCTCGGCAGAGCTTCAGTGAATGCAGAACAATTGAACACCATCCTGTGTGAAATTGAAGCGGTAGTTAACTCCCGCCCGCTTACTTTTGTGAGCAATTCCATCGGTGAGCCTGAAGTTTTGACCCCAGCTCACTTTCTCATCGGTAAGCGACTGACTGCTCTACCCACCGTTCAACTCGATCTCATGGAACAACGTGCTACCGACATAACCCAAAAATGGTATTATCGACAGTCTCTGATGAACGCATTTTGGCTGCGATGGGAGAAGGAGTATGTGCTTCAGCTTTCATCGTTTCATCATGTCCATACAAAGAATTCCGCACCTCTCAAGATTGGAGACGTCGTTCTTATAGAAGGAAGAGGCCCAAGAGGATTGTGGAAAACGGGAGTAATAGAGCAGACATTTCCTGGGCGTGACAACGCAGTTCATGCATGCAAAGTTCGACTTTCGGCGGGACAGTTCTTGACGCGTCCCGTACCAAAGTTGTATTCCCTGGAAATCGTCAAGAGCCCGGGGGAGGATGTTGTGGAAGTAGAGGAGGAAGAAGAGGGCGTGCACACTATCATCATTAGTAAATAAAAGGAAGTGGAAGTGCGCTCCCAGTTCTGCCCTACCCTGGCCTCCTGGTTTCTTGCGGTTCACAACACCAGTCGTTTTGGTTTGGGTTCGGCTGCGCGTACTAACTCCATGTAGTGCTGGGTGGTTTTTGGGGAGTTTTTGAGTAAAATGTTAGGTATGCGAGGTCCGTGTTTTCGATTTTTTAAACTTTGAAGATATCGGCCTGTTCCCACTGACCACAACAAATAAGAGCCTTGTTAGGGTCAGCTAGGTGCACTTGGACGACACTGCGAATCGTATTTTCTCTTAAAAAGGCCTGCCCAATTAAAATCCTTATTCTTTCAACTTTGTAGTTACGGCGGAGGGATAGGTGATCTACCTGACCTAATTGAGCAGCGCGCACTGCATCGTAGACACACATCTGTGCGCTGTCAGCGGTATCGTCAAACGTTACCGCAGCCATTTCGGCCATCCCAGCGTTGGGGGCAGTGCGTCCTACTGAGGCAAGGCATGCCGACGGATGTGTCTACTTCGAAGTTTGACAAGTGGTTTCAATTTTAGTGCCAGGCGCTGGCGACTCTCCCGATCAGTTTTTATGGGTCGTCTTTTCTTCGTTAGTGGGATGCGTTGCCATCCGTCCTCTTCGTCGTTGTCAGTGATTGATTTTTTTAGGTGTTGCCTTTGTCCATCGTCGCCTCGGGCATCGCCGCCGTTGGCCGATTCAGAGGTTGATACGGATCCCTTGAGGAAGCTCCATGCTTCTATACTGGCGGGAATGGCAGCGGTGTCTGGTTCATTGTCGGCGATGGCGCGCCGTTATTCGCTGAAACTAGAAGCGCATCCGTGCCGCCTGTTGTAGATGCGACAGCCTCAGCAGATGGTGTTCTCCTAGAACGCAGGAGCCGGAACTTTTGGCGTGATGGGCGTCTCGCTGTCTCGTAGGGGACTGTTTGTGGCACTTGCGATTGTCTGGCGGCCTGAATGGGAGCAATATTGGTATCAGTCGATGTACAACATAATCGAGAAAAAGAAGATAAGAACAAGCACGCAAAAAGAGGGTACTTTTGGGCACAGGGCGCAAATAAACGGGCCTCTTCACTATTTACGACGCCACCTTCGTCTGACCGCCCGTGTGTGCGTTCCTTTCGGTGACCTCTCCGCGTCTTTGGAGCAAATTTGTCAAGCGAAGCATACCCACGCAGGGAGACTGGCCAAGATAGCAAATGAGAAAACTCCAGCATTCGCCGTAATCGTGGAAACAATATCTTCAAACGAGAAACAAACGTCATAACAAGCGCCCCTCTTAGGTTTTGTGAAACGATTATCACTTCCGAAATATGAAAGAAGTTTCCATCTATAGGAACCATAATCGACGAAAGATTATCGCAGCAGCAAAGGAGCAAATTGGCTGAAGTCGTGGGCTTAAACCTTCGTCCTGTCAGTGTAGGTGGCGCACGACTTCGCTACATTTACCTCGTGTTAGTTCGACCTTGCATAAATTTTAGTTTTTTTAGAGAAAACAACATTTAATATTGTACACTAAATTTTAACGTGTATACGAAAATTGTTTCAGAATGTAAAACATTTATATTAGGTAGCTAGCGTAATTTTTATTTATATATTTTACACTGAAATTGCCTACTTTTGACTAAAAGTTTGGTAGCATAGCACGGCAAGACGGAAAGCATGAGAGCTACTCATGCTTCAATATTATCTCGCTTTACACTTGGAATGAGCTACAGTGAATTTTTAGGTCATAGGGAACTCTTAAACATGTCTTGTGTACGCACATGTCAGTATTTCCAGTAATATGTGTTTTTTTAAATCTGACTGGCATGGATTGAATCACAATGTTGCTAAAACTTGAAATATTTTCTGCCTGCTTTGACATTTCATGTAGTATAGGTATTGACCCAAATAATAAGGAAAAGCGCACAATATCCCGCAAAATATTTGCGCCATATAAAAATGACCACACATCATTATTCAGAATTCAGTGGTTTCGCACACTTCTCGATTACACTGATTTCATCTTTTGCATTGGCTGCTGAATTTTTCATTCTGTGTAACTTGTAGAATGCAAAAATTGGTTGGGGATAAGAATATCCTTCGTTATCGCAGAAATGTTTAATGCCAGTGCATCATCAAATGTGCTTTGCATAATTTAATTTTCCAATAAAAAATTTTTGGGAGACAGAGTAGAACTTTTGCTACCTGTGAAACTTGACCGTGGCAACGTGTAAAGCATGAACCTCGTCGAAAAAGGGCCGCTTAGTCGTACTACTATTGAAACTCTCTAACATTACGTGAGATATTCTAGCCTCAAGTGCAGATAAAAATTCCAAAGAAGGCTTGATGAAGCTGACTTGATGGCATATTTTGTGGTACAGAGCAGTATATGAGAAAAACTGGGAGTAGGATTTTTCACTCGTAATGTATAACCAGGCAACAGGGAAGAATTATTCAGTATTACAAATCGCTGCCATTGCTATCAACATAAATAGGACTTGTTAAAAATATTACCGGCCGTGCACGAACCAGTACCTAGGTGGATGCATAAAATATATATTTTCTACGAGGGTGATCATGATGCTGGGTGCATGTAATGACGCAATGCAAACTTGGGCAAAAAGCGCGAAGACGATGATCACATATGAGAGATGAAACCTAAAAGCTTATACTTATCAGCAAAAACAAAAGTGAAATTACAAAACTACAATGAGCATGGCTTGTTTATAGGGCCAGCAAGTGATCATGCGGGGTATTAAATGAGGTCACGAAAGTTACTTATTTAAATATTCAAAAACGCACTTGATAGAAACCATGGGATCGTCCGACCGCAAAAACGCTAGATAAAGTGTGACGTGTAGTCTGTATAGCTGTGGGATGTGTTTTTGTCATGTTGGGTGAAGTACTGTGCTTTGAATGAGTATGTGATCCACGGATATGGCCTCTCCGCACCGGTCACAGAGTGGTCTTGAAGACCCCGTTAGCAAATCCTAGTGCTTTGCATGTGTTTGCCCTATCCGTAACCTAGCAAGGGAGATTTCTTGTGGTAAGAAAAACCCATACCCAGAGGAGGATTGGCCCGAGAAGAAGAGGATGAAAAAAAGGACAAAGAGAAAGAAGAACCAGAGTACGAGATGGCGAGAAGGATTTGGAAGGGGCCAATGAAGAACATACACAGAGTGATTAGGAGGAGGAGGGCGTTAGCTGACCAGCAAATGGGCGCCTGACACGATAGAATGCGAGGTGAAGAGGAGGACAACGAAGTTGGAGTACAGTGAGTGGAACGAGGTCCTGTGAGGAACGGTGGCAAATTCGAGCCGTGCCCCACAACGCACCAGCGGCATCGCACTGTTTAGCAGCGGGCAGCTCGGAACCACCTATTACCAGCGGCTTCGCTTTGCTGGCCTCCTGCTGATCGGCGGCATCGTACCGCCGGCGACCCGTCGAGCCGTGCCCCACGAAGCACCAGCGGCATCGCACCGTCTGGCAGTGGGCACCTCGGGACCAGCTATTATCAGCAGCTTCGCATTGCTGGCCGCCTGCTGAGGCGCGCTGCTCAGCGAAGCCGTGGCATCGCACCACGGTAATCCGGACCATTGACGACCATCATGGGTCATTGCGACATGGTGCGACGCTTGGCAACGCGGAAGCTTACCCACCGGGACACGTCATCGGAATAGCAGCGGGTTCGACGTGCTACAGGGTGGATTTTTGTTTACTTTGCCATAGACAGTCAACGTGTAATAGTGACTTTTTGAGTAGGTTTTTGATAGTGTGAGTTGTGCTTGTTTTTTTTTTTTTTTGGTGTACTCAGATATGCTTATTAATTTTCTATGATGCCGTTTGTTTGTGGTTTCGTTTTATAAATATATTGTGTTGGCATCGAAATGAATCAACCCGAGCCTCATTTCTCTGCCGCGTGAGACGCGTGGCAACATTTGGCGAACCTGCCAGGATCTATCCTTGGCCCAACCACACGTCTCACCTGGCGGAGAGGTGGATCTAGACAAGAGTTTAACCTTGGCTAGTACATTAGGTTTCACCGAGATAGGAGCTGCTCAGCTTGTACGAACAGGAAAGTACAAGGTTACGCGAAAGAGCACAAGAAGATGAGAGGAACGCCGTGCTGGAAAAAGAGGTTTTGGAAATTGAGATACGCCTGGCAGAGTTAAAGCTGCACCGCGAAGAAATAGAACGCAGAAAGGATGGTGAACGCACCGCACGTGAGTATGAATCCCGAGGGTCGCAGACCTCTCTGAGGCACGCGAGAAAGAAAGAACGCCAATAGGTGACAGCGAAGAAGCACGTGCTTTTGAGAGAACGCGGCTTGCACAGCGCGGTGATGGCAGTGAAAAAAGAAAAGGAAAGAGGTTCTCGTCAACGACCGCGGGGGAGAAAGGTGCGCTCGAAGCGCTTGGGGGTGAACGGGCGGGGTACTTGGGGAACCAAAGGCCAGGCGCTTGTGATCGCAGCCTGAACAGTTCAGGTGATGAGAGCTTGCGGCCGCCTAGTACTTCTGATGGTTCAATCAATTTTCCAGTCTCTGAAAGAGTAAATATTGAGACGGAAATAGAGGCCGCTCCGTGCACTGGCAGTGATATCCTCCGGACAAAAAACTCTATTGCTGGTCGGGTAGAAATGCCTAGGACGATTGAGAGTACACTTGTCCCACGAAAAGACAGTGCAAACTCCTTAGACGGCTAAGCGGACAGCTCTGCGTTTTAGACAGTAAACGGGATCACCAGTGCGCAGTCAAGTCAGCGGAGTTCAGAGAAGCTAGGACAGCTCCCTTAGACTCAGCTCCTTGTTGTTGACAAAGAGTCCAGGGTCGAGAAAATTAGGCAAGGCACAAGACCAGGGTTAGTCCCCAGCGAAGGTCAATTGCCAGCACACCGTAAGGTTGCCGAGACTCAAGAACGCGAGAAAAAGTCCCGGCGTTTTCGTAAGCGTGAGAAGAAGAGGAGGAAAAAGAGTTTGAGCATTGGGAAGGTTAGAGTTCATTATCAGAGTGGTGCAAAAAGTGACAGGGTAGCTGGGAAGTTCGCAGAGTTAGCGCACGCTACGAAGGTGGCGCACACACGACGAGCCAAGGCTTGTGAGACGAACGGATGGTTCCGCAGTCAGCCCCGAGGCCAAGGTGGCATCAATCGAAAGATATGCAGTGAGTTTTCCTTCAACAGTAACCAAAGTACCAACACCAGAGGAGATCGAAAGCGCAGACGTGCAAAGAAGGAAAAAATGAAGAAATCGTGCGAGTCGTGCACAATCGAGAGAAGGCTTGTAGTAGAGAAGGACAGGAGACAGGGAACAAAACATCGGGTAGTGAGACAAGTGAACATTGATGGTGGTTCAAAAGGAGATGGCAGTGTAGATAAAGGTGCCTATTGGAAGAGGCGCAAGAAGTCAAGATGAAGTCAAGCCCAGGAAGATGAAGTCAAGTCCAGGATGAAGTCAAGACCAGGAATCATGCAGTTGACTTCGAAAAAATTAGGACTCATAAGGGAATTTGACAAATAGGTTGTTTATAATGTAAAGCATAAATTTTGTTGTATGATGCAGACGACGAGCTGTTGTTGGGGTAGTAAAGTGTGCACGGAAATGGGGAGTTGAGAAGTGTAGATTGTGTTTCAAGCTTGAAATTTATTGATGTGTTTCATTTTGGTGATGTTAGAGCCGATTGCATGAGCATATTAGAGTATGTATATAAGGAAGAGTTATCTGTTAGTGTTACGTGTCGTGATTGAGTGTAGAATTTGAAGTGAGTTTTGACAAAAAGTGAACTTGTTGTGTGATGAATATTAGTAGTTTAGTAGGGGATATGTAACAGTTTAACAGGACTGATGTTGTTGTGACGTACGGACTGCGGACTTTGTTTCCAAGAACAGGCGTGGTGTGTAGCAGTTTTTTTAAGGAAAAAAACTCTTCAATTTTTGGGGGTAATGCCATGTGGTAAGACGAACTCCTACCCCAAGGGGGATTGGCCTGAGAAGAAGATGATGGAAGAAAAAACAAAGAGAAAGAAGAACCAGAGTACGAGATGGCGAGAAGGATTTGGAAGGGGCCAATGAACAACATACACAGAGTGATTAGGAGGAGGAGGACGTTAGCTGACCAGCAACTGGGAGCCTGACAGGATAGAATGCGAGGCGAAGAGGACGACATCGAAGTTCGAATATAGAGAGTAGAACGAGGTCTTGGTAGGAACGGTGGCACGTTTGAGCCGTGCCCCAGAAAGCACCAGCGGCATTGCACCGTTTGGTAGCGGGCAGCTCGGAACCACCTAATACCAGCGCATTCGCTCTGCTGGCCGCCTGCTGAGCCGCGCTGCTCAGCGAAGCCGTGCAACGCACCACGGTCATCCGGACCATTGACGACCAGCACGGGCCATGGCGACGTGCTGCGACGCTCGGCAACGCGGAAGCTTACCCACCAGGACACATCATCGGAATAGCAGCGGCTTCGACGTGCTACAGGGTGGGACTTGTTTTACTTTGCCCTAGACAGTCAACATGTAATAGTGACTTTTTGAGTAGGTTTTTGATAGTGTGAGTTGTGCTTGTTTTTTTGGTTGTACTGAAATATGCTTGTTAATGTTCTATGATGCCGTTTGTTTGTGGTTTTGTTTTATAAATATATTGTGTTGGCATCGAAATGAATCAACCCGAGCCTCATTTCTCTCGGCGTGAGACGCGTGACTGAAGACTTCTGTGTCTGTTGCCTGTGCCAGTGGTGTATGGTTCAAAGTTTGTTTCTATAACATGTAACTTGACATCTTTCTGTTTACTCCAGCGTCTGTGTCATCTGTTACGAAGTTGGTGTCTGATGTGTGGCATCACGTCTGTGTACGGCCCTGTTGCTATGTCCACTGTATTCAAGAGGGTAGCAGCTGTGGACTTTTGATCTGCGGTTTCGTTCCGACAAAGTTGAAAGTGGCCTGGAATACAACAGAAAGGTATTTAAAGGTTTGATGCAAATGCGGACATGTTAGCGTTAAACACATGACTTATTACAAAGTTTTTAGAATGATTTCTCGGTGCAACTGCAAGTACAACGCTAATAGAGTATGTGTATATAATAAATTTTTAAATTGGATGTTGGACTCTGCGATTTAATAGCATTAAAATACGGTAATCTTCCGGCGTGAGTATACTGCTAGTAAGGGTCATTGTTTTACTAACAAAAGTTAGGCCCATGCGCAGCACAAGCCACAGCAGATAGTTTTGGACACGTCAGTGTATATCTGTCCAGGATACTTATCCTACAAAGACAATAAATGCTGCAGAATCGCAATAATTGGAGACGTGAGCTTGTTTATTTGCTAAACAGGGCGGAGATGCCTTGGTGGAATGGAATCAATGATGGGGTCTCGTGGATGCGTAAAAACGAGACTACAAGCTCAGATGCTCCTTCTCGCAATCTTAGAGCAAACGGCATGGGGATTGATGGACGATTTAAAAAGCGTTGCTGGGAGGATGCATCATTATGGTCGGAGTAAAACAATTATTTTTCATAGACACGATTTCTGAAGCATATTAAACGTCAATGTACACCCTCTGGTGTACTAGGAACCATTTATGACATTCTATATAGACTTTGAACAGGGCTAGTGCGAAAAGAACCACATGCAAGACATGCCCTACATGCAGCACTGGGCCCATCATTTTGAGGCCGTTTTTTCGCGCACCCATATACGACACTGCAGCATTCCAAGCGAGATCCAAATAGGGCGCTATAAACACACAGAAGATGTTGCTTATCTGCACCATACGACTTCTGGGAGAGAACTTTAGGAATATTCATTGTTTTTTGGCATTTTTGCCTAAGATGTATCAAGTTTGGAACAAATGTTTTTTGTTGTTGAATGTTAAGCCTAAAAACCTGTGCTCATTTTTACCAGAAATTAAAACGCGTATAGAAGCAATATCTGGGTCCGGATGGATCCCGCGCTTCCTGGAGATGAAAATGCAACAGCTTTTTTTAGTTCAGTTTAAAACTGCTCTTCTCTGCCCAGCTGGCAAGTTTTTTGACACCATGCTGGACTTGACGCTCAAAGGTGGACATATTGCATGATTTAAAAGTTACCTGGACGTTGTCTACATACATTGAATAAGAAATTGTAGGTGGCAATGCCTCCCCATAGGAGTTCTTCTTAAATATGAACATAGTGCAGCTTAGAACTCCGCTTTGCGGAACGCCTTTTCTTGCACAGGAACCTTGAGAGTACGCTACCAACTCTCACGCGGAATATTCTTTCGGACAAATAACTACCAAGAGTGGTCATCATGTTGCCTGAGACACGAAATGGATTCAGGTCACTGAGGATCCCGTAATGCCAAGCGGTATCATAGGCCTTCTCAAGGTCAAAAAACACCGTTGCGCAAGTGTTTATGAATAAACGCATCCTTTATGTAAGCCTCGAGTGCGATCGAGTTGATTATTAGTGGATCGTCCTGCCCTGAAGCCGGCCTTTCAGCCCTGGCCGAGACCATTGTAATAATGAAAGTACACCAGCCTCCTGTTTATCATCTTCTCGAGGAGCTGATCAGGCAGCTTGTCGAAGCAATGGGAGGTAACTGGCCGGAGAGAAAGGGTTCTTCCCCACCTAAAGAAAGGCTACTACTATGGCCTTCCTCTAAGTGCGTGGAATGTGCCCGAAAGCCATATTTTATGGTATATGTGTAAAAGTGTTTCAAGTGTGTCGGAATGTGGGGGTTGTATTATGGTGTACGTGTTTTTGTCTGCACCCGGAAATGCGGGCGCACACGTGGTGAGTACTGACTTCAGCTCATGAATTGAAAACGGAGAATGGTAAGAAGTTTGAGACTTGTTGCTATTACAGAGTGAATTCTTTTTAGCTGATATTTTGTGTTTCAATAAGTGTTTGTGTAGTGTGCGGAACCGGACACCTGTTTGAAGTGGTGTGCAAGTGTGTTAGCCTGGTCTTCGAGCGCGTCCCCTGTTGTGCTAACCTGTGGCAGGCTGTGTGTCTGTTGTGAGCTGTGCTTACGTATATGTGTCCGGGCTTTGTGTGTTTCTGTGGATGAATACATAGATGTCAAGAAGGTGAGTCAAGTGTCTCGTTATTCCTCACGGCGCACTATTTTTCCAGATGCCTCTGCCCGTTTGAAGTAAAGCAGGTTACTCGACGTGGGGCACCGACGAAGAATGCCCCACACCTTGTTTTGGGCCTCTCGCGCCCACCTACATTCCTCATTCCGCCACGGCTTCCTCTGGTTGCGCGGAGCACCAGTGGCGTTGGGAGTAAGCTTTTGGTTCACATCGAGGTTGTGTGCCGTGAGAAGTTGGGAAGCTTTTTCAATATGTATGGGTCTTATGGTTGTGAAATGTAGTTTGTATGTCTCTGTAAATGTATTCCAGTTAGATCTTTCTTCATTGAACCTATTCTGGGAAGATGGACTGCGTGGCCCTTCATGTATATATGGTAAGTGGTTAATACCATATGGGTCAGTGCCCGCACCGCACTCGAGAAGAGGAAAGAGAACTGCGGAGCCAATTGCCAAGTCAAGATATGAGTGTGTGTTGTGTCCTATAATAACTTATGTGGCAATATTTTCTTTGAAGAAGCATGCTCCTGAACATGTAAGTCATTTCTCTATCAGGCGACCTCGGAAATCCCAGTGAGAACAGCACGAAAGAGAATTGTGTGCAGTAAGGACGCCTGTTAGGATGTATGCTTCTGGCAGCTGGGCGACCAGCGCCTTGAAGTCAGAGCTCGAGAGTGCTGATTAAAGACGAACGTAAATGGAGCAGACCGTTATCCACATTTAAATATTATTTTTCGTATTGCTGCAGCCTCAAGCACGGTGTTCAAGGTGACGTGGTTTATGCTAATGATTAGCGGGTGATGATGACCACAATGCACGAAGTATGTGTGCAGCGAACCTTATTCTTTCTAAAAACCATATAGCTTTTTAAGAAATTTGTAATATTGGCGTTTAAATGTGTTGCAGAATGTCATACACGACGTTGAAAATATTCAGAAGGCCTCTGCAGTTCTATTGAACAATATTTTCTTTTGCCCTTATGTGTTAGAGCTACTATAGTGTGACTATTTTTTTAGGTCATTCTGCGCTTGCACTCTTGAGAGGGGTTTTTTACCTTATCAGGAAGCTTTGATAGAGAGACCCGCTTCTTCCGCTGTGAATAGTACAGGAAAGGTACCACATTCATCTCATCATCAGATTTAAAAGGGGTTCTCGGCGTCCCGTACCCCCCCCCCCCACGACTTGGCACTCTTTTCGGTGCCCTTCGTTCGAGCCGTGACCGCCATGGGCGTCAGGAGCGCCCCGGGTGGCACAGGCAGTGCGGCGGGGGGGGGGTAAGAATGGGGGAACTTCTGAGGTTTCGGCGGTCTCCGTCTCCTCCGTGCCCTCGCTTGTGCTTCCTGCCGGTGTAGAGGAAACCGTAGATGCAGCGGCATCCCCAACGGACGTGGTTGCCGCCACAGCCACTGCGGACTGAGGAGGCTGTCTGGACACGGGTTGGGCTGCCGGAGAAATCTCCCGAGGGGGGGGGAGGGGGGGGGCAGCGGGGGCACCAGGTCCGACTCGCCGTACTGGGTCCCCGCCGAACCCAGACGGCACTCCAGCCCCTGGTGAGCTGCGTCGTCGTACCTCCCGAGGGGTACAGAGGCGAGCCACGTTCTCGCCGCTGGGGAGGTGATGTTTTCCGGGACTTTGATATTGATGATTTACTTTTCGAGTTTGAATGTCTCGCAGGCTCGAGAATACGCACCGCGCGGTCCTGGGAAGTTCACGCAAAGCAATTGATTCAAAGGACAATCGTCAACGGGATGACCTTGTTCCGCGCACTTGGCGCATGTTAGTTGGCCCCGACACGAGCTGGTACCATGCTCGAAGCGCTCGCACTTGTAACACTGCCGTGATTCGGGTTGTAGGCTAGGACGGAGCACCGGATGAATCCTGCATTGATATGGTTGGGAAGAGTTTAACGGTCGAATTTGAAGACGATGTGCCTGGTAGGTATTTCCTTATTATCTCGGCTTAGGGATACCCGCCTGACTACCGTGACACCCTGATTTCTCAGGCCTTCTAGAAGATCGGCTTCCGTCTCGTCTGCCATATCTAGTTTCGAGATTATGCTCTGGGAGCTATTGAGGCCGTGGTGGGGCGTGACCTTGATGCCCAGATCGGCAATGCGGGTCTGGCTCAGGAGATATGTGGCCTGTTCCTTAGGTGGTGACTTCTACAAGCAGCGCCTTAGATCTTTGCTTTTTGGTTTTGTAGTGTTCTCTGGTTATTCCTTCTGTTAATAGGGAAATCCGAAGCACGGACATAGAGGAAACAGTGTTGTCTTTTTGAAGGAATTCTATAGTGAATTATCGGGGATAATTTTTACATCTCGGGAAAGTGAAAGTAGGAAGGGGTGGGTATGCAACATCGCTGCGGCCCCTTTGCAGCGACCGATCAGGGTAATGAGAGGGTTTTGATTTATCCGTGCGGCATTGTAAAAAAAGCATGAGACGGGGTCCTTCCTTCTAAAACCTTACCCTGATGGCTTGACAGGTCGTGGAGCTCTCTGCCTGGTTTACAGATGACATTGTGGGCAAGTGTGAGACTCGAAAATGCCTGCAAAAATGCTTGAGAAACTACTATCAAAAAGCATTGCCATGATACCAAACATAAAAATGGATTAATCTCAAGTAATGACGAATAGACCAGCTATAACCCCTCTCTTTAGCTGAGGAGGCGAAGTGATAGAAAAAGTTCAAAAATATAATTACCCGGACAAGAGGGTTAGTCCTGAACCACACCACATGACAGAAAACTCGCTAGAAATCTGTATACGCTGGGCAGCGCTC
Source organism: Haemaphysalis longicornis (assembly GCF_048455015.1). NCBI lineage: Eukaryota > Metazoa > Arthropoda > Arachnida > Ixodida > Ixodidae > Haemaphysalis > Haemaphysalis longicornis. The sequence continues at coordinate 91,222,206 of NW_027526214.1, forward strand.
GGCACGTACTCTCCAATAACAAAAAGTAAGCTACGCCTCACTGAAAACAAAAATATGCAACCACTGCATACTGCCGGTAATGACGTACGTACTTGAAAATTTGCGCATTTGGAACAATTTAGAAGGCAAACTTAAGTAATATCAAAGGGCATCTAAAGCATAACAATATGAGTAACACACAGATACAGAAAACGAGCTTCACGGATCAATGGCCAATCTTCAGTAATGGATATCTTAGTTCAAGTAATGAAAAAGAAATGGACTTGAGTAGTCCATAAAGTGAGATGAACCGACAACCGGAGGACAATTAGGGTAACAGGGTAGATACTAAGAGATGCATCTAGCAGATGGCGAATGCTAATAACACGATGGACGGAAGAAATACGGAAATTTGTTGGCCACCGGTGTAATGAAGAGGCGCAGTACCGGTGCTTTTGCAAGTCACTGGGAGAGCCCTTTGCCCTGCATTTGGACCTTCGTAGGCTGATAATGAAGATGATGAACATGTAGGTCGTGCCTGTGGAATGGGCAATGAACAATAGTTAAAGCGTCTATGTCGTCAATACTGTTACATATTGAGTACCCTTTAAACATACATTTTAACTAGTGATAATAGTTTTAAGGAATGTGCAAAAAACTCACAAGCCACAGTTTCTTGAAGACTGGCGAATGTGCCCTGAATGCGTAGAAGTTTGTAAACACGAGAAAGTTGTATTTCTTCTGGAACCTTTGACCAAACAGCTGTGAGCACTATTGCACAACGTTCGGGCCACTGTGGTATGTGTTGAATGTAGCCAATTGTAAAACCACTTCTTCTTATTTGGTAATCGTTCTTTTTGTGCACCGAGATGTAAGAATTGAACGTGTGTTTTTTTAAAGTTACACAGCATTCTAATTTTGTACCTAATGAGAAGCACATTGTATATCTCTGTTTAAAGAAAAACGCATTTGCAACATTGCCTACAAGTATAACCAAAGCATAATACCTATACGGCAGGGCTAAAATGTTCTACACTTTACTGCATACTAATGACAAATGATATAGTTTGTCAGAAGGCAAATATGCACGTCTATTATATAAATGTACAGTGTTACAAAAGGGAGGGCTAAAATAAATCATTATCATCTTGCGTTTTTAAATTTATTTCATCACTTTTTACATATTCCGTTTAGTATTTCGGTATACCGTAAGCATTCCAGTGGTGGTCTTATTTAAGGTTTGTTCAGGGTAGTACAGCAAAAGCACGTCTTGTTCAAGTTGAGTTAAATACTGCGGAATGTTCCAAAGAAAGGGCTATCAAGCAGCCCCTAAGATTTCGCAAAAATATTTGAGAATAGCGTAAGTCACATGAAGTATTTATTCCCCGCACGGGGCACCTTGTGTATTCATTTAGACGGTGAGCAGCGACACCGCGGACCCCGAGCTCCCCTACATAAGCTGTGTCCAACCGTGACGAGGTGTTTTAGGATGAAGGGTACAAGTCGTAAACGGTGGAAGTCGGAGCCTTGGTCTAGCTCCGCCGATGGGCAGGAGCTCGACCTTCCATCAAGCTTCCCAGAGGCGCGGAACAGATTCGCCTCTTTCCCCCTGGGGAGGTGCCCCGACGCAGCTCGCTGGAGGGTGAAGTGGCGTCTGGCTTCCACAGCGACTCAGTTCAGCGAGCCTGACCTGGTCCTTCCACAGCCGCCCCCCCTCCCCCCCACCCATGGGTTGCCTCAGGCAGCCCAACGCACCACCACGCCGCTTGCTGAGACAGCAGCGGTTGTGGTGCCAACCTCTTCTGTTGGGACCGGTACCGCTCCCGCCGCTGCCTCTTCGTCTTCCAGTGCGTTGGAGGGTGCCGAGGGGATGGACACCGGGGGCCCCGCATCGGTTCATACCGTCACCGCACCGCCCGTGCCACTTCTAGCGTCTCCGACGCCCACAGCGGCGGCGGTTCAAACGAAGAGATCTCGAAAGGGGAACAAGTCCGGGGGGCCCAGTTCGACGGCCACCTCAAGGACATCTGAGGACGAAATGAACGTCGCGCCGTTCCTGCCTGCAACGCAGCGCAAGGAGCGGCCTCCAACTTTCAAGCCTACAGAGAGGCCTAAAAAGCCCAATCCCAGAGTAACAGCCCCGGAAGACGACACATGAGCACACACACAAACTCCATTCATTCTTAAACGTAAATAATTGGAACAGAAAACATCATTCATTGGAACTGCAGAGGCCTCCTTAAAAATCTTGATGATGTGTATGAGATGATGCGTGCCAATCAGCCTAGTCTCATGTGTCTCCAAGAGACACACCTCAATTCCAAACAGACAAATTTCTTAAGTAGGTATATGGTATTCAGAAAGGACAGGGTGGGCTTTACACACTCTTCTGGCGGTGTGGCCATAATTTCCCGGAAAACCTTAGCATGCCACCCTGTCACCCTGAAAAGTGTCCTTGAGGCTGTAGCAATTCGCACAATAAAATTCAATAGATTGATAATGGTGTGCTCTATTTACATTCCTCCTGATCATGCAATTTCGAGCTCTGACTTCGAGGCGCTGGTCGACCAGCTGCCTGAACCATACATCCGAACAGGCGACCTTAATGCGCACAACTCTCTTTGGGGCTCCTCCAGAACGTATGCACGAGGTCGCCTGTAGGAGAAATTTCTTACATCTTCAGGAGCATGCCTTTTCAACTAAAACAGCCTACATACCATAACTTAGGACACAATACATACTCACATCTTGACTTGGGTATTGGTTCTGCAATTCTCTTTCCATGTCTGTTTCCAGTGACCACTTCCCCTCATCACTAACGTATATAGGTAGAGGCCCAAGCAGCCATCTTCCCATAGCAGGTTTAATGAATCAAAATCAAACTGGAGCACATTCACAGAAACATCTAAACTACTCCACACATCCATAAAACACCTACACGTGGAGGAAGCCCCCCAACTCATCACGGTGCACATCCTCGACGCTTGCCAAAAGTCCATTCCCCAGACCTCCAGTGCGTCCCGATACCCCCGATACCCTAGGAGGCCGTGGTGGAACGAGGACTGCAGGTGGGTGCGAGAGGCCCAGAACAGTGCGTGGGGTGTCCTTCGTCGGTACCCCACATCGCAGAACCTCACATCGTTTAAACGGGCAAAGGCACTTCGGACGCGCGTGTGCCGTGAGGCGAAAAGGGAGAGTTGGCGTGTCTTCCTGATATCGCTAAACTCATACACAGACACACACAAGGTATGGACAAGAATAGGGAAACCTAATGGACATCAGACACGTAGCCTGCCCCATGTCAGTACAACAGGGGACACACTGGAAGACCAGGCTTACACACTCGCACAACGTTTCCAACACGTGTCCAGTTCAGCACACTACACGAACACTTTCCTGAAGTACAAACACTCTAGTGAAAAGAATTCCCTAAACGCCAACGACAAATCACAGACTTCTTACAACTCCCTGTTTTCACTACATGAGCGGAGTGCAGCTCTGAGCAAGTGTTAACCCTCCACTCCAGGCCCGGACAACATCACATACACAATGTGGCAACACTTACCGTAAAAACCCGCGTATAATACGAGGTTTTTTTTCAAATTTTACTCTGTTAAATTTGTGCCTCGTATTATATGTGGATCCCAAAGTTTTCCCCCGAGAATTCGCACTTTCGGTTTCAGCGGAGGGAGCGCCATCTTGCTGTGGTGTTAGCTGGCTGCTGCTTCTCTCAGCCGGCGCCATTTTGATTGTTTTGACTGCGCGAAGGATCTCGGCACGTTCACCGCAAGTCTATCAAGATGTCGGGTGCACTAAAACAGTATTCGGCTGCAATTAAAAGAAAAGTTATTTTATGTGCCGAGACCATCAGAAATTGCGCTGCAGGACGACAGTTCGGCGTTAACGAAGGCAGCATTCGTGGGTGGAGAAAGCAACTGGTGCTTGACTGGATAAAGTTTGTGTGGTGTCGGCGGCCTGGAGCACTGTTGGGGATTCCCGTCAGTGCTCGTGTTGGACGCCTTTCGCTGCCACCTGGCCGATTCCGTGAAGAAGTTGTTGCACGAACCCCGCACCGAACTCATTGTCATGCCAGGAGGAATGACATCCCAGCAGCTGCAACCGCTAGACATTTGCATCAACAAGCCTCTCAAAGACTGCATCGGGTCCTGCTACCAAGAGTGGATGAGGACAGGATACCCGTAAGTGACAGCTACCGAATGGCTGACGCGGGTTTCTCCAGCGGTGCTTTGTGGCTGAATCGCGGATGCGTGGGCCAGCATTCCAGAGGAGCTCGTCAGTCGCTCTTTTAAGAAATGCGGCATCTCGAACGCCCTTGATAGCACTGAGGACCACTTTCTGTGGGAAGACATTTCCGACAAGGCGACTTCAGCAGACAGCGGCAGCGACCCTGAAGATGACTAAACGGACGTCGGGAGACGGTGCCAGCGAAAACGGACAAAGACTGAACGGTAACTGCAGTGCAAATAAATGTTTTATGTGCTCTTTACCTCGCATTATATGCGGATGAAAACTTTTTTTCTGATTTTGATGTCCCCGAATTACACCTCGTATTATACGCGGGTTCGTATTATACGCGGGTTTTTACGGTACACGCAGACACACTCGAAACACTTCTACATATATATAATACAATATGGCTTTCGGGGCACATACCAAAGTCTTGGAGGGAGGCAATAGTAGTGGCATTTTTGAGGGAGGGAAAGGACCCGTCGTCCCCCTCAAGTTACCGTCCTATAGCCCTGACGAGCTACCTGTGCAAGCTCTTCGAGAAGATGATCAATCGCAGGCTCGTGTACTTCCATGAGTACAATGGTCTTCTCGAGGGCTGCCAGGCAGGCTTCAGGGCGGGGCTCTCCACCAATGATCAGCTTGTTGCGTTGGGATCCTACATAAAAGATGCCTTCATTCACAAACAGTTCTGCATTACAGTCTTTGATATTGAAAAGGCCTACGACGCGGGATGGCGATACCACATCTTGAGTGACTTGAAGTCATTCGGCATTTCGGGCAACATGCTTAGCAATCTTTCTAGCTACATGTCTGAACGAACTTTCCGTGTAATAATTGGTAGTGCACTTTCTAATGTACATGTTCAGGAGAATGGTGTGCTTCAAGGAGGTGTTTTGAGCTGCACACTCTTGATAGTGAAGATGAACTTCCTCCAACCCATTGCCACCAACCATTTCTTGTTCAGTTTATGTAGATGATGACCAAATGTCTTTTAAATCATGTAATATGTCAATCTGTGAACTTCAAGTACAGCTCGGCGTGAACAAACTTGCTGGCTGGGCGGACACAAACGGTTTTAATCTGAACTCCGCTAAAAGTACTTGCGTTGTGTTCACCCGTGTTCGCGAGATCCATGTTGACCCTGACATTACTCGAAACGGCGTGTCGATTCCTGTAAAAAAGGAGCACAAGTTTTTAGGCCTAATATTCGACAACAAACTAATATATCTTCCTCATCTGAAAATGCTTATGCAAAAATGCCTAAAAACTATGAATATCTTTAAAGTCGTCTCTCACCAATCGTACGGTGCAGACAAGCAGCTACCCCTGCGTCTTTATACTGCACTGGAGGGATCTCGCTTGGACTACGGCAGCGTCGTATATGGGTCTGCTACGAAAACGGCACTTAAAATCATTGTCCTAGTTCTGCATTTGGGTCTTCGCCTTGCTTGTGGCGCCTTTCGCACCAGCCCTGTTGAAAGCCTCTATTCAGAGTGCCACAAATGGTCCCTGTATCACCAGAGGATATACACTGACTTGTTGATTGCCTCTAAAATCATGTCTCTGACAAAATATCGTCTTAACTCGACCATTCATGATGCATCCTCACAGCAGCTCTTTCGAAACCGTCCATCTATTTCCATGCCGTTTCCTCTCAGAGTGAGAGCAGAAGCTTCTGAGCTAGCAGTGTCATTTTCATACATTCACAAGACATCCATTATTGTTTTTATTGCACTATGGCAAGCCACGGATGTTTCCTGTGACCTGTCCTTTGTGCAGTTCGACAAAAACAAGGCACCGAGGGCAGCTATTATGCAGCATTTCCTCTTCCTGCAGGGTAAGTACCAGTGTGCAGAGTTTTACCCCGACGCATCAAAGACAGCTGATGCTGTTTCTTGTGCTGCGCACGGACCGATCTTTAACGTGGCAAAAAGAATGAACTCCCACAACAGCATTTTTACACGTGAAGCACACGGCATTTTACTTATTTTAGATCACATTGTCCTACATCAAATTCCAAAGTCGATAGTGTTTGCATATTCTTTGAGTGTTGTACGTGCTCTTTTGTCCAGAAAACGCTCAAAAAATTATGTAAGCAATCTTGTTTTTAAGGTCCTTATGGCGGCATACGCATCAAGTCTTGAAATAACAATGTTGGGTTCCTGGCCACTGTGAATAGCCGGGAATGAAACCGCAGATGAAATGGCCACTGCTGCTACACTCTTGAATTCAGTGGGCATAGCAACACTGCCGTAAACATATATGGAGCCACACATCAAACACCAACTTCACAACACAAGGCAAACACACTGGAGTGAACAGACAGAGAAGTTACACGTAATAAAACCACACTTGGGACCATACGCTACTGCCTCACACACCAGACACACTGAACTCACCTTAGCTGGGTTGCCGATAGGCCACACACATATAACACACTAACACCTGCTCACTAGCTCTCCACGACCTGGGTGTAGCAGGTGTGGGGAGGGCCTATCTGTTATCCACATCCTAATCACATGCAAAGCACTCGACACAAGAAAACACAGACACTTCAAGGAACTATACAGACAACACATTCCGCTACACCCTTCCTTTTTTTTGGGTGACAATGCCATGACCTCTGTGCAACGCGCTTTTAAATATTTGTCTGATGTTACCTTTTTAAACCTCATTTCCTATTATGCGTAATCAAAACTTGCCCAAACACCAGCCATCACCAATGCCATTGATTGATTTTACTGTTATTCTGGCTTTATTAGCCTCTATTTTCTTTTAATACTTTTGTTTGGTGCTCTTTGCCCCAGCTGGCTTTGCGCCAAAAAACTCCAACCATCATCATCTTCATCGAAGGCTTTATTATGGTGCCACTGAATCTCCACTGGGAAATTTATACATCAGGACATCAAATGAGTGGGCGAGGTCGCAATGCGAACATTTATTTTATTTTTGGCAATAGTGCAGCCGAAACTGGTAGTATCAAACATTTATTGAAAGGTGCACTAGTTATCATCTGATACTAAGTTCTAAGCACGTTTATAGGGTCGTCAAACACTAAGCAGTCCCAGCATTATTGCACCAAGCATTTTTTTTCTGCAACGAAACTGCAAGACAATTCTACAAATGCACGCCATCTGAATGCATGCCTTTGCTTGCCGCTTAAACCAAGCATCCAAATTAAACATATAGCCCAATCTCAGTTTAACACCTCTTGTTAAGATATAAAACTTGAGTATTTTAGTGTTTCGTCACCGATGCGGAAGCTGTGCGTAGTCTCTTTGTTTAATAGAAGCACGGTGGAGTGTGCCCACGCACTTTATTGTGGCATTATTAGGTTTCCACGCCGCACCTCCTCAAACTCGGGTTAAATCCCCCTTCTCTTTTGAAGGAACCGTTGGCGATTGTTGGTGAAATTGTGTTAAGCTGTGTAGAATGTGCACAAAAAGTTGTGCAGTCCTGCTGAACGGTTTCTTCATTTCGCTTATAATAAATATGATCACGAAACTAACGTTCTTGTGAGAGGTTGGAAACTCGTTCAGAGGGCTCGTAGACGGCGGCTTTTCTTGTAATAATTTGTTGCTTCCAAGTCACTCAGAAGAAAAGCGGTACAATTTTGTAGGCAATTACTATGACTGCTACTCTCTCTACTCCCACAAAATGTCAGGACAGAGATAGACAGGCTTCGGAGGGGAAAAAATAACTATATCGGAACAAGTGAATAACATCGACATAGAAACTAAAAATAGCCTTCTGCTCCAGCGTGTGGTTTGTCTCCTTTACTACTTTCATTTGTTTTATATAGAGTTTATGATAACGTTTTGGGATGAAAAACTATTTAACCATTGGGTGTGGAAATATATTTCGTTAATTTCAAAATTGTTTACCAGATTCACAATATTGCCTCCATGGTACATAGGCAGTTTTTTCTCAATGGCGTAAGATACTTCTACTTCATGGAGAGAAGTGTATCTGTTTTTAATGTGGGAGGTGGTCTTGTATACAAAAAGCCGAGCTTAAAGAATATTTATAATAAAAACTGCGGGTTTTAAAGAAATCTATTCCTGCAATAAACGTATCTGTTCAGGGACCCGTGTATACAGGCAGCAGTCTTTTTCTATAAGTGTTCTATCTTCTGAAATGTTTGAGATTTTAGTTCCGCACTAAATGGTTACAAGAAACCTTTCTCCCTACGAGCCAGCTCACGCTCACAGCAAGCACCTACGAGAGCACGGACCCCCGTAAGGTCGTCCCAACCTACGCGCATAGAGCAGAGATTGCCGCAGCTATTCGCTCTGGTGTCCCCTCTGTGGCCAACGCACGAGAATGGCGAGACGTGGCTCCTGCGTGACATAACAGGTAAGTATAAGCTCCGAACAGCGTGTTCGTCGTCACACGTCTTGCCTAGTATAACTCGTGCATATATCCAGCTACCATAAATAGGCTGAAGAAACTCCGCACGCTGACCACAGAAGCGGCTTAACAAGAAGACTGCCGGACTGCAAAGCGACAATCTATGCGTCGTCGACCATGTAATCCGTAACACTGCGCTGACGCTTCTGCTGACACGACGTGACGCCGAGTGAAGCATCCCGAATTTAAGTGCAGGTAACGCTAAAGTCTGTCACTGTAGGATCTACGTGGGGGTCAACAGAACGGCAGTGAGACAGCTCAGCGGCGCAAACGCATAACAGTAAAGCATTATAAGAACTTTTCAAGTATAAGATGAACTATGAAAACCTAGAAAGGACTTATCCAACCGTAGCATATTCCCGCCAGCAATCAAAACAAGTTATCCTAACCTAGAATAACATACCCCAATATTGAAATGACATCCAAAAGCCTACCAACTAATTAGGTATATTTAGCACAATCTCGCGAACCCCAAAAATGACAGCCGAGCCAGGTGAAAACTGACTGATCAAAACATTCGCGTTTTAATACAATAGATCTTTTTACAAAGATCGGTAAGCGACAATTGATTTTATTCATTTCAATATTGGGGTGGAATAATGCTATAATAATAGTAATGTTAATAATATTAATAATAATCGTAATAATAATAATAATTATAACAATAATCAATCATGTATATTTATTGTGCCCAGGAACAGCCGTGAGGCCTCTGTGCTGGTACACAGATAGATACAGGTGAAAAAAAGGAAAACAAAAAGGGAAAGGAAAGAACACTTTGACAGCGTATAAAATAAAAGAGAAAAAAAAAAGCTTTTAACTGTATATTATAAAGTATACCATACAGATCACTACAAAACGTAGATAGCGTATACACTAAATGCAATGACCACAAACAAAACTGACAGGACACAACAGAATTGGTAATTACATCGTACCGGTGAAACAGAACATCTGCACACTACAGATAATCGTGTAACCTTATAACAGCAATCCATAAAATGGAAAACAACCAAAGAGTCATATAAACAGCATACTCTCTATACAGTAAGGCAAGCAGGTAAAAAGAAGTCTCTATAACTAGAACAAGATGCATTCAGTATGACGGAGCAAAGAAATATTCCATATAGTTCCATGTAAGAGGATAGGAGGGAGCATATTAGCGAATGAGAATTCTGGAAGTGTCTGAACTGAACCGATTGAAGGAGCTGTTAAAAATATCTACGTCTGCAGAGTAGAAGTTACACGTGCTCTGTAGCCTGAACAGCGGGGAATATCTGTTACAGACCCTGAGAGTACGAAAAGGATGACATTTTCTTGTGCTTTTAATAGGCACTCTTAGCTGGAGCTCAGAAAGCAATTGCGCACTGCTAATTTGTCCATGTATGAGCTTAAAAAGAAATAAGAGGTCAGCTGTATCACGCCTAGCCTTTAGCTCAGGCAGCACTTGCAAGTACCGTGGTCCAGAGTCAAGACGGTGATACCCGTGAGGGAAGCGATTTCTAAGTAAGGACAGCAGCTTATTCTGCACTTTATCAATGGCCCTGCTGTTAGATTTGCATGTACCATCCCAGAAAACACAGGCATATTCCAGTAGGGGACGACAGACAGTGGAGTGCAGTTTCAGGAAGGACTTTGCACTACGGAATTCTTTCGACATCCAGCAGACCTTGCCCAAGCGGCGGAGAGCTCGCTGTTTGATGAATCGTACGTGCGGTGTTAAAGTCAGATGGTTATCAACGAGGACGCCAAGATCAGTTGTCGTCGAGATTTGAGGCAAAGTAACATCGGGAACTGAGTAGTGATAAAGCAGGCAGTCTGTTTTACGCGTGTATGACAACACTTTGGTTTTCGCGGCTTTCACTATCAGTTCGTTCCCTTTACACCAGATTGTAAATGCATCCACATCTCTTTGCAAATTCCCGCAGTCACTAAGAGACGAAACTTCCCTAAAAATCTTGATGTCATCAGCATAAAGTAAAAAAGAAGAATGCCTTATAGCAGCTGAAACATGATTGACAAATAAATAAAACAAAAGAGGGCCTAGAACAGACCCCTGTGGCACACCACTTGGAACTCAGTAACGATAGGATTGCTTGCCGTTAACATTTACGTAGCAGGTCCGCCCCCGCAATTAACTAATTAGGAGGTCAAGAATCGAATTATCTATGTTCAGGAGTGACAGTTTAGAAATTAACAATGGGTGACTGACCACATCAAAAGCCTTGCTCAGGTCAAAGTTACACAGCATCAAGCTGCCTCCTATGATGAACCGGTTCGGACTCTCGCTGCATGAAAGAAACGAGGTTAGTGGCTGTGGACCATCCGGACATAAACCCGTGCTGTTCGGAAATTAGTTTGCCCTTAACAGTGGAAGTTAAAACATCGTGCAACACAGTCTCAAAAAGATTAGACGCTGCACACAGTAGTAAAATAGACCGATAGTTTCTAGCACTATCTTAAGCACCAGTTTTGAAGACAGGGACCATGCGTGCTAACTTCCAGGCTGCTGGAAAAGTAGCAGATTGAATTGAATTATTAAAAATAGCTGTTGGTATGGGAATCAGAAGCTCCCCTAAGTTTTTAATATTGCGGGAGGAATGCCCTCAGGGCCTCAGGAAAAGGATGTTTTGAGGCGCTTCAGGGCTTTCCGAACGTCGCCCTCACTTTTTCTGGGAACGCAGAAATTAGACGACGCAGAGGAAGAGTTGGCCACAATGTTAACTTCACCCTTTGGAAATACTGAGCTGAAATGATCCGCAAAGCCATTAGCAACATCTCCAATCGGGTTTCCATTGTCGTCTAGAAGGTTAACGATTTCGGCAACCTTTCCAGCAGATCGAGAGCGAATATACTGCCGGAAAATTTTCTGGTCGCACGTAGCGCTGATTTCTACATTGGCTATGTAGTCTGACCGATCGCGATCATACAGCTCTTTATACATGTCTCTGAAATACTTAAACTCCTTTTTCCAAGCTTCGGATTGCAGCCCACGAGTTTTCTTGTGAGCACGGGCTTTACATTTTAAAGCCTTTCGCAGTTCCGCAGAAAACCACTTCGGAAATTTAGATTTCTTTCCGGACGTTCTTGGTATAAACATTTGCATTCCTTGCTGAATAATTGTAGAAAGATTCTCGACTTGGTCATCAACAGAGGGAAGTTTGACGAGGAGAGACCAGTCAGTGTTACATAAGTAGTTACAAAAAGCAACGTAATCTCCCGCAGCATAATTGTACGTCGGATGTGCAGATTGGCCGGAGCATCTCGATTGCCCCAACACATACGGCAGTGAGATATGAAGGACAGGGTGAAATTTTTCGGGACGGACCAGCAAGGTATCCGACACAGAAATGGTAAGGCCCGCCTGGTTGGAAAAGCAAAGGTCTAAAACATTACCACAAATGTTTTTACACCTATTACTTCGTTCCACACCAGTAAAAGAAATAAAGTCTAACAGTCTAAAGTCTAACGGGCCTTCTGGTAAATGTAATGATGATCGTGTCTGACCGTGCGATCATCCCAGTCTACACCGAGAACGTTGAAATCCCCGCGTATAATAAATTTAGTGTCTGGGTAGGCATTAACAACATCCTCTATTGATGTGACACAGCGCTGAAATTAGGCGTAGTTTATGGATCTAGGTATATAAAAGGTAGAAACTAGGATACTATTTTTCTAACACCGAGAACCTTCACCTACACTGATTGTGCAGCAGTTTTGAGGTCTTACTGACGACGGACGCTCAACGATTTGTCCACCGCAATGAGCACTCCACCACCGCAATTTTGAGAAGTGGGGCCAACAAAACAACATAATTATCGGTAAAATAATCGCTAGACGGAATTTCTGAGGATAGCCAAGTTTCGGTAAGGACGATTACATTATGTGAGGAAGAAGCTATAGAGAAAAAAAAACTCAGCAGATTTGGTATGCAAACCACGGATAATTTGGTAACAAACACTGATCAAGCGGGCGAGGAAAGTTAAAACAGGTGCAGCATGGACTCACGTAGTACGCCCCGGAAGGTCTTAAAAAGACACTCATTTGGCCAAAGAGCTGGATCCTGGAGTAATTCATAGCACACGTTGCTTACGGCAACATAGATGGAGGCATAGGTATTGCACTTAGTTCTTATCCGCTTGCAAGCAAGAGGAGCAGCATCTCTGGCCATCAGGTACGAGCACAGCTGGGCTTCCGTGGTTTCGGGTGAAAGTTTCGTGACGAACAGAGCCTTCGGCAGCCGCCGCCGCTGTACCACCATGAGCTCAGATAAGTCCGAGGTTCCAAAGGATGCGGGTTGATGAGCCTTGCCGTTGACATCACCAATGCTGGTGTGGCGCTCGGTAAATCCTCCTCCTACAGCTGATGGTTGCGATGCGAAACACGCAACGGCACTTGTGACGACAGCATTCGTGCTGGAGCCGGGTGATGCAAGCTGCCGTTGCAAACGCTGCTGTTCGTGTTCAGCCACCGGCTGGTGACGGTGGCTGAACGTTTTTGGCGCACCACCAACAGTAACAGCAGGAGCGGCTACGACGGCAGCGGCGAACGACGCTGTAACGGGGACTACAGGTGACCCATACCTAACCATACCCGACGCCGCGGTTGAAAGCATCACGCCGGGAGAAGAGGAGGCCTTGGGGGAGGCCGGCAGGGAAACCGGTTGCCGCGCGGCGAGCTCTTCTCGGAGTGTGCGTACCTCTTGCCGAAGGGAAACGACGATGGCAGTGTGGTGGGCCCGCTCGCGCTCAATCTCCCGATGAAGGCTGTCAAAACCCTGCATATTGTCCCGGCGCACGTGATCAGTGTCGTCACGCAGTCGGGCAAATTGGTCACTCAAAAAAGAATTGCCCTCCAATTCGTCGGTGAGGAGCGCACGGAGGACAGCAGCATCAGCCCCAACGCCAACTGGTTGGGACGGCGAAGCAGGGGCCTCTTCGGCCGGCGAACTCCGTCGGAGGGAAGAGGGGGAAGATCGCCTGGTGGCGGATAGGCCAGTGTCGTTGCTCGTCAGTGAAGCTCTGCTGCTAGGCCCAGCTGCCACCTCGGCCGTCTCACACAGATTGCATTTGAACGGCCGGGCACCGGACTTCAGAAGTTACGGCTCCGCATCCGGCCAAGCAACACACTTCGCGTGCACACGTTTTTTACAGGCGGCACACCGGAAAAACGTTTGCTTACCGGAGAATGCCTGGGAGCACAAAATACAAAAATCCACACAAGGCGCCATCTTGCGCCGCAAGATGGCGACTAGTATTATTAATAATATTAATAATACTAATATTATAATATTATAAATACAATATTATAATAATATTATAATATTAATAAGCGTATAATAATTTGTTACACACAACTTTGAATACCATCTTTGAAGGTTTTAGAGCATATAAATACGATATTCTGAAGTTTCATATTTTTGCCATTTTCTCTACAGACAATTTCGTGACTTTTTATTTTAAATTTGCGTTCTGAGAAAAAGAACTTTGTTGATTTGTAGCAGCTGCATTGAGCTAAGGCATTGGCGTTGTGAAATAAATTTAAGGTACCATCTCAAGTTCTACATTGGCATTTGAATGTTCTTACATCAAATATGCTCTGAAACAAAACAAAGAAAATTTTTACAACGGCACTATGCTATTGGTGGCGAAGGGGCAAAACTTCCAACAGCAATATTTCTTCATGACTTCAAAAGCATTGAGCTTTTTGTTAGAATAAGGATGGCTTGTGTATCTATAGAAACACAAACCTCAATGTCCGCATTGGTAAGACGAATGTGTTTTCTCCCCAACAGAAATAAACACTGGACCGAAAACAGGAATCAATGGTAAAACCATCGCCATCGCATATTGGCCGTATTTTAGGTGAAAAGTGTGTATGAGTCAAGCCAACTGTTTGAAAAAGTAAGGGAGAAAAATTTATAAGTAACTTCGCATAGAACAGGTCATGTTTTGCGAGGTAACGACCTTTATTTGTATAATGACGCGTCATCTGTGCAGGAGGCTTCAGTATTTGCGTCTTCTCGTCATGCAATTCGAGTAGACCTGTCGCCCTGTGCAACTCAGCCGGTAGCAGCACGTGGTATTGCTAACCTCTTATGTTTAGTTCTGAACGTTATCATGAAAACGTTAACACTTACCCGTTTTGTAAAGCTCATCACGCATCAAATACAATATTTTTTATAGTCTTTGTTCGCTATTGTATCTATAATTTATACTCGCTTCGGGCGGGTAATTGCGGAGATGCTCGATTTTCCCTACACTACCACAAGATGATGAGCTGCCGTGAAAAAGTTGCAAATTGGCATTTTTACCATAAGTCACTGCGTGAACACCACCAACCGCATCTGTAGAAATAACCACTTCTGTTCCTCAACCGTATCCAGTTTCAGTAGATGAAACTGGAAATAAATCTTGTCATTTTGGAGTGATTCTCCACCCGGAAGCGAGGCTTTAGAGTTTCCACATAAAATCTTCTCTTAATCATTTAATCCTTAAATCCGCGAAGGCACCTTACTCTTACTAGTTAAGCCGGGGAGCAGTGAAACGCCTACTACTGACTGAGCATTTTCTAAAGCAGATTTCCAGTAAACGGCGCCGTGACTCAAGTTTACGTCTCCATTGAATGGTCAGTCACGGGCTACCTGCGTATGAATGGTATAATAGTTACTGAATGCATGGTGACAATCCCGGTTCATATATATTACAAAAAAACTGGGGCCAAAATAAATAGCAGAACCAAATTAAAATACTTATTGTGCGTAGAGAACAACTCACAAACAGTGTGGTACAGAAAGTTTACTTCAAGAAAGGTGTAGTTTTGCCTTAAACGCCCATAACAAATGTGTATTCTTAGAGTCGTGTTCATACGAGTTTCTAGAAATGCTTTCGTTTTCTGGTTTGTCTCCACGAAAACTGAGTTAATAAAACAATGTCTATGGGATAATTTTGCTTAACTCGAAAAGCTAAATAAGCGACACCGGTGTCCTTATTTCAGCTATAAATTGCTGTAAATCGTAGTGGTTACCTATGCTGCCCGCAAAAGAACTGCACACGGAAAGAAGCACAATAAAAAAGATTATTGAAAGTCGTGTTTATTAGGAAACTAAACTGTCGAAAAAACTTTGTACATGTAACTAGGTGCTGTCATATTCTTGAATTTTTTATTGCTTTGCGCAATAACCCCGACGTTGATGCAATGTTATTGCAGGCGTAAGCGATACAACACTCGAACGGTACCAAATGAACGGAGCACAGTATTGACCAGTAATTTGTTGTTGATATAGTGAACAATAGAGAATTTCGTAAAAATTAATGACGGCAAGCGATAGAGAATAAAAAGGAAACAGGCAACACAATATTTTGTAACGTAGCCAAAGACGATGGAAGTTTTCAAGGAACAAGCGTTTATTGGAATGCACTTCTGCTCCACAAAAAAAAAAAAAAAAGAACAAGTGGAGTAGAAGCAGTCACCGAAATGTCGCGCGCTGAATGGCATCGGTGAATCTAATGACGGGATGATCCCTTTGCCGGTATTTAACTTTCGGCGCTAACCGTTCAAGCCCTATCACGTCATATCAAGAACGTTGGCCAGCGAAAATGAACATTTGTTTGCAAATCAATGGTTTGCGAATCATACACAAAAGGAAGACGGCTGCGCGTCTTTGGTACAACTTTATATAAGGCAGCATGCCAGACCAGACGCTTTAAGCAAAAAAAAAATCCCCAAATTAGATGGTATAGTTTGCGACATTACTTCCCTACCCTCGAAGTTCCATCGATCCGTTGCAAAAAAAAACCGGAAGTAGAAACTTAGAAAGTCCGCCATTACTCCCGCCAATCTCAAATATTCCTTCGAACGAAGCAAAATGGGAACTGGACGTCGTAACTTAAAAAGTCCGTCATCTTGCGTTGTAGGGCTTAATGCGAACTACGCGCACGTCGTCGGGCCGGGTGGTTCGTCAAGATATCGTGAGTAACCTTTGCTTACTTGTCAGATATATTTGCCAACGTGTATTTGACTTCTGTAGGGCAGGAGGTACGATCAAAGGAGCTTCTGACTCAGTCGGCCGCCCCACATCGTTGTCGAAACCCACACAAGGTAACTGGGTGGTACTCAGCGCTGCAGTGACGAAGGGTGTAACGTCTGGCATCCTCTTGGTGCAGGTTCACATACCTCCAGGAGCAAGCGAGCGGGCATCTTCCGCCAAATGTGGTTTCTAGGAAGACGACCTCTAGGTTCTCGTTATCTACGTGCGGCAGTATCGCTTTAAGCATTTATTCTCCCTTGTTTCATATACAAACTTTAATGAATTAATATGTGAAGTTTTGTCGATAGTCGTGTTGAAAAAAACGTTACAAAATAGATGAATCCATCCCACTTCTGTGTTCAACATCGACGCATGTTCAGACGATAGAGGCCAGTGACGGCTTCAGACAGACAATGCTCAGGAAGAAGTCGAAGCACCATCCGCTCTCACGAAAGAGCAGTCTTCCTCACATTTGTCTACAATCGCCTTGATTATAATATTTACAATCTCTCGCCAGACAAACTTTCATGGCTGCGCGCTTTTGCGGGTCATTTAAAGCAGCCCTCGAAAGGACTGATGTGGTCTGCCTACTTGTGAGAAGTGCATTGCGATCGTCTGAACGAGGCGGGCCCTTGTCTCTCCAGCGCTTCCTCAATTTGTTTCTCAATTCCGTCCATTTTCTAAAACTTCCTTCGACCCGATGTTAAATAAGCATCACATGTATCATTGCCAGTCGTTTTTGCCGGCGTGCCTTGGCATTGACAGTGGCTCGTATTACTTTTATGTACTCATGATGCCATGCCTTTCATGAAGGTCTTACTGGTTTGCATCGACTTCTCCGTTCGGGTTCGTCGATAGAGATTTGCAGGAACGATTTCTCTACATCTCCAATCAGTGCAACATTTTGCTTGCTCAAATTGATTTAAAAACCCAGCAATTCCTCATTGAAGTTAGGTCGTACTTCCAGGTTGTTCTTTGACGACATACCCTTCGGTGTGTGTAAACACACGTCGAATACTACACGACATTTTTTCCTGGTTCGGTCCTCTGGAATAAGCCTGTGATGGGACACATAGCAACATAGTCCAGTGAGTGGTTCTAAATATTTTTGCTCCCCTTCTGCCACTCCGAGTGTCACATACTCTGACATCACATGTTCGTAGGAACGCACAATGGCTTCCTTCAGGTTACCTTTTTAGTCAATTGTAAGAGCCTTTTCATGTTTTTTTCCTCTTGGTATCCACTATAACGTTCTCCTTCCAAGGGAACTTGACTATAGCCACCATGTCGCTGCTCCCTGTTATGCTCGATTTGTTCTATGATATCGCTCTCTTGAGCACTACAACTAGATTATCCTATGCCAATTGATTCCATGCTCCAGGCTTAGCAGAAGGTTTGTTGCCTTCATTTTTAATTTCAGAACCATGTCTGCTTAGGTTTACGTTATTCCGGTTTTACTTTTATCCGACGGGCCTTGCACTGCCTAACTTAGAGATGTTTCGACGGGCATAGGTCGCTTTCAAGTGTATGTTTTTTTACTCGTACGAAAGTTGCAAGAATAACAGGAGCCTACCAATACTCTTATAGCCCTTTCGCCGTCGTTTTGGTCCGGTCGTTAGCGGCTCGTAGTTGCAGTTATTATATTTGTTTCTTCATAATCTGATTCAGAGCAGGCAGTCCGCCTCTCATTATTACGTCAATCAGAAGAGCTTCTATTACTTTTGGTGTTTTATTCGTGGGACTATAGCTATGTGAACTACGTCCACGTGTTGGATTTTCTTGTTTGTTCGAAATGTCCCGATTCGCCGCCTTTTCTCTTCTATAACGTTCGCAAGTAATTATTTTGGAAGTTAAATTTAATCGAATGGCCGGTGGATTCTTCTGTCGAAAAGACAAGGGCAAAGGACCCCAATTCATTCTATCGCCGTCTCCAAAAAAAAAAGGCGTGCTGTATATTTTTTGTAGCATACGGGGTAGACGTCGTCGGCTTTGCTTGCTGAGCTTAAATGCACCACGTTTTCTTGCCGCACCGTTCTACCAGCAGACATATTATGTCGCCCGTTGCATTGCTTGCAGTTCGCTCATGCTCTGCAGATGCGTGAGGTGGGATTTGGTCAGGTGCACCAGGGGCGTACTGTATTCTCTGTGATAATGACGTTGTTTTGATTCATTGGTGTTCACCTACGGCAGTCGTCAGTCGTATGGTTTTCTGTCAGTAGAAACGGCATTTTGTATCCGCTGAGCTGTAGAAGCTGGAAGTTTGTAGCAGCTGCTCCATGCTTTTTTTTCGCAGCTACCTTCCTCGGTTCACGCCGTGTTTATTCCCTAAAGCATAACTGCCTTCTAATAAATCTAATACCCCTGCCCAGCTTTTCAGCGCACTCTTTTTACGCTGAATTTTGTCGCCCAATAACTTCCGCGGCGGAGCTGCCTATTATCGCTTCTATGTACTTGACTTTAACTCTAAACTCCGGTGGAAATCCCATTTTAAATACCAGAAATAATATTTTATGTGTTACTCCCGATTTACACCTTCAGGGATCTCAGCGGCATTGTATTTACCTGCACTCTTTGCTTAAGACTGTTGAGGTCACCAATTTATTAACCACAACTTACCTTCTGTAGGTTCCATACCTAGCTCATGTGCAGTTTCCGCGATTTTTCTCGATTTCTGAACATAAATTTTGGTATTTTTTGTAGCTTCATTGTGATTTTCTTCTGGGAAGTATTGAAGTCGTCCTATAGCAGCCGCTGCTTCGGAGTTAGATAAGCTCACACATTTTTCAACTTCTTTTCTCTCTGTCATGTCAGGTCTGAGGTGAGAAGCTTACTCATAATGGTGAAAAAAGGGGCCAGTCCAAAGCTCTTTCTGCGAACTTTATTATTTCCTCTTTGGAGCGCGTACTACCTCAGCTGTGTCCTGCGCTTTTGTAGGGTCCACGGCTTGGCCAGCGTTGCTATTTATGTTCGTTTGTACAACACGCCTGAATTCGAGTGTTGACAGGATTGCCATTATTTTCTTGTGCTCAATTATTTTGGTAAATTCGGCATTCGCTGTTTTTTGAGACTTATACTCCTCCATTTCTCCATATGCGTTGTTTTAATTCACTCGTTTGTTCCTCAGTGCGAATAACTGTTCTCTAAGGATTCCTTGATTAATTTGTTGCTTGGTTGCATCGATATGTTGCATGATCTGACAGCGAAGCACCATCCCTTTCTTCGTTATCGCTACTTTCCTCATTTGTGATGGTGACGCCTTATTTGTTAGCCGTGCCGATGCCTCTGTTGCCCACTTCGGTTTTGTCGCGTGACCCGGATCCATCCGGTGCTCCGGCGCTGTTTTCTTTTGGGCTGCACAGTAGCAGGTAGGCGATCCTTCAGGGCGGGAAGTTGGAATAGTGGTCATGTCACCACTTCTTCAGACAAGCAAGACAATTCACGGCACGGAAGCGACAATGTTTAATGAAGAAGAAGCATCACGTGCTCGGAAGACGGAGCAGTCTTCTTAACATTTCGTTATCATATACCGTGATGATGACATTTACCAAGGTACATAGGAAGAATAGAGAGTTATAGCAGATCAGAAAAACGGTTACGGTACGGTACGCGGTACCCGTCACTGGGCCGTACCGGGAAGGCTCGTTTTAAAAGTTTAGTGGACCGTAACTACCGGTCATTCTACTGTGACTATGAACGAGTTGGGTTGTACATTGCCTGGCAATTCTTCGTTAGTGTGTGCCGTTGCCTGTGCTGAAATATCAGATTTTAGTTATCAAAAGCACTAAAGGAAGTATTTAAAAAAATGTGCAACGCCACCACGGAGATTCGAACTAGCGACCGCGTGAACATAAAGCGGGTGTTTTACTTTTACGCCATCTCAACAAGTGGCCCCAGCTGGTCAAGCTGGGCCCTCAGTACATACCGCTTGCTGCTTCTAGTTTTTTGTTGTATTTACACTCCCTCGCACTAATTCCACCTGTTCCTCACTCGCCGATTTGTAGACCATCCCCATGTTGCTGTAATACAAGTTATGTAGCCGGATCGCCTTTATTTACCCTAAAAGAAGCTATGGTACATGCTGCACTGGACGACACAAGCCACGGCAGTTGGATCGGGGCCGTATTTTGCTTGCTGCTTGAGCGGTCAGAATCGCGCGAATTTCACTTGTTGCAACCTCATTTTTCTTAACCGATATCATATTTGGAATCTGTTCGACCAGGCGTTAGCCAAGCGTACGTCTATCAAACTCTTCAAAAGCGGCCGTCAGCTTTGGAACGACCGACACGGTTCGTCTCGGTACCATCCGGCCTGGTTGCTAATATTTACGGTAGGGTTGTGGTGTCCAGACGGTAGACTTTCGGATGGTGGTGTTCAGACGGTAAACGTTACCGTCAAGGAACAGTTTTTCTGATCGGCTATAACTCTCTGATAGCAGCGACCGTCCTGTTCAATCGTCACCTTATTCCAATCGTCTGGGGTGGTTTGCCGTCGTTCTTCGATGATGCGGGTTGCTGTAGATTGACTCAATGTATTTTCTCCGTCGAGAAAGCTTTCACGGAATCTGCAATTGCTACTTGGGTGGCTCCATGTCACAGCGAAACCTGGTTGCTCAAGGTGTTCCCAAGTTGTTATGCAATCCGCCTTGGAAGAGCGTTGGTCTCAATGTAGCACGTCATGTACGCTGCCGCTATGGCAATGCAGCTGTTCTTAGCTTGTGCCGAAAAGAAAAGATAAGAAGATCTATTAGACATGGTGGAAAGCCCTTGATTGGACATTGATCGGCTACAGAAATCCTGCGGGTCTCGGGGGCGGAGTTTGTCGTTGCTGGAATCGAGGTAGCTCCGGATGAAGTGTAAGTCATTAGATATAATGGGGGTAATAGTACTTCGTCGCCATTTTACCGACAGTGCCTGCTCAGCCGAGACGTCCGGAAGACCAGGTCGGCGTGGCATGCCTAAAAAAGTTTGTCCCCGAATGAGGTCGGCGGACTCACTCATGAGTCCCTTCGCTCAGACTCATTTGGACTCAGACTCACGCGTGAGATTGAGCCGAGTGAGCCCAACTGAGTTTGAGCCCGATTGAGTTTGATTACGCTTGAGACCTAGCGAGTTCTGAGTATATTTTGAGTTTGAGAACATTTTCAGTTCGGAGTACATTTTCAGTTTTGACTTCATTTTGAGTTTGAGTACATTTTGAGTTTGAATACATTTTTAGTTTGCGTACATTTTGAGTTCTGAGTACATTTTGAGTCTTTCAGTCCATTTTGAGTTACAGTACATTTTCAGTTTGAATACGTTTTGAGTTTCGAGTACATTTCGTGTTTGAGTACATTCTCAGTTTGAGTACATTTTGAGTTTGACTACATTTTGAATTGGACAACATTTTGAGATTTAAGTACATTTTGAGTTTGAGTACAGTTTGAGTTCAGTAGATTTTTAGTTTTGAGTCCCTTTTGCGTTTGCGTGAATTTCGAGTTTTGAGTACATTTTGCGTTTCAGTACATTTTGAGCTTTGACTCCAACTGAGTTCTATATTTTGCGCTAAATTTGAGTTTGAATCTGAGTTAGCGCAGATGTGCTGCTCAGCATTGAGTCCAAATTTGAGTGATGGTGATTTGGAAAAACAAATTGTGAGTGAGTTTGAGTGAGCCGCGCCAACTTTGCAGAGGTATGATCCCGAACATCTCCGTAGATGAAAAGACAATAATGTTGTATGAATGCAGGCAAATTGCCTTTAGAGGCCCTTGGCACGGTAACGGTGCATCCTTCAAAATAGTCGATCATGACGCGTACCTCGGACTCAGCACGCTTCTAGGCGGCTAGGTGGCTCCCCTTCACGACTACAAAGAACGCGCCATCTTCATTTAAATATTGTGGTAGAGAGTTGACATGAGCGCCAGACCTATATTGCGTGTTGAAGTATTTTGTTACGGATTTATAGAGTAGCGCACTGCGGAATTCTCGCTGGCGCAGACTTCACCACCCGATACGGGCAGATGATCGTTAAAAGTGGCGAACCAACGCAAAGAAGTTTTTGTATACCTTAATGAGCCCACGACTTGGATAGCCGAGCACGTTTTTGCAACCGCTTTACATTTCCATGAAGAAGACTCTGAAGGCTGTATCACTCACTTCCTTGGGCATTTATGTATCGACTTTATGAGCTTGCAGAGGAGATCTTTGCAGGCTTTTCTTGAGCTCGTGGAGCGATTCCATTTGGGTGTTTTCCCAGCTGGACTAGGTGCCAGTTCTCGTCAACTGCGCGAGGACACTGCAATCGGAACGGTTTGCGAACGGTTCCCGTAGTTAGCGCATTGTGTGAGAAATTATCGCAAGGCCGTGTTGTGTTCGGTCTCGTGCAGTCCGCTATGGCTGAAGTTTTCGCCTGCGATGGCAGTACTCCCGCGTCCTTGAGGACGTGGCCGTAAAACTACTTGATTTCCTCGTACGCAAGCAGCACTTTTCAGGCTTCAGTGTTAACCCTGACATACAAAAAATATCGAGCACACACTCTAACCGTGCGAGGTGTTTTTCTAATCTACTGGGGTATACAAAAACAACTCCTAGGTATTCATGCAGGTGTACTACTTTAGGCGAGCTAGCAAAGTGTGCATGACGTTTTCAGACGTTTGTGTGGCCCTGCACACACAAATGGCATTACTCGTAACTGGTATATGCGGTCTGCGGTATGAATAGGCCTGCTCTTGATTTCCCTTGTTCACCCTTATTTGGTAGTAAACCGTATTGGGATCTATCGAAGAGAACTAGTTTGCATTAGAGAATAGATTTAAAGCGTCCTTTATATATTGCATGGTACATGCGTACTTTTAGGGAAAAAGCTCCTCTCACTCGGGCCCTGCCTCGTCCCTCGTTTCTGCGGTACACGGCACCTAATGTGGATTGTGGCAGGATCCCCCTAGGGATTGGCCAACCACTGATTTGCCGAAGAGGTCAAAACGTCCAACGCGTTCGTTGCTACCCAGCAAAGAGGAGAGAAAAAAGAAGAGGTGGTCGTTTATCGCCTGCGAGCTCAAGATTCTTGCTCGGGCCCTGTCCCGCCCCTCGTTGCTGCCATACACGGCAAAATGATGATGATTGTGGCAGGATCCACCTAGGGATTGACCAACCAAAGATTGGCCGAAGAGGTCAAAACGTTCAACGCGTTCGCTGCTGCCCAACAAGGAGGAGAGGAATAAGAAGAGGTTGTCGTTCGTCGCCTGCTAGCTGAAGACACGTAGAGGGGGTACGCGACACAAGACGTTTTGCAGAAGGCGACGGCCAAGGTGGCTAAAATGTCACACACCCAATTCGCCAACCTACCCATGGAGAATCTCATCGTTAAAAAAGCCCTACATAATCACCACAAATATTGACGTCGTCCACGGGCTTGTCAACGGAGCGGTGGTAAGCTTGACGTGTCGAGTCTTTATATGATGTGTGGACGTATGTTACAGGGTTTTACCGAGAAGCATTTTAGCTTCGCCCCTCTCATCATCATTCACTTCGTAGAGATGGCGGGATTTTTTGTTCATTTGGTACAGTTACCGGTAGTAAACGAAGATCCTTATTTGCCGTCTTTTGTATTCAAAACCTTGACCGGCATAGCTCACGGGCTTTTTGCTGGCTGAATAATGTCGTCGCTGGGCATTTCTTTGATATGTTTCCAGATGGCTTCCCGCTCCCGAAATGACACGCTGTAATTTGAAGGTCGACTAGGTTGGTCTTGCTTTTCGATTTTAATTCGGTTTCTGATAGAGGGGTATAGCACATTTTCAGTTCGAAAAACCACTCCCTGAAGCAACGCAGCGAAGCCAATAATGCCTTTAACTTTTCTTCCAGTAGCACCGTATTCACGTCGAAGACACCGAAGCTTGAAGGCATTTTTGTGGCCGCGTGTAACTCCGATGACACCGATCACATTGTTTCTTCGTTCGTTTCTCCGAGGAATGCAATCGCAGCACCTTTGTTTATATGCTGGTACTCCAGAGTGAGATTATTGACCAAAATGTTGGATACGCTTTGCCCAAAGTACACTATACTTGTTAGACAAAGACATTATGGTCAAGATGGAAACATTGGTCACAACCCAGGGAAGCGTCGACGACACGGCGGTGATCAAAAAGGTTGGGCGGGTATCAGCGGACTGTGATCATCCACGATTCTTGTGCAACACGGTGTTCGACGTTTGTGTCAGAAGTCATGGAATGGTCGGCAGAAAAACGTATGAACTTGTTCCGCAGAATAAATATTGCGCCATTGTCCACGAAAAAGTACATTGACAGAATTCCATCGTGGGACTAGTTAGGAAAAATGTGAACCCAGTAGGGCACGTGCGACAGTTTATGGTGGCAAGAAATGTGGGAGTTCCACTTGGCGTTACCAAATTGCCTCCTGGTGTGAGTATGCGTGGGCCACCTCCTCTAGTCGTAACTTTCTTTAACTTAGATGGAATATTTCGGTCCTTATAGCGTATTCGGCTCCCATGTCTGAGCTCAACTACAGAATAGCTGTGGAAAGAACACTCGACGTCAAACACCGTTTTCCTTGATTTTCGGGTGTGTCAGGGTATCGTATCATGTCTTCTGCACGTTCACGGCCGGGGACTATGCCTCGTAACTTTCGTCGTCTTCTCAGCTTCAAGCTTGCTCATGTCGAGTACTTTGCTGACGCTGTTAGGAGACCGCTAAGGGTAGGTCAAAACCAAACGGTTGAACTTTCGAAGCCATCCGTTGGATGTCCAGAACCGCAGGAGATGTTGCAGCCATTTTTCAGCATCATCGTGAGCCGATAAACTTTTGAGGCTCACAGGGTTGCTACAGGGAAATGGGTGACTTTCGTTCGTGCTACGACATTTTGGTCGCAGCGGTCGTTCTCTTGCGTCGTTCTGACTGGTTCTGAAATCCGGATTTATATATTGAATTCGGTGCTGGCTTTATTTCTAGGTGCTCATCGAGAGGGCGTATGGATCCTGAAGGGCGCGCAGTCAAACAAGAGAGCACGGAGCCAAAAGTTACGCATGTTTTCTTCAAGGAATAAACATTTTTTATAGTGACGTAGTGCTCTTGAAAAACTGAAAGAAAGTGCCAGTCTCGTTTAAGCAGTCAACCAAGTAATGTTTTCAGATCGCGTAGGCGGTTTGGACGTCGGGGTGTTTACTTTGCGACAAGGAATCCTTCGGGGCTAACCTTCTAGAACGATCGTATGAAATCTGATTCGTTCGCAAGCAGAAAAGAACATTTTCTTTTTGTAACGAAAGGCAATATACTCTTCTTATAAACTGGAGTCGCCTGCGTGGCAAGCAAGAAAAAAGGGGTCATTCCACGAAAAACGTCCCAGCCGGGAAATCTACGATCGCTAATTTCATTGAAAAAATTTGTGCGAGTTGCCGCTTAACTGTAGAAGGTGTGCACGGAGTATTTATGTTGAAAAAAAAATTCCCGTCCTCTGAGTGCTTCTTGAAGTTTCTGCGAACACGCAAAGTATGCTTGGAAATAATAAATTTCAAATAAAGGGGGCAACTATGTGGAATGGCAAAAAATATTTTAGTATTTTCTGCTGTCAGTGTTCTTTATAGTGTTACCGTGATGGAATTCCTGTAAGGATTGTTCGTGTTGTATTCGCAAAGTAAAAATACTACAAATGACGCATTTTCAGCAATTTTCAGGAGACCCCATGAAAGCTTCAGCCGTAATATTTCTATCGTGCGTTCATATAGAAAATTCGTTTTTGCCGACGTTCAGCCACCCCCCCCCCCCCCCCCCCCTAGAAAAAAGCACCAAGGCCCTCGAGGTAAAATAACACATGACGGCTCACTGTACGCATCAGATCTAACGCTTTTTATTCACAAAATATCTTTCCAGTGAATTTTGTTTCAGGCATGAAACACAATTTTAAAAATCCCAATTAGGCTCAATTTTGCACACTATGGACCTGTGTCCCCAAGAGAAAACCCGTACACGCCACCGGTTTTATTGCGGTCCGGCATCTGCACACCTGCGTGTCTGCTAAACGAATAGTGTTTTTGTTGCTTGACATCAGAGAAAATACAGCGTAAGCGGCATAGCCCAATCTGCCGCGTTTCATTTTTGGTTCTTCCCACAGTCACTTCACACATTTGCAGTTCACATATTTCTAAAGAATCACAGGGCTCGGAATGCACAAGCAAGACGTGCCTCAACTAAACAGAAATGAAATATTATTAAGACTGAACTTCATCGCAATGCAAAAACACAAACAAAACTTCGTGAATCTCTGCTACAATGAAGAGGACCATGAACTGCTGGCAGGCTTGATTTTCTTTGCACTAAACACGGCAAAAGCGTAAGTCACTGCGCCGGCGGTACACATGAAAGTATGGCAGCAGTGCATCTGTCGAGAGACCTTTTCAAGATTAAATTCAGAATTAAAGAAACCTGTTAGCCTGGGCTGAAAACAACATCAAACAACAACTGTAATATCGGTTCCAGTCTCGAAAATACAAGAAAAAAGAGCACCACTTGCTTCAAGATTTTCCGTGACAACACCAGTCAAAGCACCGCGACCATTCTACCACACTAGACCAGCAATAGTTTAAACACTAATTATATCCTACTCAAGCTCGTCAGAAATTTAGGAAAATAAACCAAAATAAACAACTAGGAATCCTGTTCTGATGCTGACTATTTAACTGGTGAAGCATTTAACATCACAATAAAAACTACAAGACCAGGGAAGCAGGTGCCATAAACAGGTGTCCAGAAATAGGACCCAGGTGCTTGCGGTAATATGTAACGTGCAGTGTATATGTGGGGCCAGGTGAAGTGCGGTACGCATGCAATAATGACTCCGTGGTCCTTCTTCATACACAAGAGAAAGAATCAGGTTAAAAGTTCACTGGTAACGGTTACATCAAAACGCTTACTTGCTGTATTCGTATGACTCTGCCAAGAACCAAAAATAAAACGTGGTGGACTGGAGTGTGCCGTTTACGAGGTATGTTTAAATGCAGAGCATTTGTATAGCTCACGATGTCATCCGTGTGTCGGCGTCCGCAGCAGCCGGCGTCCCCCTACACTATAAAAAGAAATAACAGTTACGGGCGCCTGGTTTCGATCCCACGACCCTGCGGGCGGAACGCAAGGTACACGGTGCTATACCGACTGCGCCACAAAACCGATACAGAATGAAAGCCTACGAACGCGCCTTGTATCCTTAACTCATTCAAACTACGTCAAGAAGCTGCTGATACAACGCATTCACTACCTGTGGTCGGAACGCGAGGTACATGGTGCTCTTCCCACTGCGCCACAAAACCGACACAAAATCAAAGGCTACGAACGCGCCCTATAATCTTGACTCATTCAAACTACGTCGTCAGCGGCGTGCGTTGGCGACACAGCGGCGTGCTAGCGGCGTGATAGCTGCGTGGTGTACACGTGATAGCACCAACGCCCCAAACAATAAACGTGAACGCAATACACCCACCCCCTATGCGACGCAATTACTCGAGTCCCCCTCGCGGGGAGAGGGGCCCATTTTCTGATTTAGGCGACGCAAACAATGTTCGATTAGCAGAGAACAAGTGTGCATACGTCGGACGCAAGAAAAAGCCGGTGGCACAGATGGGTTCCAACTTGTGGACACAGGCACCGATGGCTTCCCACTTGTGGACACAGTTCCATGATAGAAAAAAGTGCGGCTGATTGTAAACTTTATTTTTTTTATTTTGTCGAACAAATACTGCTCAAAATAAATTTTCTCTACTAAAGGTGAAGTGCCGTTTCGTATAAGGAGCCTCCTCATGGTGTTCTTTTTCAAGAGCCTTGGTGTATTGTGGGGTTCATGTTCTAGCAGAAACGCGTTTTTTGCAAAGTTGCAAGTACTTTTGTTAAAAGTACGCTCTCTAATGTACCTAAATTATTTTGAGTAAACACTCGAAAACCGTAGCAATGCACGATAGACATACTACTGTTCAAGCTTTCACGATGTCTTTGAGGAACAGTTCTGAAAAGGATCAGTTGTTGCATTTCTACTTGGCAATACAACACCAAAACTTCTTATACAGTTTGAATCAAGGTCTAACATCAAAGAAGTATGAAAGCAGAATTTTTTTTTAAATAATTTGTCATTCTACGTAATTTTTATTCTTATTTAAAATATACTACCTTTATATACACGTTTAGTGTTTGCAGAAATTTCAAGGTGCTCAAAAACAATGAAAACCTTTTTTTTCAAAGTAAGTACTCTGTCCACGCTTCCTACGCTTAATTGGCAGCAAGAACAATTTTTTTTTCAATTAAATTGGCAGTTGTCGATTTGTTGGCGGGGACGTTTCACCTGGAATTACCGAAAAACGAAAATACGCTTCACTAATAACTTCGACAAGGCACCTCGGCGCAACCAGGCACTGGAAGCAAAACACGGTGAAAAACAAAGTGGTGACGTGTGGATTTTATTAGTGCAAGGCGAGCTAAGGGCAATGAGTGCCAAACAAAAGGTATTTTATGGGAGTGTCATAATAGTAAAAGTTAAACATTTCAGAAAAATAAACAAAGTAAGAAACAACGTAACAAAAATGACTGCTTTAGAGGGCCATGTTGTCAAGATGCCTGATAAGAAATGAGATCTAAAAATTTTACCTCGGTGAGAAACTCAAAAACTCGTTCGAGTGGAAACATTGGCTCGTCTCCTAAGAAGTATAATGGGTGTTGTAGGAAGTGCTTGCGCGTGTTGTTGCACATGGGTCTTGCACACGGGTCCTACACATGAGATCCATTGGGAAGGTGGGCGTGTGTTACACATGTGTGGACTATGCGTAACCTTGCCAAGGCGACTTCTGTGTCTCCCTGTGCGAACCTGTTGTGCATCGTCCCAAGTGTGCTTTGAAGTTTGTTGTCTTTCTGTTTATTCCGATGTTCTTGAGAGGTTTTCTGTAGTCGCTTTATGTGTGGTTTGAAGCCGGTGTAGGGTATTGATGTTATGTGCAACGTCTTTGTGAGTGCAGCCGCGGCCATTTATTCGACCGTCTCATTTCAAGCGATCCCTGAGAGGCCTGGGACCCAACAAACAGTCACCTCAAGGTTTCCGCCTTATGCCGCGATATTTGTCCTAAGAACAAATTGGTTCTGTAATTTCTGTACCTCTTTCGGGACGATAACGCCCGTAGAGCACTTAGTGATTCAGTGCAAATTACACATTTTGGAATAAAACATTTGACAATGTCACACACAGCAAGAAAGATTGCATAGGCCTCTGCTCTGAAGAAGCTACAAGTTACATTGAGGGTCTCAGAAACTTGAAAATTATGTCATTCAGCACCGCATGACACGTCGGAGGCAGTTTTGGAGGCGTCGCTGTAAAATTTTGTACACTAGTATTATTCGTGCAGTGACAGAAACTGCTGTAGAATAGTATTTTTGGGTACCCTAATTTGATTAAGTTGGAAGAAAGACAGGTCAGATGACACAGTGCGAAGGTGCCATCGTGCGAAAAAATCAATGCAAGATGATTTGAAGATGTTTAAAAAGGATACATTAGGTAAAGGCGCCTTCTCTCTTATTCTCTCCGAGAAGTGAATAGAAAGAGATGAGCAATTAACAAAGAGCTGTGATGCCGATGTACCCATAAAAACAGTTTTAGAGAGATGATTGTCGATTGATGATATTTTACAAGCATATAAAGTGTCGACATAGGTTCCCTGGCATTCCAGGCAGCGTTTGTCACGTTCCAATAGAGTCCTTGGACAGGGCTTGTACGGAAAGCACCACACTAAAGGCAAAGACCCAGGTGCAGCATTGGGTCGATAATTTTTAGCGTTGTTTTTGTGGCAGACCCATAGACAACCCTCCCGTTCCCCAAACGAGACCCTACCAATGCGGAATAAAGGCGCAGCAGGAGGTGTTTACCTCGCACAGTATAATTGCTGAGATGGGACTTTACGAATATTCATTGTTTGTAGACGTTTTTTGAGTTCTTCGATGTGTAAGGTCAAAGTGAGTTTTTCATCCATCACGACACCCACAAACTTGTGTTACTCTTTAACAGGAATTCGGTCACCGTTAATATTTATTTCATGACCGGGCCTTGCTCGCCTATCCTTGAAAATATGGTAGAAGTATTTTTCAGGGATTAAATTTTAAACCATTTTCTTCTGCACGGCGAGAAAGTTTCTTTACCCTAGCTGGAATTGACGTTCACATATGTTACGAGGTTCAAAACATATTAGTATGTCATATCCACACACTAAACAGGGTATCCATGGAGGCAATGTTTTCTGAAGTAAATTCGTCTTCATGTTAAAAAGCGTGGAGATAAAAACTCCACCTTCAGGCACGCCAAAAATCTTGGCATAGAACTTTTGGCAGTGCTGACCCGACTCTGACACGAAACGTTTGTTTGGAGAAGAGCGATCAAGATAAAGAGCGTTCAACATGTGTCCTGTTACATCATAGGATTATAAGTATGCAAGAATGGCGTAACGCCATGTCGTATGATAGGCTTTTTCGGTGTCAAGAATACGGTCATCGAGCCCTGTTTGTGTATCAACACCTTTTATTGTATGATTCTAATGCAACAAGCCGATCATTTGTGGACCGCACTGCCCGGAATTCTGCCTGGCAGCTATGGAGAAGACCATTGTACTCGAGAAAGTAGATTAGGCTCCGGTTGAATAGCTTCTTGAAACGCGTGCACACCAGCCTTTTCAGGCCAATGGGTCTATTAGCTTGTGGGAGGAGAAAGGTTTTCTTTTCCTTCAGAAAAGCCACAACTGTGGCCACCCTCAAAGAGGCTGGTATGTGCCCCGAATGCCATATTTAGTTGTATAGGTGTGGGAGTGTTTAAAGCGTGTCTGTGTGTAGGTGTTGAATAATAGTCTATGTTTTTCTGCACCTGGGGCTGAAGGATTGCAAGTGGCAAGAGCAACCTTCAGCTTGTAAAGTTTAAATTCAGAGTTTTCTGCGGTCTTTGGCTTGTTTTGGTCGCGTTCAGGCATTTTTTCTTCCGATATTTTGTGTTGCATGACGGTGTTCTATTCTGGTCTTCTAGTGTGTCCCCTGTCGTGCTAACGCCGGGAAGGCTGTGTGCTGTTCTTTTAGAGTACGTATTAGTGTTCATAGCTTGCGGGTGTCCTGCATGAATTTATGGATGTGCGAAAGGCGCGCCAGCTGTCCCTTTTTTGCCGCACGGCGCACACGCTTACCGAATGCCTTTGCCGTTTTGTAAGAAATGAAGTTAAGTTTGTGGCTATCTACGCAGGATACTCCACGCCTTGTTCTAGGCCCACCGCACATGCCTCCAGTCGTCATTCCACCAGGGTCTCCTTGGGCCGCTCGGGGCACGCTGTTAGATGCTTGGGTGCCTTCTCTACATGTAAGTGTGCTGTGTATGTGTAGTGTAGTTGAGATGTTTGTGTGAATGTGTTCCAGTTTTCTCTGGCTTTAGTAAACTTGCAATGGGAAGGTGATCTGTTAACGCCTTTATCTATGTATGTTAGCGAGTTAGTAAAGTTGTCAGTGCCTTATGGGACAGTGCCGACATCCAACTCAAGCGAAGAAAAGAGTACTGCAGAGCCGATAGCCAAGTCAAAGATGCAATAAGTGTTGCGTTCTATATTATGGTACGTAGGCTTTTTTTAAATAGGCATGCTCCTGAAATTGTTAGAAAATATTTGATTAGGCGACCTAGGGCATCCGTGCGTAAAGAGCCAAAAAGGAATTGTGGTCATTGAGGTCGCCTATGAGTATTAGAGGGTTCCTGTAGCTGATCCACAAGGCAAACAAAGTCTGACTTTCAAAGCTGGGAATCAGGTAGACGAATCGCAGTGTTATGAGTCTTTTAAAAATTGTAGTTCTGATGGACTCAGCCTCAAGGACAGTCTGTAATTGAATTGGGTGGAATGCCAGAAGATGTACAACCACTATCCATGTCCTACCTAAATGAATGCAGCGTTAACAAAATTTGTGCGTTTTGAGTTTAGATTCGTTTCTTTTAGACACATCACACTTGGCTGATTGGAATAAAATATTTTGTATACATCATCAAGCTTTTTCAGGAGGTCTCCACAGTTGCAAAGTATGATATTTTCTCTTCCCATTATGTACATTTAGGAGCTACTGGAACGTGTGTGTTCTTACGTTTTGTCTTTCGGGGCTTCTCTTCTTGGAGCAGGTTTCTGCTGCGTTGCAGGCAAGAACGACCCGACGTCTATCTCCTCGTCAGATGTCAGAGGGGCGGTAGGAGCCGATGCGGAGTCTCCGGTGTCCATTCTCTGGACCCCCTCTAATGCACTAGAGGAGGAGGAGTCAGGGTCGGGAGCCGCTCTGGTCCCGACGGAAGCGGTTAGCACCAACACCGCTGCTGCCTCAGCAAGCGGTGTGGTGACGGGTTGGGATGCCTGAGGCAACCAAGCAGGGGCGATGGACTTGGTAAGACTTGCTAAATTGGGTACCTGTTGAAACCAGATGCAGCTCCGCCCCACGACAAGCTATATCGGCGTACCTCCAAGGGGGAAAGAGGCGAACCTGTTTTGGGCCTCTAGGGAGGTGATGTTCTTAGTGATCTCGAAGTTGAATATCGTTTTTTGAATTTGCAATTTTTCGCATTTGCGGGTGTACACCGCATCCGGCCCCCGGAAGCTTACCCAAGACAGGTTGTCTGATGCACAGTTGTCGGCAGGAAGATCTTGTGCTGCACATTTTGCACAGCTTCTTCGACCACGGCAAGAGCGTTTACGTGCTCTAACCGCTGACACTTAACATAGAGTGGTTGTGTTCAGTATGCAGGAACGGATGGAGCACCGGATAAAGCCGGCATTTATATGTTGTTCAAGTACTGTGCGGTCAAAAGTCAAGATGGTGAGCTTCGTGGGAATCTCCTCGTCGTCTATGCGCATCGTGATACGTGTCGCGGCGGTGAGGCCCTAAGCCTTCAAGCCCGCAAGAAGATTCGCGTCGGTTTCTTTCAGCAGATATTGCTCGCATATCACTGCCTGGGAGCTGTTGAGGCCCCTATGGGGTGTGACGCTGATGTCCAGATCAGCCATTTTAGTTTGATCAAGAAGCTATGTGCACTGCTTCTTATCGTTTACCTGAAAGAGGACTTCACAAGTTCTTTGTTTTTTAGCTTTATGCAATTTTCCTATTATGACTTCAAAATATTTTTCGATCAAGAAGACTGACTGCAATGAAAGAAGGAGGTTTGGATTGAGGGATTTTATGACAGAAAACCTAGAGTAGTTATTCGGTTCTGGAAAGGGGAAGGATAGCAAGGGGAAAAGGATAGTTCGTTGAGGCTCCTTTTCAGGGACGGGTACCAAGGGGGTTTAGAAAATACTACACAGCAAAGTATATCAGCGGGGGTCCGGGTACCTTCTTCGCCCAGATTGCCCTGATACCGAGAGAGGTCCCGTAGCTCCCTGCCTGTGGAACAGACACGGATCCCATTAGCCTTAGCTAGATCTGGGCTGTTACGTCCAGCGTTTGCGGTTTCTTCTCGTCACGTGTAAACTCCTAGCGACGGTAGATTACAACATGAGTGTGGGGGATGCGGACCGCGGTGTCGCCAATACAGTCATCAAAATTACTCAAGGTGCACCGTGCGGCAAATAACAAAATGTAGACTTTAGTTCGGGGTAGTATTAAGTCAAGTAAATGCTACGTTGGCTTTACGACCACACAAAAAACAAAGTGACCTATCATCGTTATTGACACAGCAATTTCGGGCCTGGCACTGAGCGACCTCAAGGTACAGAGACACTTTGTCCGCTATGAGTGACAACGTAGCAATGGGAGTAACTATAAGCTTGCGTATCTAACAGATAAATTCTAACACCGCACGAATGATCTTCCACAATTAATAAATTTTTCTTTCGGAATGAATGAAAAGTAGGTATTATTGAAAGTGTTTCATGCAGAGAATCTCATACTACTTATTCGACGGCCGCAGTTTTATATATGCCAGAAATGTAAAACAAATTACGTCAATAATATTTTCCTGTCATAATACGTATGGTC
Source organism: Haemaphysalis longicornis (assembly GCF_048455015.1). Lineage (NCBI taxonomy): Eukaryota > Metazoa > Arthropoda > Arachnida > Ixodida > Ixodidae > Haemaphysalis > Haemaphysalis longicornis. The sequence goes on from NW_027526214.1 coordinate 91,256,864, forward strand.
GTTTTGCTATTTACTCTCATTTCTATAAGGCTGCACTTTGTGATATGTTGCGGAGCAATCGAATGGTCGTTTTGCATGTTTTCTACTTAGTAATAATGCGTATGTTCGCCATCACCAACCCCTAAAGCATAGGCGATATCGTTCGGACGTATGTTTTGTAGTTTATTAGTGTGATTTCTTCCAAAAATGTTTCGAATGTTTTCACAGACTCAAAGAAACTGATGGCTTTGCTTCATAAGTATCTGACATAATTGCACCATCGGGAATCTCTGGAAATGTTATTAAAAATTATTTGTTACCTATGCTCAACCAAGGCCAGCTATAAATAACGAAAATTTAATAGTTGCCGCTTATGCGCTAAGAGTGGTTGTTCTTCATGACTGAAGTTTTGCAAGCCTCTAATTTGGAATGCCTTGCTCAATGTAATGTTTTAAATGTATAAAGTATGCAATCATAAAAAACAACTTAATTTTTAGCGGCTTGCATTTGCCATATCATTACCTGTATTCCGAATAGAAAAGCACATAGTCCTCTAATAGCAATCATTAAGCTCAAATTGAATACACTAGAACATTTTTACTCGACGACGACGCAACCAAGCAGACAGTAGTGCGTACACTAAATAAACTTCTAAGACTAACTTGAGGGGCGAAACAACATCAAAAGCATTTTCAATGGTAACAATCTCGCAGATCTACGAACTCTGCGAAGCCATTAACTGTTTAGACTAGTGGCGTTGTTGTGGAATATGCCTTGTGAAACTGTGTAGGAAAATATAGTTTATTTTATTTTATGGTATTTATGGTAGTTTATGGTATTTATGGGCCACGTGTGGTTCGAGTGATGTGGAGTTCGCCAAACAGGACCAGCACGTCTGTGACCCCCGGCTACTGTGACTGCGGCACCTCAAGTGAGCCCAGTCCACATTGCACGCGTATGTGGTGCCTTCGCTGGCCTTCGCTGAATTGGGTGTTGCGCGGGACTGTTAGAAGGTGCAGAACTGAATCCTGCTTCCTGTTTTTATCCTTTTTCATTTGGGGTTGCCGTGTGTGTCAACGTTTTGGTTTCTTCCCATTTTGACCCATTTGAGCCGTTTCGCCGCATATTTCAATGCTCCTACGTTTCCCCTTTGTGTTGTGGCCTCTGTATTCATTGACCCAATGTGCACGCCTTGTGGTTCCCACCACCCAAACCTCAGACCATCACAATTGACGTCCCCGACAGGACCTCTCAATAGCATCCCGAGAGGTAACGAGACCAGCACACGAGATTGGCGTAGATGGATGGCATCACGGTGCTTTAGGAGCTTATCCCTGCTGGCCAGCACCTAGGCTTGAGGGATGATGGACTTTGCGCATGGGTGGAAGCCGAGCGGTCAAAGTTTGATGCCAAGCGAAATGTTGAAAGGGCAGCAACAAGGCCGAGCGAGAAGAACAGCTTGCTGAACTTAAACCTAAGAGGCAAGAACTACTGCTGCAGATAAACACTAATAAGGCATGTCCAGCCATAACAACTTGTGCTGTAAGTTCCACTCAAAATTTCCCAGTACGCACCAAAGACACACCTGTGATAATAAACTCAAAACCTCTAGTGGCTTTAGCCAAGATGAGTACACAGGAAGAGTCCTTGCCTCTTGTGACTCCTATACTCCGTGAATGGCACGCAATGCAGGACAAGCTGCTGACGCGGGTTTTATTAGAATGTGCGGCAGCTGATGAAGCAGACACCAAGCAACTACACCTATCTCCTTCTGTCGTGGTCAAAGAATTAGCAATTCTATCGTAGGACAACCGAGCGGTCTCTTTGGTTCTACCCCGTCAATGCAAACCTCGCAAGCACAAAATCCGCAAAAGTAAAACTCTTTTCCAGGTCGCAAGTGGAAAACCGCTCAAGAGACCAAACTGGAATTCAAAATACCAAAATGGCTCAAATGCACAGCCAGAATTGAAAAAATGCGCGAGATCAGATAGGGAGAGAATAACCGTAAGCAGATCCGAAGACAGAGGAGCATAAGCGCCAGCCCGCATAAATTCTTCAGCTGGACAATATTTCTTGTTCACGCGCAGCAAACACTTGCCGAGCAGGAGTGGTCAGCACGCCATGAATTATCATGGGTAGCATTGTTGGATATTTAGGCGAAAGAGAAAGGCGTGAAATAACGGGTAGAAAAAAACGTACTAATCCTGGAATGAAACGTTCAGTTTGACTACGGAAAAGATTAAGTTTGCACAGTTGGTCAACTGGGTATTTCGGGAATCATGGCTAGTCAAAAAAATGTTCCTGTTTAGAATCATTGCAGTGGATATGCTATTTTGTGGGTGCAAGGAAGAAGCTGTGCTTCGTTCTATGTGAACTGATTTTATGTTACCGTTTCGAGACTGTACTACCGATATCGACTGGGTTTATAAGAAACTTGTAGAAAATTGGTCTGTTGTGTTCTAGGATTTACTCTAGCACTACGATATTTTTCGTAGGTTTGTGTCGCTTCGCCCTATAAACGTTTCTAAAGGCGGGGGTAGTGCGATGATACCAGGAAACGTTTTCGACCAACAAGTGGAAGAACAAGGCCAATCCCCCGAAGGGAGGTATGCTCTATAGCTAAAGAAGAGCGTGGATAAAGAGGAGGAAGACATTGGAAGAGGGAACAGAAGACCGGCTGGAGTTCGGGTGTCCTCTAAAAGGCGACATTCAACCGAGGGCGACGACCATGCAGCAGCGCTGGGACGTCGCCGGCTCAGCCAGTTCAGCGAGGCCCGCGCTGTAAGGCCGGTCACCCGTCTATCTCAAGGCACCCGAGCTTTGCGCCGGGTAGCCTGGGCATCGCTCTTTTCTGTGGGGGCCACCACGATGTCGGGCGGACCACGTGCTCTTCCCACAAATAGTAGCACACGTGCCTTGCGCCAGGGAGCCTCGGATCGTGCGACTTGTTTGGAGTCGGCGACCTCTTTGGAGTGCCGTTCCTGTTACGGTGTAGGGTCGTCTATATCCCCGCCAATCGAGACAGCGGGGATACGGCACCACTGCGCAACATCCATCTACGGCGTATGCGACAACCTCTATCACGATGCACGTCACTTCTAGCACGTCGTCGCCTGACCCTGACAGCTACACGCAACAAGAGCTGTGAGTTCATTCCTTTACTTGCGTAACTGCTATAGCTTTTAAGACAATCACGACTAGGACCATAGTCCACAATTTCCCTTTGTACTTGTTAGAGTGGTGTGTTTTCTTTCGTCGCTTGCGTCATAAGTATCTTTTGCTACTCCCCATAAATGTGTTGCTTCCGTTCCCTGGAAAAAAACGTTTTGCCTCTCGTTCTTTGCTTGTAATGTGTGCGTCGTCTCGTTGTTCACACAACGAAACCCTGACATCATCACGATTTGCGGGGTACTGGGTACTGGCGTAGGGTCCACAAAAAAAAACCGGTGTAGAAAAGAAAACAGCGGAATGAGAGGAGGCCAATCACTTGCTAATCCTCGCACGGGGCACCTTGAGTAATCTTGGTGACGGTACTGGCGATACCGCGGACCCCGAGCCCCCCATCATAAGCTGTGTCCTACCGTGGTGATGTGTTTTTAAGGTGAAGGGTAGAAACCTCTAACGGTGGCCGTCGGAGCCTTGGTCTAGCTCCGGCCGATAGGCTTCCTGCCTGTCTACCAGGCAGGGAGCTCCGGGACCTCTTTGACTACCAGGGTAAGGTCAAAGAAGAAAGTACCCCAGTCTCTCTGCTTTCCAATGTATCATATGGCATTTTCAAACCCCCCCTCCAAACGTGATCGGTCCCTGAAAAGGGGCCGCACCGAAGTATCTTTTCCTCCTCCGTCTTCGAACTCCATTCCAAAGCCCGATAATTTCTCGCGCTTCCTGCTAATGGAATCCCTAGATAAATCAAAACCCGTCACTTCCCAGTCTGTCTTTCTCATTTCCAAGTTTCTTGAAAGCCTTGTAGGCAAATCGTACAAGGCTAAAAAGCTCACAACCGGAGAAGTCCTAATTGAAGTCCAAAACAAACAACAGTCCTGTAACCTCTTGAAGCAAACGCGCATGGTCGATGTCGACATCGAGATCACGCCCCATCGCAGTCTGAATAGCTGCCAGGGCGTCATCTCTGATAGAGATCTAATAAATGAGACTGAAGCAGATCTGCTTGACGGCCTTCGCGATCAGGGCGTGACAGCAGTGCGGCGAATCACGATACGCCGAAACGACCAAATAATAGCTACTAAACACATAATCTTGACATTTGACCGCTCAACACTTCCTGAGTCGGTCAGCGCAGGTTTCCTGAGATGTCCAGTCCGACCCTACGTGCCGAACCCACGCCGCTGCTACAAGTGTCAGCGGTTTGGACATGGCACTAATGCTTGTCGTGGTCGACTAACATGAGCCAAGTGTGCACAACATGATCATGCATCTGACAACTGCCCATCGCAAACCCTCATCTGTGCTAACTGCAAGGGACCCCACGGGGCCTACTCCAGAACATGCGAGAAATTCAAACAGGAGAAGGAGATCATCAAGGTTAAAGTGACTGAGAATCTTACCTTCCCAGAGGCGCGAAAGAGGTTCGCCTCTTTCCCTCTGGGGAGGTATGCCGACGCAGCTCGCCGGGGGGCGGCGCGGCGTCTAGTTTCGGCGGGGACCCAGTACCGCGAGTCGGACCTGGTCCCCCCCACCGCCCCCCCCCCCCCCTGGGTTGCCTCTGGCAGCCCAACCCGGCACCACGCCGCTTGCTGAGGCAGCAGCGGTTGTGGTGGCAACCTCTTCCGTCGGGACCGGTGCCGCTCCCGTCCGTGCCTCCCCATCGTCCAGTGCGTTGGAGTGTGCCATGGACACCACGAGCCCCGCACCGGCTCCCACCGCCACCGCACCGCCCGTGCCACTTCTGGTGCCTCCGACAACACCGGCGGTGGCGGGTCAAACGAAGGGCCCCCGAAGGGGGGCCAAGTCCGGGGGGCCCGGTTCGACGGGCACACCCAGGACATCGGACGACGAGATGGACGTCGTGCCGTTCTTGCCTGCAACGCAGCGCAAGGAGCGGCCTCCGACGTCCAAGCCTTCAGATAGGCCGCCCAAAAAGCCCAATCAAAGAGAATATTGTTCAATGGAACTGCAGAGGCCTTCTGAATAATCTTGACGACGTGTATGAGATTCTGCATACCAATCAGCCAAGTGTAATGTGTGTTCAGGAAACACATTTGAATTCTAAACACACAAATTTCTTGAATAGTTACCTGGTATACAGGAAAGACAGGGATGGCTGAAAACACTCTTCTGGCGGTGTGGCCATAATCGTTCGGAAATCCTGAGCATGCCACCCTGTCACCTTGAACGCTATCCTTGAGGCTGTAGCAATACGCTTAATTATATTTAATAGGTTGATAACGGTATGCTCCATATACATTCCTCCTGATGTTTCACTTACGAGCTCCGACTTCGAGGCGCTGGTTGACCAGCTGCCCGAACCATACATCCTTACAGGCGACCTTAATGCTCACAACTCTCTTTGGGGCTCTTCCAGAACGGATGCCCGAGGTTGCCTGATAGAAAAATTCCTTACATCTTCTGGAGCATGCCTTTTCAACAATAAACAGCCTACATACCATAACATAGGTCACAACACATACTCATGTCTTGACTTGGCTATTGGCTCCACAGTTCTCTTTCCTGTTGTCGAGTGGGCAGTGCGAACTGACCCATATGGCAGTGACCACTTCTCCACCTCACTCACATACATAGGTAAAGGCCCAAGCAGTCCATCTTCCCATAATAGGTTCAATGAAGCACGAGCTAACTGGAATACATTTACAGAGACAACCAAACTACACCACACATCCATAGGACACCTACACGTTGAAGAAGCTACCCAACTCCTCACGGCGCACATCCTCGACGCCGCCGAAAAGTCCATTCCCCGCGCCTCTGGAGCCCCGAGCAACCAGCGGAGGCCGCGGTGGAATGAGGACTGTAGACGGGCGCGAGAGGCCCAGAACAAGGCGTGGGGTATCCTTCGTCGGTACCCCACGTCGGGTAACCTCATTTTGTTCAAACGGGCCAAGGCGTTCGGAAAACGTGTGCGCCGTGAGGCAAAACGAGAGAGTTGGCGCACCTTCCTTACATCCATTAACTGATACACAGATGCACACAAGGTATGGACAAGAATACGCAAACCTAAAGGACAACATACACATAGCCTGCCCCTGGTCAGTACAACAGGGGACACACTCGAAGACCAGGCTAACACTCTTGCACAACACTTCCAACACGTTTCCAGCTCTGCACACTACACAAACACTTTCCTGAAACATAAAAATACTTGTGAAAAGAAGTTCCTACATGGCAATAACAGGTCAAAATCTGGTTACAATTCCGAATTTACACTCTATGAGTGGAGGGCTGCACTGAGCACGTGTAAACCTTCAGCTCCCAGCGCAGATAAGATTACATACACCATGATACAACACCTACACCCGGACACTCTTGAAATACTCCTACACCTATACAACAACATATGGCTTTCGGGGCACATCCCAAAATCTTGGAGGGAGGCTATTTTAGTGGCGTTCCTGAAGGAGGGTAAGGACCCTTCTTCTCCCGCCAGTTATCGACCCATCGCCCTCACAAGCTGCCTGGGCAATCTTCTCGAGAAGATGATCCACAGGAGACTTGTGTACTTCTTAGAGTTCAATGGTCTTCTCGAGAGCTGCCAGGCCGGCTTCAGGGTGGGGCGATCCACAAACGACCAACTCGTCGCCCTTGAGTCGTATATCAAGGATGCGTTTGTCCATAAACAGTTTTGTGCTGCGGTGTTTTTTGATCTTGAGAAAGCCTACGATACCGCTTGGCGATACGGAATACTTTGCGACCTAAAAGCCTTCGGTGTCTCGGGAAATATGTTTAATACACTTCGTAGCTACCTGGCAGAGCGAACCTTTCGTGTGAGAGTTGGCACTGCCCTTTCAAATGTTTTCCTGCAGGAAAACGGCGTGCCTCAAGGCGGCGTTTTGAGCTGCACATTGTTCATTGTCAAGATGAACTCACTTCGAAAGGCGTTACCACGAACCATTTCCTGTACAATATATGTAGATGATGTGCAAATATCTTTTAAATCATGCAATATGTCAATCTGCGAATGCCAAGTCCAGCTTGGTGTCAACAAACTAGCAGGCTGGGCAGATCAGCACGGTTTTGAGCTGAACCCAGTCAAGAGCACTTGTGTTGTGTTTTCCAAAAGGCGTGAGATCAGGCCAGATCAAGAAATCAAACTGAATGGTGTCTCGATTCCGGTCAAAAAAGAACACAAGTTCCTCGGTATAATTCTTGATGAAAAACTTTCCTTTATCCCCCATATGAAACAACTAAAACAAAAATGTCTTAAAACAATGAATATCCTTAAGGTTCTCTACCACCAATCCTATGGTTCCGATAAAGAACTCCTGCTGCGCTTGTATACTGCTTTGGTTGGGTCTCGTTTGGACTATGGCAGTGTGGTGTATGGGTCGGCGAATAAAACAGCGTTACGAATGCTTGACCCAGTGCTACACTTGAGGCTTCGTCTCGCCTCGGGTGCTTTTCGCACTAGCCCTGTGGAGAGTCTGTATGTCGAGTGTGATAAGTGGAGCCTTGAGAACCAACGAACGTATATGGACTTGCTTTATGCTTTTAAAATTTCATCACTCTATAATCATCGTTTTTATCCTGTCTTTAACGACACATCCACATCTGTGCTTTTTGTAAATCGCACATCCGTTCCTCTGCCCTTTTCATTTAGAGTGAGAGAACGAGCCTCGGATCTGAGCGCTTCGTTTTTAGATGTGTACAGGTCATCCTTTGCTAACAGATTACCGCCTTGGCAAGTTCGCCCTGTGTCTTGCGACCTTTCTTTTATGAGACTTGACAAAAATCGTGTACCACGAGCTGCAATACTGCAGCACTTTCTGTTTTTGCAGTTTAAATACACATGTGCAGAATTTTATAGTGACGCTTCTAAAACCTCCACTATGGTGTCGTGCGCTGCTCATGGTCCAAATTTCAATGCAGCCAGAACCATGAGCGTGCACACAACAATTTTTTCAGCAGAAGCGTATGGAATTTTACTGATTGTACGACACATTCTTGAAGCACAAATTCCCAATTCCATCATTTATACAGATTCTATGAGTGTTGTTCGCGCACTGTCATCGCACAAGCCCCCCAAAAACCACATAGTTAATCTTGTATTCAATACTATCATGTCCGTGTATGCACAAAAGCATGAGCTGGTCCTCTGCTGGGTCCCAGGACACGCAGGGATCGCTGGGAATGAGTTGGCAGACGAGAGGGCCACTGCTGCTGCACTCAGGAACACTCTAGACATTACAACGATACCCTACACAGACCTCAAGCCACACATAAGACAACACCTGCGCCGAACACGGCAAACACATTGGGACGAACAGACAGACAACAAACTACATGTAATAAAGCCACACTTGGGACGGTACACATCTGACTCACACAACAGACAGACGGAAGTTGCTTTGGGTAGGCTACGGATGGGGCACACGCATGCAACTCACTCGTATCTGCTGACGGGATCTCCTAGGCCCCAGTGCAGCAGGTGCGGAGAGGCCCTATCCGTAGTACACATACAAATAACATGCAAGGCACTTCACACAACACAACATAAACACTTCAGAGAACTCTACAGACAACATAGTCCCCTACATCCATCGTTTTTTCTAGGTGACGAAGCCATTGTTTCCGTGAAACGTGTGTTTGAGTATTTGTCAGAAGTCAAGTTTTTAAACCTCATTTCCTATCACGCATCATGAAATCTGGCCCTATACACCAGCCATGCTCATTGTCGTTTTGTGATTTTACTTTTGTTTTTGCTGATTTTACTTAGTGTTTAAGGTATCACCTCTTATATACGACTATTGTTTTGGCGCTCTTTGCCCTAGTTGGCCTTGCGCCATAAACATCAAACCATCATCTTCATCAATCACTTGCTAATGAGTATGCCCCTGTAGAGACAAAAAAGCTGATAGAAGAGGAAGACGAGGAGGACTGCGACGGGGCTCTTCGGCGGGCGGACGTTCGGGGTGCGCCTGCACAAAGCAGCGAATACACCCATCTACGGCGCCCGCGCGACCACGCCGGACATCGCAAGGTACCTCCTGGTCACCAGCAGTATGCGCAACCCCACCGGGCAACAGCGCCGGGATCCCTCTCCTATCGTTCTTGCTGCGCCTGGTGGCTTCGCCCTCCGTTGCGGTCAGCGTGGGACCATCGACTCTTTGGCGACCGAGTCACAACGGAGTGCATAAGTGAGACACTTTGGTTTTTCTTCACGCTTGTTCTCCATCTGACAAATCGCCAAGGAACTGCGACAGAGAAGGAGCTAGATGCGGTTGCTCCGTTAGTGTCTTATTCTTGTATTTTTCAATTTTGTGCTTGTTTTACCACCGCCTTCTGCGCATCCCCGCTTTTCCGCTATGTGCAAAGTATTGCATCTACGTCCGCCTTCGCATTACGGCTCTGTCGTCTTTGGCACCATGTGCAAGCCTTGTTGTTCCCATTACCAAACCCTGAGATTATCACAATTGGCGTTCGCAGTGGGACCACTTCAATATTCTCTTGAAGAGGTCACGATGCTTGTTCAAGAGGCGTGGTGACAGAGAACCGACATGGAGGTGAAAACGTTATTGGCCAGCGGAAAGCAGCCGGGACTCAGCGAATCAGAACAGCTGGAATGGGTGAAAGCGTAGCAGTATCGGTTGCGCGATAAAAGGGCGGCAGAATGGGAAGCTTTGAACGCCGAAGAACAGCTCAAACGCGCAAAGCAAAAGAGTTTAAACCGAATTCATAGATGTATATTCTTCTTATTCTAAAGCGAGCTTAACCTGCCGCCGTCAAAGTCGGCTTTCCTTATTTCATAGACCCAACCCGTTCTTCGATCTTACTTTATCCATACTTTGACTCATCTTTGTCGGCCCAAATTCAACTCTGCTTCGTAGCTACCTTGAAGGGTTGAAGGCAACTTAGTCACTTTGTTATTCGAACATGGCAGCTCGGCACCGGCGCGACATTGCGGGAGAGATAATCAGCTTCGAGCCAGTGTGTCGTGCCGCGGATGTGTTTGGTGACGCGTATACGTCAAAAAGCCGAATATACGGCTGTAATCGTTGAACGGCCAACAAAGCCGGTGTGCGGTGATTTCCGGGGACTGCTACTGCCTACACTGCAGCAACTGATACCGAACCTCCATTTTCGGCAGTTTTTATGACGCCGGCTCTTTCAAGAAGTGACGGGAGACTGGTGAATCCTACTGTGTGCCGCACCACAAGGAGGGTGACGAAGCTCATCGAAAAAAGCCACTGATTGAGCGGCTGGTGCCCTTCCCGGTCGTGTCGAGGTAGTGCTGCAAATGGTCTTATTGCCATAAACAGCACTCTGATAACTGATATCCGCCAACTTGCCTTTGCACTTCGGTGTCCCTCGAACTTGTCACCGAGTATACCTCGTCGCATCCCTCTCGAAAGTGGCTTAACGTGGTTTGTTTGAACATTTCGTGGAGTTGCTTTTCTCGTTGTTGCAACATTGTGTAATTTTGAAGTGTTTTGGTCTGAAGAGTAAATCCAGCAAACAAGGAATGTTGTGCAGGTTATAGTGCGCAAGTTTCTCCTTGATGGGAACAACGAAAATAACATACATATTCGTTTTGCTTTGAAGGACTGGCTTTCAGTTACAAGCTCTATACTGGCCCCAAAAGTGGTCTCACATGAACAAAGGTTTCGTGCGTGCAGCTCCAAATTGTTTACTTTACGGTGTAAACAGTAAGGTAATTTGTCAGGTAAACAAACAGCGTAGTCGGTGTGTTACTGTACACCAGAATTCAGGCAGCACAGTCGAATGGAACCTCGGGTCCAGTGCAATTATTACAAAGTCATGGATATTTAAAATTGGTTCTGTCGACTGTGTTGACACCACGAGTCCAGTGCCAGTAACGAGACAGCGGCAGTGCGAGTTGCTGGCTAGTTTCCACTCCGTAATCTGGGTGCGCCAACCCACACTTACCAGTTACGACATGCTCGCTTAGATAAATGGGTGGTAAGTTCTTAGACAGTTATAACGAAGCAAGCAGAAAACAATTGCAGGGAATGCCCCGTTGTCACTTTTTTGCCGCCTGACCAACAGTGACGTCAAGACTCAAAACCGCTTCATCTTCCCCGCTCCAACAGCAGTGACTGTTCTTGGCTTGCTGAAGTGAAGAGGCCACCCACATTTATTTGATTTTAACCGGCCTAAATAAATGCTTAGGTAACAACCGCATTGGCCGGCCACAAACTCCATCACAAATGTGTGATTTTCGCATGTTACTCAACCCGATAATTTCTTCTGAATTGCATTATCATGCAATCAAATTCTTTTGGCGTTTGTTAGCTTCATGGATAAAAAAGTGGATATTGATAACTTAACTTGGGAAGCGACTCCTACGTAGATTTAATACTACCAGCTCGGGAGGAATATGTTACTAAGAGTTACTTTTAACAACACCACGATGCCTAAAACTGATGTTCCTCATGCGACAAACATCACTACAACGTACCTATACGAAGATCCACGTTTCCATTCGAATGCTGCAAGTAGTTTCCTCTTTGCGACGTATTTGTGTATTTCATGTTAAATTACTCGACATTCTTGTTGCCTTTATTGCAAAAAAGCCACCACTAGAGTGTGCAAGCAAAATACCAGAACAGTAATAAATGCCTGTACCAAGCCTTTTGGTTTTGTTCAAGTACTCTTACAAGCTTTAAAAGCCACATTTGTCAAGTAATGCAGCAGACTGAAATCACACAGCTTACCCATACCTTTATATTTCTGTTACAAAGCCGTGTCTATAAAAATAACAAAGAACACCCGCCGAACAAGAGATTCAAGCGTTTCTAAGAAAAACAAGACTTTTGTTTTGCCTATGGAAGGGAAACCTCCTCTAGTAAATCCCAAATGTCGTTTGGTTTTGGATTTAAAATTTCTTTGGCTGGTGTCCAACACAGTCCAACCAGAAACACCACTCCACAAAGGACAAGGCCCCAAGAACATCCTCCTGCTTGCAATAGTATAAAATTATTTCGTCTTTCATCCCGACCACATGGGCTCCTTTAAAATTCTCCCTCGAAAGCCTCGCGAACAAAATTTCCTGACACTCTATGTTATTCTCAAGAGCTATACCTCAAGCTCTTTTTGCTGATTTACCAGGTGGTCCTGTAGCTCTATTTTCTCAGGTGCACTTCCTCATCAGAAGAAGGTGCAGGTTGTGCTCCTCCTGCAGAGGCACACCCTCACTTTATCGTCAGCACCGAGCTTTCACTCTACGAGAGCCCTATGACAGTTTGGATGTCCTGCAGCAATCGTAGCGGACGCTTCCGCATCACTGCCACCGGTACTGCCGGCTGCGGAAGCTGTAGCTGCCGCCACCAGACTTGTGTCTGAAAGAGACTCTCATGGCAGGCTGTCGTCTTGTGCTGTCGCATCCCATCTATTCCCTGGGGAAGAGTCTGCCTTGAAAGAGTCATCTGAAATAAACAAGCAAACCATATTTTTTGGATGTGAAATCTTGTGCGTTATGTGAGTGCGCGAAAGGCAAGTGTGGTGCTACTGCCTATTCCACGATATACAACTTGGCTGCCTTTCTTTTTGCACAGCCATTTGAGTATGTACGGGGAATAAAAGGGCCGAGTGAATTACCATTCAGCTTCTTCAACACACGGCCTGGGGCAAAACAAAAGTTATCTTAGAGCGTGCCATCTGACCGGTAAATGTTATGGCATGCAAGTAAAGAAGGTACGCAGTACAGCTTTGGAAAACTGTGATTCTGGGGTAGCTGTGCCTGACGTGTCACCAGCCTGCTTGTCCAAGTAATTTGCACGAAAAGACAAAAAAATGTTAAGTGAACCAGCATTCGGGTTTGCAACACTGTGGCCCTCTGTGTGTATACATTTGTGCAACGTCTATTAGAGAGACGTATGCCACACATGAGGCTGGTGTGCAGGTAACGTTAGTCCATCATTGCACCGCAGTGCCACTGAGATGATTACTAGACCCACCGTAGTGAATACCTAGAAGGTAAACCACCTGGGGGTCCTCAAAGGGGCCATTAATACAAAATACACACTTCTTTTATGTATTCACTTGTAACACATTGTTTACCCACGACTTGTCATTGCTATAAAAAGAATGTATACTAAATGTAAATGCAGAGAAGCTTTGTACTTAGCGTTGGATTTTGTGTGCCTCAGTGAATTGCAACGAGCTGCTCATAATACATCGTCAGTTCAGTGCGGCAAAGTGGCTAGGGTATTGCATACCCATTCTCTGTTTTCCTTATTACGTAATTTATTTGGGTGAAGACTGTGTTTTCATTCGTGCAGTGTTATTCTACCCAGTTAAATTTTCCAATCAACCAAACTTTTATTTTGTCTTCATGGCCCCTTTAACATGAGCGAACCTTTCGGTTTTCAGCCTCTACCAGAAAACAGGCTGCAGCGGAATGCATTAAACCTGTGTACTAAAATGCGGATGGCCGCTGTTTTTTCCTTGTGAGGCATAATGCATTCACAGGTGATTAGGCCCCTGTTAACAATACACATCTGAATACTTTAAACACAAGCCCTCACGGCAATGCAGCTCAGAGATGTCGGACAGTTTGTTTTTGCCCCCAAGAGAGAGAAAATTTCTACCGACCTGTGTATTAAACCCAGTGTGTGTGCCTGGTGCCGTCCACCATTCCCTGCACCAACTCTAGGACCACTCGTCTCTGCACAGGCAGCACGTGGCGTGTTCCGACCAAGTAATTCATTTCAGGTGGTGTAAACTGCTACTATGGTAACCTTATGCATTGTCCGTCACGTGGGTACAGGTAGTGGTCCTCCCCCTACAAAGCAATGCGTAATGAACCATCAGTGAAAAAAAGGCTGGGGTGAATGTGAGCATTGAAATGGTGCTAACAGCAGCATTCCAGTGAAAGTAGCCAAACGCACACACACGTATACCTGTGCTTCAGTGGTCACATTTTGACTTATCTTTCAAAATATAGTTGACAGTAGTTAAAATGTGAAAATGAAAGCTTCATTTTTAAGGGTGCTCTGCTGTAGCTAGGGCCGGCCTCCATGTACTGCCGTATGCTGCGGTTTCACAGTACTGGCGATACGCTGTCAGTACTTGGGTGTCGACAGGTTATTTGCCAGGCTACAGAAGCCTATTACTGAATCTGGCTGGCACACATTTCATGTTGCGCACATAATGCGCGCGGTTTAACAGGTTCGGCTACTAAATTTTAGATACCGTTATTGAGACCAGGTTTTTTTCTTTTGAAAGGCCTGAAATTAAAACTGTATTATTCGGCTACGTTGAAACGGATAATTATCTCCAAGCACGCAACAGGGGTGACATAACGTCCGCAGCAATTCAGAACCGGCAACGTTTTTTTAGCACATGAAAAAAAAAAAATCGCAGCGGGGCGCGTTAAAGAAGCAAGATAGTTTCGAACAGAAGGCGCGAAGGTACTAACCTCTATCGTTAGCGTATTCTGTGGTCTTTCAATAAAATTTCGAACGTGTTGCTTACCGGCCTTCAATTCCTCTCGCTTTCCGCGGAAACTTTCCTCGTTCCACCTCGGCTTCTTGTTGTTCAGCATTGTTCAGTCGTGCCACGTCGAGTTACGTGACACCAAAGAAGGAGTTAAAATTCCGTAGGAACTTCTTGCCACTGGGCAGCTTTTGCTGCAACGGAAGATGCGTCCTGCTGGCACTCTAATTTGGTTCGCCGCATCTTTAAAATCAACACAAGAAGAGTCTTTTTACTTTCTGTGAACCTTGGTGCAAATCTTCAGCGCATTTCGTGGATCCGTTTTCTGCGTACAGACAAAACTACGAAGAAACGAACATGAAACCAACGAAATACTGTAAGGAACGCGATGCGGCAAGATTACGAGCGACCTGTTTGCCAGATTACATTCACTAATGTCTGTAACACGCGTTATGCTTTGAATGTAGATGATTTGGGATTTGTATTGTTAACAATTGTTAACAATTAGTGTGGCCGTTTTAGTAAAAGGGACGGTTTTATGACATTGATTTCCATGTTAAAAAAAATAATTTCCGGTTACTTTCGATCCGAGTCGCATCCATCACCTGCCCGCTCAAGTCGCCACCTGACTTGATAACGCAAGCTCGCTCTATAGTCTATGAAACGCGAAGGTCATCGTAGACCTGGTGAAGCCGCCTGCTGTCTTGGAGCGGACGTCATAAAGTACGCCCACTGCTTAAGTTTAAGATATTTCGATGAGTTTGGAGGTAAGGGTCAGCTTAAGGCTACAGGAAGGCCCACAAAACACCCCACAAGCTGAGGTCGCCGTGGCAGCCCATCCAAACACAGAGCCTGGCTTGTCGACGAGGCCGCATAACTTAATTTCCCCGTTTACTGAGCGGAGAGACGACCTGGGCGCTTACCTCCTTTGGTTCGAGAGGGTCACAGCAGCCCGGAAATGACCGTAAGATAAACGTGACGTCAGATTGAGCACATGCCCCACCGGAGACGCGCTCTCCGTCATCGGCAGGATATCGATAGGAGATTCTCTGCATTACCAAAACGCGAGTGGTTGGCGTCCTACCCTTCCACTGTTTTCTCTTCTGCACCTGTTTTTTTTCCTTCACCTCATGACATTAGACAACTTCCCCAGGCTAAAGCTGAGGACGACAAAACAGGAACTCAGTTCTCTAC
Source organism: Haemaphysalis longicornis (assembly GCF_048455015.1). Taxonomy (NCBI): domain Eukaryota; kingdom Metazoa; phylum Arthropoda; class Arachnida; order Ixodida; family Ixodidae; genus Haemaphysalis; species Haemaphysalis longicornis. The sequence continues at coordinate 91,272,626 of NW_027526214.1, forward strand.
GCGACTCTTCGGGTATTTTGACCGATGGTTCGAAGCATAACGCGATAAGATGATCGCGAAAAAATTCTACAAATGTTGCTAATTCCAGCTGGCCATTTTCATTAGGCAAAGGGACTGCAGGTCGACAAAAGAAATGACTGAAGCATGCAATCGCTTACTTGGCGCCAAGCTCTGATAAACCTGGCAAAGGTCATGGAAGAAAAGCAAGAACCACATGCAGACGTTCCTTCCAAGAGATTTGCTACCTGCTTTTTATGTGGAGAATTTACGCACAGCGCAAAAAACTGCACAGTAATAGGCCTGAATATCGATTGCGGAAGCGGTGGAAAAAAAGGACATCAGGCAGATAGCTGTAGCTCCAAGCCTCCAGATAAAGAGCAGGTGTAGTCATGCGCTTTTGTGAAGTGTCCTCACGACATTCCGCAACAGCACAGCGGCAATTAAGGCCCATTGGCACCAACACGTTCCAATCGTCAAAAACAATGCCAACTTTAAGAAAAGTGCTGCAAGCCGTTTGCCTATTGTAACTGGTGAGATTTAGAGACAACAAGTTTCTGTTCTGAGAGACACCGGCAGAAACGCCGTCATGGCAGGTCGAGACGTCGTCCCTGGTAGTTGCCTTACAGGCCGTGCATTACCGTCCGTTTTGTAGACAATACCACAAGGAGACTTGAAGATGCTTTAATACACGTGGATACACGATGCTTCACTGGAAAAATCCTGGTAAGATGCATGGCTTATCTCCTGTATGGCCTCACACTTGGAAACGTACCAGGCGTTAGTAACCTCAATAGTCGGAACCCTCAATGGAAGCCACAGCAACCAAGTCATCCAGCGACTGCAGCGGTGATCGGTGGGGAAGCACATCTTTCTCCGGCCAACAAGAACACCAGCTACGTCCATTCTAAGGTATAGCATACCCGCCCAGCAAGTCCCATCATGTTCACCGGTGTTACAAGAAAAGGGTTGCATCCACACCAGCAGCTGGACAAGACGCTAGAAAACTGCATAAAGATGGAATCGGCAGGGTCCCCCTCCGATATAGAGAACCCCTGCATCCTTTCATAGGCGCAGTGATGAGGTAGGCTCATGAAGAAGTTCCAAATCGTCATCGATTTTTAAAAAAAATGAAAGAATCTTCTGGGAGCTTGATTAGCCAGACATTTACGACGGCTTCCGAAGATTTCTTAGGACCTGTCAGCCATGCAAGACGGCAAATCCTAAAAGCGAGGTGGACATTGCGCATACTACGAAGATGCCTACTGTTGGCTTGTGCGTACCAGAAAGTCTACTTTCAAGCAAACTGATGAGCCCGTAGCGCACCAACAGGCCACACCATACAGAAGCATCTGTGCTCTGACACCTGTTATACCTGGTTTTGGCGTCTCGGCAGTCACATTTTGTGGTATCAAGAAGATGGTTACTGCGGGTTTGAAGAATCTGTTGACTGCGCAGTGTTTTTTGTTTCTTTTCCTGCCCCATCTTTCGCTCCTGTCGCGCCGCGAATTCTGATATTGTCAGGTTTCGGGTGTTACAAACAACGAGACGGGGCACACGTAACCAGGAAAGTACGAGAAGCAAAACGAGTCCCAAAAGAATTAAGACACTTTTATGAAACACCTCAACCATTTGAATACGCGGAGAACTCACCTTAAGAGGCGACACTAAACACACACTCTACAAAAAGCAAAGCTAAATTGATTCGTCGGGGTAAAAACAACGGAAGTTTCACAACCGGCTGAATGTCACTAATGGGACAAATAAGTAGCTCACAATTATTCAGGTGTGTCGTAAGGCGAATCCCAGGTAGACAGGAAGACTCCCCTGACGTCTCCGCGTTCTTGGGTGCCCGGTAGCTTAAGAGTAGCGGTCGGGTCTTTGGCGCTGCTGCCTTGACTGGCAGGAATGCTCAGTTCATCATGAACTGTGGTGGCCCAAATGACTTGGCGCGATCCGAAGCTCCCACGCGTAACGCACGGGTGCCTCGATTTGCGGGGAACGCAGGTGGTCCACCGGTAACAGGTGTGGGCCCCGCAAAAGGGAACAGCGCCCAACCTACCCAGCGCAAAGCTCTGGTGCCTAGAGATGGACCAGTGTCCGGCCCCATGGCTCGGTCCTCGCTGTGGAGGTAGATTTGTCCACGTCCCACCGCTGCTGCAGGGTCGTCGCTTTTGGGTGAAATGCGCCTTTTCTTAGGGCACCCAAACACCAGCAGGTCTTACGTTTATTCTTCTAACGTCTTCCTTCACTCGCACACACTTCTGGCACACTCTTCTCTGCAGGAACATACCCGCGTACGGGTAATTGTAATGGGCTTTTCATTAACGCCTTCGCATTCGCCACCGCTTCCAGGCATCACACTACATATACTTAATTTATTGATAAAGTCCAGTTGAAATTAACGACAACAATACCTTTCAAACACAACTATTCGAAAGCGTTTCTGAACACAAATTATGGGTGTGCAATGCCATGAAAATATTAAGTATATATCTTAAGTATAGGATATATAAAATTGTAGCACATATCCTATAGGTCTGGTGAACAGAACCGTACGGTGTATCTGATACGCCAACTTTATTTCACCACGGTGCAGTTGGGGATCCACCACTGTGTATCAGACTGGGGCACCTGATGAAATTCATTACAGTTTTCACAGGTCCAAAGAAAATTTCGTTTCATATTGGACATCAGAAGACAGGAACATACTTTTTATTGAGGACATTTCTGTTTAGGAGCAACGAAGCTCTATTAACCAACTCGTTCACTAGCAATTGGCTCTTAATCAGCAAGTTTATGCTCAAGAACTCTCACTTAAACTTGATAGCAGAAAAACGTCATGCCGGACACACCTGCATTCATCCAGATGAAAAAGCCAACGCTTTAAGCATCTTTTTTCTTCCCCACCAATCTCATCTTACTCGCTCACTCCAGATAATCTACGACACCTGCACTCAAAGTGAAGGCAATGTTACAATTCTTAAGATTTTATAATACGAGTTCTGCCCATTATAATATGGACGCAAGCTACGTCTAAGCTGTATTTGACGTAACTTTCAAAACTCTTGCGGATACTGTTACCCTCTAACCGGGAGAGGGGGTTTTGGAAAGAAGAAAATACAAACTTTTTTCTGGTTTGAAAGTCGTGATATGACCAACTTGCATAAAAATAATTCTAACGGCAAATTTGTATATACATTTAAAAGTGGAACACAAAACTCAAATGCGATTCGGTTTTCCTGGTGGTTTTTTAAACCAACGTTGCTTTATAAACCTTAACAGACAAACCTAATAGAGAGACAAAGGGGAAATTGATGGTTGTCTTCATCGACTTTACCAAAGCGTATGACCGAATTTCCTATAACAAAGTTTTCAAAAGCTGTCTTCTTATGTATGAATTGGATTTTATGAAGTGGATTTATGCATTGAAGTGAATTTGCAATATTTTTTGTTAAAGTTCAATGTGCTTCCATCAGAGCATAACAAACAAGCCATTCCCGTCTTGCACAATTAAACTCTGATGATTTCATATTTCAAAATTGTTTATGTAGAGTAACGGTTTTTGTTTTGCTTAAAACCACAGTGAAGATTTAACGTAATCAGATCAACAATTATCATGCCAGTGTTATCAGTATTCCCATGTGCGATTGATTTTTGAGTGAGTCGGCATTAAATTTCTGCTCATATTTTCTGACTGCTCAGTTTTTCCTGTTCCTCTTTATTTTTATTAGGGGGTCACTCCCTACTGGCAAACTATTGGAGCTCCATCTCCGCTGCTTAGAAAGTTTTTCAATGTGCGTTTTGCAATTTTTCAAATCAACTTGAGACTTCAAACTTCCGATCATTATTATTTATGACGTCAAAAATGCGGCTATATAAAGTTATTTTCTTGCAAAATACGCGACCATGACGAATACTTCTCAATAAAGGAGGAACATGAATGTAAGAGCAATTTAAGGCACCATATTAAAATTTAAACACCGAGAACAAAAAATACATGTGACGACATTTTATGAAATATTTATCCTTATTAGCGAACATCTTGACTAGCAAAAAATAAGTTTGTTCTGTTGTGGTACGTGATACTTCCATGCTATTTCATCTGTATTTGTCTCTGACTGATTGCACACAATGATAGAGTGTACGAGTACAGTAACCTTAATTTTGGCGATTTAGATTGGGTATTTTGGGTCGCTTATTCTGCTTCCATTTATTTTTTGCACGTCTTTTGCTTCAAGTATGACAGTGCCTGCTTTTTCTTGTTCGCTAGCCAGGCTTCCCTTCATTGCACTGGATCATTGCGCGTTATTGTAGTGTCTATGGTGTTTTACTTGTCTTTTTCACATACTGTTTTTATGTGAGATGTTGCAAGGTATCTGGCAAAACGGCCCTACCGGCCCGCTCACTGGATCATGTGTGCCGCTTTCTCTCCTGTGGGGGTACATTCTGCTCTGCTGTTGTTGTTTTTGAAATAAGTAACAAAATACTAATAAAATATAAAATCTATCATATAGTCCAAAACTCTTTTGCCGCCCCATTTTCAGTCGTAACCACCAATCCCATGCTTGGGGCTTTCGGTACTCACCAACCAAAGCAAAACGTCACTAAATTTAGTCTTTTCTCTATCTCTAAAAGAACGTCAGTCCGACAGCTTCTTGATAAACATACTTGTGAGAAATTCGAACCCATTCGAACTGCCCCCGCCACTCTTCCTCTAATTCACAAGAAAAAACCTGTGTTCACTGTAAAACTGAAGGGCTAGGGATAGTGGTTTTGTCGACCATGGTATTTTGGTTGTCTGCTGGTTGTGTCGCTTTTTCCCCAGTAAAGTCAGCGTTTAAGGGAGAGCTTCTGCTATCAGCGCGTATACTGTGAGCTCTATGGGGGTTCTCCAAAGTGTAGAACCTCAAAATATCGCAACCGTTCACCTTATATTTTCCGCAATAGAAACGAAAGCGAGATCTATTTAAAATGTCTTCTGTGAAGCAGAAATGTGCTCCGCAATAAACCACTCTAGAACACGGTAGTTGAAGGAGTAAAAAAACTACCCCCCTCTGTTCTGCCGGGTAATAGAAATGTATTTGCAGAGTGCACATTTGTGCCAAAATATTTATTTACATCACTATCATACTAGTTCTTAAATATTTTTGTTAAGACATCATCAGCCCTGCTTTGTGGCAAGGCAGCACTACTTCATACAATATTGCCCACAGTGAAATTATGTTAAAAATGTGTGTTGCGTTTGAAGCATAGAACTAGATAATCATTCGAATCCATGTATTGGTAACACTTCGAACAACGGCAATGATAAAGCGCGGTTAGTAGCAGCCTTCTAAAAGCACCGCAACAAGAACCGCTTCAGATAAAAAAAAATAATGCTGTAGGCAAAGATAGAAGCACTAAAATGATGCAGGGAATTGTGTTTTTTGTGTTTTACTTTCTTATGATGTGGTATAAGTCATATAATAGTTTATCTGCAAGGGGACTTACTTGAAATGAGCTCTGCAAACAATTCAAAGAGGATTCTTAGTTGGCTGTATTGCTAAGAAAAAGAAATCTGTAAACAAAGCACACCTAGTTGAGGAAGTCTCGAGGGGCTCCTTATTTTTTTAATGTTATAGTGATAATTCACAGGAACACTAACGACATTGTGACCAAACTACAAAAGTGATTTGTTCTTGTCTGTTATATTTCAGTTTTATTCTGTTCAACATAATGCTATGCCCAATGTGACGCAGCGTCACAGGCACAAGGTAAACGAGTGTTATTCTTTGCTACCATAATGTAGACACACACATGACTTGTTTTCGCTATAATTTTCGCTGTTATTTTTAGCACTTTTAAAATAGCTTTCTGGACCTGAGGTCAATCGCTGTGCATATTTTATTCCAGATGCATGCTGCAACCATGCCTTGCATTCTGAGAATTTCGGCCGTAGCATCTGCAGTTCTACTTTATTCTTAATTCATGACACTCGCTATCTTGGTCCAAGCAGTAATACCAGTGTTTTGGTATAAAAAAACGAAATATTAGCGATAAAAAGTGATATTGTAGTTCAAAAAAAATCTTCAAAACAATTTTGTTCTATCCTTTTACGGCCAAGCAATTGCACACGAATGAAATTTCTGTTTATTCAACGTTTGCTCAGTAGGAAAAAATGAGAGCCACTTCCTCCTCTAATGAAAAGTGACCAGCGAAACTGTGTGCTTACGAAGGAGTGCCCGAATAAACAAGTTTATTTAACATTTCTCATTGAACATATTTTCTAGAAAACAACCTCAATGATACCTGGGAAGAATTATATACAAAGATTTTATCAAAGCACGAGCGCACCATAGTGGCCGAAGAGCGTAGCGCTTAGGCGAATATCGCTAGAAAAGAATGAGGGAAGGAATCACCCTTGGAATGTACTTCTCTCTATTTTTCGCAGTGCTCCGCGGTGTGTGTTGATATGTAGTGAAGAACAAAATATGACGAACCGTGCATAAACAGGAAAATAATTTAAAGCTGCGATAAAGTGGGAAAGTGGGAAATTGTACCATCTTCAAAAAATATTAATTTCCCTTCTCAACTCTTCAACAAATACACACGTTTGCAAGAAAAAGAATATGAAGAGGTGACAGATCTGCGACAAGGTACACAGCTATGAAGACGATGCATTATGCAGCCATATTGGAAAACATGTGTTTTTCTGCAGTTGCGTACTTTTATGGATAATCTGCTCAACTATTTTTGATCGTAAATAAAAAGGCGCACATCCCGGCGAGATGCAACATTTTTTGGGCTATGGAAATATCTAGAATTATAAATGCATAGCTGTGTAAATAAACACACGCACACACACGCAAAACACACACATATATATATTTATATATAAATATATATACACATATATATATGTATTTATTCTAGAGAAAGATAAATAAAGAGCGCAGAAATAGTATAAGTAAAGAGTCGGATACACAGCAAAAACAATAACAAACAAGGTTTACTTACGTAGCGGCAACGGGATTTGCCTTCAAGAGAGCACAGTTACATGATTTTGCTGTCACAAACATTTGGAACAAATTTCTTATATAGCTTTACAGAAAACTGTGAGAAGGAGCGGGAGATGTTTCGGAAACGGAGAGTATACTTGAAGTGGGCTACGCCTATGTTACATCAACAACAAGAAAAAAGGGGGTGGGGGCGAGAGAGAGAAAGTGGTCGTGTTATCTAAGCAGCGTTCAAGGTTGCAACATGGCGGGTCAACGTATGTGGCGTGGGCTGCAAGTTCAAACAATGCGGGAAACTGGACAACTGCGGTTTCAAAAGCAAGGGAAGAGTATACAGTAAGGTATTCAGCGGCTGGGGAGACTGGTTGGGGCGTAAGCGAAGATGGGTGTGCCTCCGCGGATGAAGAGAACAGATACGGGGCACAAAAGAGCATTTCACCGAAGGTAGCAACTGAACAGGAAATAGGTAGGGTTTATAGATCTCAAAGGTTTAAACATTAGGTGGTGGTGGGAACGAGGCCTCCTTCCCCAGCACAAATGGAATTGTTGAGCCGCATTAGGCTAATGAAGCTGCTGTACTTGAAAAGTTTCTGCGAATTCTGATGGGAAACTCAAGGGTTTGATTAATAAACATAGTTATAAAAATTATGAGGCCGCCAATTTTAATACACGAATAAGCACATTAGCTTTCCGTAACTTTTTTTAATCCCAAGTGTGGCTGACCCAAACTTAAAAATGAGATAAGATTCCCGAACCTCGCGGTCGTGGTGCGTTTTAAAGGCGGATTCTAAAATCGTTGCTTTAAGATATTCAAATGCCTGCCCGGGACTGTTCACATGTCTTGACAGGGCCAAAATAAGGGCAGCTTTCTGCTTGAGAGCGGTGATTATTGAACCGTACTCGGACGGGCGTTTCAGTTTGACCGATATATTGCTGCCCACAAACAGTGCACTCTAGAAGGTATACGACATTAGCGGAGTCACAGTTGAAGTTACCTTCTATATTTACGTAGTAGTCTGAAGCCATTCTGGTTGCGCGGTGTGTAGTGGTAATGTGTGGCATACTTTAAATTGGGATTTATTACAGGGCATGGAGCCAGTAGTTTCCGGTTGGTTGATAGGAGAGTTAGTAAGAAAGCCGCCTAAATTCTTATTACGCTGTTAGACAACGCGTGGTGGTTCGCGGAATACGCTTTCTAAGCGGTCACTTTGCATTAGGATATTGTGATGTTTTTTTGGTAAGGTTGACACTCTTGGAGAGGAGGACGAGTGGGTTAAAACTAAGTTAGTCTGCGGATTACCGTTCGGGGCTTTTTTGTTACAGATTTCGTTACGGCCTAAGTGGTAAGTATATATATATTGTTACGAGGCAGATGCGAATAAGCTGTCTATTTACAGATAATTACAGCTGAAGGCCAAGAGACCAAAGCCAAGGAATCTAATGCAGCTCGTGCCTGTCCGTTTCAGCTCAATCTCTTCTTCGTCTCTTGGCTTGCTGTACGCGCCCACTGATGAGGCACATACTCATAGGTGAAGTGTACGAGGAATTGACCACCTGGTGGTCCAGTCCAATGCTATGTGAAATGTTCCGGGTGTTACGTAGCATGACCCCCCCTCCGGCGGGGTAAGCACCGTCTCGGTGCACATTTGAAATTAGGCTCAGGGAGCAGGTGGGGCCGTTGAGAAATAGGGCTTGAGGCGGCCGACGTGGACTAGTTGAGCTGCAGGGTCCAGGGACGGTGAGGACGAAGCAACGGGAACGATTTCGTAGGTGACCGGTGTGACCATGCGCCTAATGCGATAGGGGCCTTTGAAGTGAGGCTGCAGTTTTTCGGAAAGTCCAATTCGGCGGCACGGCGTACAGACCAGGACCAAGGAGCCGGGCGTAAAATGGTCGGTGCGATGTTGCTGGTCATAGCGGTGCTTCTGAGCGGACTGGGAAGCGGAGAGATGGGCACGGGCAACCATGCGGGCCACATCAGCGTGAGCGACAGCATCATGAGCATATTCTGTAGCTAGAGGTGTCGCATCAGGAAGGAGGGTATCCAATGGAAGAGTGGGTTCGCGGCCGTAGAGAAGAAAGAATGGAGAAAAGCCGGCGGTGTCATGGCGGGATGAGTTATGCGCGAACGTAACAAATGGCAAAGTGAAGTCCCAATCCAGATGATCCGCAGAGACGTACATTGCGAGCATGTCAGTGATGGTCTTGTTCAATCTTTCAGCCAATCCATTAGTCTGAGGATGGTAGGCGGTGGTTAGCTTGTGCTTTGTGCGGCAAGAGCGGAGGAGGTCGTCAACAAACCGAGATAGGAAGTACCGGCCACGGTCGGTGAGGAGCTGACGAGGAGCACTGTGGTGTAGGATAACGTCTTGAAGCAGGAAATCAGCAATGACTGTGGCACAACTGGTGGGAAGGGCACGCGTAATAGCGTAGCGGGTCGCATAATCGGTCGCAACAGCAATCCAGCGATTTCCTGAACGGGACAGAGAAAAAGGACCGAGTAGGACCAAACCCACAGGAAAGAAAGGTTCGGAAGGAATCTCTATGGGTTGGAGCGGTCCGGCTGGGCACAAGGAAGGGCGTTTCCGGCGCTGGCACAGGTCACACGCCGTGACGTAGCGCCGGACTGAGCGGTAGAGTGCAGGCTAATAAAAGCGCTTACGCACACGGTCATAAGTTCGAGCGATGCCAAGGTGGCCTGCCGTCGGTTCGTCGTGCAGCTGGTGAAGGATGTCAGGCCGGAGGTGCTCAGGCACAACGAGAAGCTCGGCAGGGCCATCTGCGCGATAGTTGCGGCGGAATAGTACGCCGTCACGGAGCAAAAATGCGTTTAATGCAGGGTCTGACGGGATGTTAGTGAGACGTTCAATGATCGACCGCAATGGTTTGTCGCGGCGCTGGTGGTCGGCGATGTTGGTAAAGTCGGATAGTGCAAGGACGCAAGAATCGATGTCGTGGTCAGCTGTGTCCGGTTGGTCGACTGGTTGACGTGACAGGCAGTCGGCGTCGCTGTGAAGCCTGCCAGACTTGTAGGCCACGGAGTAGTCATACTCCTGAAGGCGCAAAGCCCAGCGACCAAGACTGCCTGTAGGATCTTTTAAGGAGGCCAGCCAGCATAGGGCATGGTGGTCAGTGACCGCGGAAAAAGGACGTCCGTATAAATATGGGCGAAATTTGTTGACGGCCCATACAAGAGCCAGGCATTCCCGTTCGGTAATTAAAATAGTTTCGCTCGGAAGGTGACAAAAGGCGACTGGCGTACGCTATTACTCGTTCAAGGCCAGCGTGCTTCTGAACCAGTACGGCACCGATGCCGTGGCCACTCGCGTCTGTGTGGACTTCGGTCGGAGCGGAACAGTCAAAGTGCGCCAGAATAGGTGGATTTGTGAGACGGTCGACAAGGGTTGAAAAAGCGGCAGCTTGATCAGGGCCCCAAGAAAACAGGGCATCGTGCTTAAGCAAATCCGTGAGTGGTCTGGCAATTGCAGCGAAGTTCTTGAGGTAGCGGCAAAGTAAGAGCAGAGCCCTACAAAGCTGCGAACGTCTTTCACAGATTGAGGAACAGGGAATTCTTTTACCTCGCGGATTTTGTCTGGATCAGGTTGAACTCCGGTAGCGTCGACGAGGTGACCAAGGATCTTGATTTGACGGCAGCCGAAGTGGCATTTTGACGAATTGAGCTGAAGTCCAGCTCTGCGAAAAACTGCCAGGACGTCAGAGAGGCGATGTAGGTGGGTCTCAAACGTGAGAGAAAAGACGATAACGTCGTCCAGATAGCATAGGCATGTCGTCCATTTAAATCCTTGAAGAAGCGAGTCCATCATTCTTTCGAATGTGGCTGGCGCATTGCACAGACCAAACGGCATGACCTTAAATTGGTACCGTCCGTCTGGTGTGACAAAAGCGGTCTTTTCTTCGTCCTTGGCGTCGACTGGAATTTGCCAGTATCCGGATCTAAGGTCAATGGACTAGAAATACGACGCGCCATGCAGGCAATCGAGGGCGTCGTCAATGCGAGGAAGTGGGTAAACGTCCTTTTTGGTTATTTTGTTCAAATGTCTGTAATCGACACAAAATCGCCATGAACCGTCTTTCTTTTTAACCAGTACGACTGCTGACGCCCACGGACTCGAAGATGGCTCAATACCATCTTTTTTCAACATCTTCTCTACTTCCTGCTGAATGACGGTACGTTCGGCGTGGGACACACGATATGGATGGCGGCGAATAGGGGTCGCGTCACCAGTGTTAATGCGATGTGTCACACTAGACGTCTTGCCCAAAGGACGGTTTTCCAAGTCCAAAATGTCCCGATAAGACGCTAAAAGATATTGGAGCTCATGGGCTTGCGGATGTGGAAGGTCTGACGCTATCATCTTCATAAAATCACTGGTAGTCGGTGAAATGTCCCGTTGGCCGTCCCGTTCATCAGAGGCGTCAGTGGTAACAGCGGAAAGCTCGCATTCGGCCAGGGGGATCAGTGTAGCCAGCGACATTCCCCGGGGAAGAACTTGGGTGGAGAAACCGAAGTTCAAGAATGGGAGGCCTATTTGGTTCGTCTCGACCGTCACAACTGTGTAAGGAAGAGCCACGTTACGTTGGAGGAGTACATCGGTGACGGGAGAGACGAGGTATTCACCATCTGGGACTGGCGGGCGCGACGATAGAGGTACGTAGGTCATGGTCTTCGGTGTTAATCGAGCATGCTGGGTGCAGCAAAGCCGGTAAGCAGGCTTGGGCTCATCAAGGGGCATGGTGGGCAGCTCAAGACGTAAAACCCCCGCGGCGCAATCAATGAGGGCGGCGTGGTCAGTCAGAAAGTCTAGTCCGATTATAAGGTCGTAAGGGCATGCGTCCAAGACTGTGAACAAGACAGGGACGTCTTTTCCGGCAATTACGACGCGGGTGGTGCACATTCCGGCTACGGTGGTCATTCCTCCGTCGGCGACTCGTACGGTGCGGCATACAGCAGGCGTCATAACTTTGCGAAGAGTGCGGCGAAGGTTCGAACTCATTACCGAAATATTGGCGCCTGTGTCGACTAGCGCGCTAACACGAACACCGTCAACGTGAACGTCTATCATATTGGGTTTCGTAATCGTAGTCAACAGAGGATTTTCAGTCCGGGTCAATAATGCAGCATCACCTCCGGGAGCTGCACTGGCTAGTTTTCCGGGATAGAGGTCGAGAAAGTAGGCGGCGGGGTTTCGCGGCGGGGCTGCGGCGAACGCGACTGGCGACGCTGAGGTAATAGCGAGCGGCTAGTGCTTTTGCGTCTTGTGTTGCCGGCTGCGAAGGGCTGCTGAGGACCGGGAGGAAATCGTCGAGGGTGGTAGTCGGAGTATCGGTTGTCGAAGAACCGTGGACGTGGAGATGACGACGAGCTGCTACGGCAGTAACGGGCGACATGGCCAACGCGATGGCAGTTGAAACAAATGGGACGGTCATCGGCTGTTCTCCATTCGCCAGGGCTGCGCCGTCGGAACCGTGGTGGAACATCGTAGTGCGGCGGGACATCACTACGAGTAGAGGGTGCGCGGACCCCGTCGCAGGGATCGTAGCGTCCCAAGGCACAAACCGCTTGAAGGCCCAGGGCGGCGATCTCGTCTCTAACGACGGCTTGAATGAGGGAAATCGTGGGGGCGGTTCGGTCAGGCGTGTAAGGAGAAGCAGCGACTGGGGTCATAGCCTCGATCTCCCGGCGCACTATTTTGGTCAGGCTCTCAGTCTGAGCCGCCATGTTTGGCGCCAGTGGTGTGCGCGGTGGCCGCGTCACATCTTGACAAGACCAAGTTGCCGCCGTGTGAGGCAGTCGAGCAAATTGGTAGGCAATGCGACGACATTTTGCCTCCTCAAACCATCGGCATTCCTTAAGGATGGCATCAACGGTAGTGCAATCCTTACAGATCAGCAGATGGAAGGCGTCATCTGATATGCCTTTGAGTACGTGGCCCACCTAGGCTTTAGGCTCCACTTTCGGGGGTATTTATGTTCAGGTGTTTTTGTTTCCTGTGCTTGGGGGTGGTAGCCAGCGCCACTCGGACTACTCGGGGTGAAGGAGACCTTCTTTCAACCCCCGGGCCATGACTCGAGCACCTACGAAATGTCGAGAGGGGTCGACAAGCGTTGAACCCACTTAGGCTCCCTATGGCACCAAGACTGCCAGAACAGAGGCCCTCGTTATGCATGTAGCGAATCAGAATGGGAAATGAGGCGCTGGTGAAATAAGACAGAAAGAATAATTGGCAGTCAAGAAAACCTCGGAAAGCAAAGGCGTGGATGTTGTGAGTAAAGATAAAGAATTTGGCAAATAAGAAAGTTGAGAAAAACTGCCCGCCAGGTGGGATCCGAACCCACGACCTCCAGAATACCGGTCTGGTGCGATAACCACTAGCATACCGGCTAGGCTACTTTAGCCTCCACTTTCTGGGGTGTTTATGTTCCGGTATTTTTGTTTCCTGCGCTTGGGGGTGGTAGCCTGCGCCACTCGGACTACTTGGGGTGAAGGAGACCTTCTTTCAAACCCCTGGCCGTGACTCAAGCGTCTACGACATGTCGAGAGTGGTCGACCAGCGTTGAACTCTCTTAAGCTCTATACGGCACCAAGACTGCCAGAACAGAGGCCCTCGCTATGCCTGTAGCGAAGCAGAATAGGAAATGAGGGGCTCGTGAAATAAGACAAAAATAATATTTGGCAGTCAAGAAAACCTCGGACAGCAAAGGGGAGGATGTAGTTAGTCAAGATAAAGAATTTAGAAAATAAGAAAGTGAGAAAAAATGCCCGCCAGGTGGGCTCCGAACCAACGACGTCCAGAATACCAGTCCGGTGCGATAACCACTACGCTACCGGCGGGGCTACTTTAGCCTCCACTTTCTGGGGTATTTATGTTCAGGTGTGTTTGTTTCCTGCGCTTGGGGGTTGTGGCCAGTGCCACTCGGACTACTCGGGGTAAAGGGGACCTTATTTATCCCCCGGGCCGTGCCTCGAGCGTCTACGACATGTCGAGAGGCTCCCGAGCACTACCGAGCACTAGGCCCCCGAGCACTGGCCACCGAAAGACGGAACTGTCCGGGGATGATGATGGTTATGCACAGAAGCAAGTGGCGATGGGTTTGGATGGGTAGAAGGAATAGCGGGATGGACCCGCCGTGTTCCACACTGGATATAACAATGGTCATGTCGCTTCCACGCATAAATATCACAACTGTACACCCCCAATGCCCACAATATATATATATCAATAACACAGGACTACTCTGAAGAAAGGAATACATCTGCCTAAAACGTCAGTAAACTTAATTTTAATGTTTCTGCGTCTTTCTCGCGTGTCTCTGTCTCTACTAACCTTAGAACTATATATATATATATATATATATATATATATATATATATATATATTTATATATATATACATATCTATATATATAGCTATATATATATATATATATATATATATATATATACAGAAAGATAGGTCAGCAGTCTACGACGCCAAAGGAGGCATAGGGGTGTGGTTAGGCTCTTTTCTTTTTTACTACGGTTAATGAAGTGAACATTTTTTTTTTAAATATACAGAAGAAAGAAAGAAAAACACGCGCCCAGAGTGGGGACCGAACCCACGCCTTTCGATTACATGTCGAATGCCTTACCAATTCGGCTATCTGGACGACTGTGTTCTCCTTCACTTTCTGGGCTATTTATATTTACTAGAAGTGTATCTGACACTTGAGGGTGGTAGCCAGCGCCACTCTGACTACACGGGGAGAAGGGGACCTTCTTTTCAGCCCCCGGGGCGTGACTCCAACGTCTACAGCCTGTCATGAGCGGGTAACTGGCGGGAAGCCCTCTTATGCTACCTAGGCATCAAGGCTGCCAGAACCGAGACCCTCGCTAGGCTTTCGCAGAATAATATAGTAAGGAAATGAGGGGCTCGTTGAGGAAATACAGAAAGATAGGTCAGCAGTCTACGACGCCAAAGGAGGCATAGGGGTGTGGTTAGGCTCTTTTCTTTTTTACTACGGTTAATGAAGTGAACATTTTTTTTTTTAAATATACAGAAGAAAGAAAGAAAAACACGCGCCCAGAGTGGGGACCGAACCCACGCCTTTCGATTACATGTCGAATGCCTTACCAATTCGGCTATCTGGACGACTGTGTTCTCCTTCACTTTCTGGGCTATTTATATTTACTAGAAGTGTATCTGACACTTGAGGGTGGTAGCCAGCGCCACTCTGACTACACGGGGAGAAGGGGACCTTCTTTTCAGCCCCCGGGGCGTGACTCCAACGTCTACAGCCTGTCATGAGCGGGTAACTGGCGGGAAGCCCTCTTATGCTACCTAGGCATCAAGGCTGCCAGAACCGAGACCCTCGCTAGGCTTTCGCAGAATAATATAGTAAGGAAATGAGGGGCTCGTTGAGGAAATACAGAAAGATAGGTCAGCAGTCTACGACGCCAAAGGAGGCATAGGGGTGTGGTTAGGCTCTTTTCTTTTTTACTACGGTTAATGAAGTGAACATTTTTTTTTTAAATATACAGAAGAAAGAAAGAAAAACACGCGCCCAGAGTGGGGACCGAACCCACGCCTTTCGATTACATGTCGAATGCCTTACCAATTCGGCTATCTGGACGACTGTGTTCTCCTTCACTTTCTGGGCTATTTATATTTACTAGAAGTGTATCTGACACTTGAGGGTGGTAGCCAGCGCCACTCTGACTACACGGGGAGAAGGGGACCTTCTTTTCAGCCCCCGGGGCGTGACTCCAACGTCTACAGCCTGTCATGAGCGGGTAACTGGCGGGAAGCCCTCTTATGCTACCTAGGCATCAAGGCTGCCAGAACCGAGACCCTCGCTAGGCTTTCGCAGAATAATATAGTAAGGAAATGAGGGGCTCGTTGAGGAAATACAGAAAGATAGGTCAGCAGTCTACGACGCCAAAGGAGGCATAGGGGTGTGGTTAGGCTCTTTTCTTTTTTACTACGGTTAATGAAGTGAACATTTTTTTTTTTAAATATACAGAAGAAAGAAAGAAAAACACGCGCCCAGAGTGGGGACCGAACCCACGCCTTTCGATTACATGTCGAATGCCTTACCAATTCGGCTATCTGGACGACTGTGTTCTCCTTCACTTTCTGGGCTATTTATATTTACTAGAAGTGTATCTGACACTTGAGGGTGGTAGCCAGCGCCACTCTGACTACACGGGGAGAAGGGGACCTTCTTTTCAGCCCCCGGGGCGTGACTCCAACGTCTACAGCCTGTCATGAGCGGGTAACTGGCGGGAAGCCCTCTTATGCTACCTAGGCATCAAGGCTGCCAGAACCGAGACCCTCGCTAGGCTTTCGCAGAATAATATAGTAAGGAAATAAGGGGCTCGTTGAGGAAATACAGAAAGATAGGTCAGCAGTCTACGACGCCAAAGGAGGCATAGGGGTGTGGTTAGGCTCTTTTCTTTTTTACTACGGTTAATGAAGTGAACATTTTTTTTTTTAAATATACAGAAGAAAGAAAGAAAAACACGCGCCCAGAGTGGGGACCGAACCCACGCCTTTCGATTACATGTCGAATGCCTTACCAATTCGGCTATCTGGACGACTGTGTTCTCCTTCACTTTCTGGGCTATTTATATTTACTAGAAGTGTATCTGACACTTGAGGGTGGTAGCCAGCGCCACTCTGACTACACGGGGAGAAGGGGACCTTCTTTTCAGCCCCCGGGGCGTGACTCCAACGTCTACAGCCTGTCATGAGCGGGTAACTGGCGGGAAGCCCTCTTATGCTACCTAGGCATCAAGGCTGCCAGAACCGAGACCCTCGCTAGGCTTTCGCAGAATAATATAGTAAGGAAATGAGGGGCTCGTTGAGGAAATACAGAAAGATAGGTCAGCAGTCTACGACGCCAAAGGAGGCATAGGGGTGTGGTTAGGCTCTTTTCTTTTTTACTACGGTTAATGAAGTGAACATTTTTTTTTTAAATATACAGAAGAAAGAAAGAAAAACACGCGCCCAGAGTGGGGACCGAACCCACGCCTTTCGATTACATGTCGAATGCCTTACCAATTCGGCTATCTGGACGACTGTGTTCTCCTTCACTTTCTGGGCTATTTATATTTACTAGAAGTGTATCTGACACTTGAGGGTGGTAGCCAGCGCCACTCTGACTACACGGGGAGAAGGGGACCTTCTTTTCAGCCCCCGGGGCGTGACTCCAACGTCTACAGCCTGTCATGAGCGGGTAACTGGCGGGAAGCCCTCTTATGCTACCTAGGCATCAAGGCTGCCAGAACCGAGACCCTCGCTAGGCTTTCGCAGAATAATATAGTAAGGAAATGAGGGGCTCGTTGAGGAAATACAGAAAGATAGGTCAGCAGTCTACGACGCCAAAGGAGGCATAGGGGTGTGGTTAGGCTCTTTTCTTTTTTACTACGGTTAATGAAGTGAACATTTTTTTTTTTAAATATACAGAAGAAAGAAAGAAAAACACGCGCCCAGAGTGGGGACCGAACCCACGCCTTTCGATTACATGTCGAATGCCTTACCAATTCGGCTATCTGGACGACTGTGTTCTCCTTCACTTTCTGGGCTATTTATATTTACTAGAAGTGTATCTGACACTTGAGGGTGGTAGCCAGCGCCACTCTGACTACACGGGGAGAAGGGGACCTTCTTTTCAGCCCCCGGGGCGTGACTCCAACGTCTACAGCCTGTCATGAGCGGGTAACTGGCGGGAAGCCCTCTTATGCTACCTAGGCATCAAGGCTGCCAGAACCGAGACCCTCGCTAGGCTTTCGCAGAATAATATAGTAAGGAAATGAGGGGCTCGTTGAGGAAATACAGAAAGATAGGTCAGCAGTCTACGACGCCAAAGGAGGCATAGGGGTGTGGTTAGGCTCTTTTCTTTTTTACTACGGTTAATGAAGTGAACATTTTTTTTTTAAATATACAGAAGAAAGAAAGAAAAACACGCGCCCAGAGTGGGGACCGAACCCACGCCTTTCGATTACATGTCGAATGCCTTACCAATTCGGCTATCTGGACGACTGTGTTCTCCTTCACTTTCTGGGCTATTTATATTTACTAGAAGTGTATCTGACACTTGAGGGTGGTAGCCAGCGCCACTCTGACTACACGGGGAGAAGGGGACCTTCTTTTCAGCCCCCGGGGCGTGACTCCAACGTCTACAGCCTGTCATGAGCGGGTAACTGGCGGGAAGCCCTCTTATGCTACCTAGGCATCAAGGCTGCCAGAACCGAGACCCTCGCTAGGCTTTCGCAGAATAATATAGTAAGGAAATGAGGGGCTCGTTGAGGAAATACAGAAAGATAGGTCAGCAGTCTACGACGCCAAAGGAGGCATAGGGGTGTGGTTAGGCTCTTTTCTTTTTTACTACGGTTAATGAAGTGAACATTTTTTTTTTTTAAATATACAGAAGAAAGAAAGAAAAACACGCGCCCAGAGTGGGGACCGAACCCACGCCTTTCGAAAGGCGTGGGTAATCGAAAGGCGTGGGTTCGGTCCCCACTCTGGGCGCGTGTTTTTCTTTCTTTCTTCTGTATATTTAAAAAAAAATGTTCACTTCATTAACCGTAGTAAAAAAGAAAAGAGCCTAACCACACCCCTATGCCTCCTTTGGCGTCGTAGACTGCTGACCTATCTTTCTGTATTTCCTCAACGAGCCCCTCATTTCCTTACTATATTATTCTGCTAAAGCCTAGCGAGGGTCTCGGTTCTGGCAGCCTTGATGCCTAGGTAGCATAAGAGGGCTTCCCGCCAGTTACCCGCTCATGACAGGCTGTAGACGTTGGAGTCACGCCCCGGGGGCTGAAAAGAAGGTCCCCTTCTCCCCGTGTAGTCAGAGTGGCGCTGGCTACCACCCTCAAGTGTCAGATACACTTCTAGTAAATATAAATAGCCCAGAAAGTGAAGGAGAACACAGTCGTCCAGATAGCCGAATTGGTAAGGCATTCGACATGTAATCGAAAGGCGTGGGTTCGGTCCCCACTCTGGGCGCGTGTTTTTCTTTCTTTCTTCTGTATATTTAAAAAAAAAATGTTCACTTCATTAACCGTAGTAAAAAAGAAAAGAGCCTAACCACACCCCTATGCCTCCTTTGGCGTCGTAGACTGCTGACCTATCTTTCTGTATTTCCTCAACGAGCCCCTCATTTCCTTACTATATTATTCTGCGAAAGCCTAGCGAGGGTCTCGGTTCTGGCAGCCTTGATGCCTAGGTAGCATAAGAGGGCTTCCCGCCAGTTACCCGCTCATGACAGGCTGTAGACGTTGGAGTCACGCCCCGGGGGCTGAAAAGAAGGTCCCCTTCTCCCCGTGTAGTCAGAGTGGCGCTGGCTACCACCCTCAAGTGTCAGATACACTTCTAGTAAATATAAATAGCCCAGAAAGTGAAGGAGAACACAGTCGTCCAGATAGCCGAATTGGTAAGGCATTCGACATGTAATCGAAAGGCGTGGGTTCGGTCCCCACTCTGGGCGCGTGTTTTTCTTTCTTTCTTCTGTATATTTAAAAAAAAAAAAATGTTCACTTCATTAACCGTAGTAAAAAAGAAAAGAGCCTAACCACACCCCTATGCCTCCTTTGGCGTCGTAGACTGCTGACCTATCTTTCTGTATTTCCTCAACGAGCCCCTCATTTCCTTACTATATTATTCTGCGAAAGCCTAGCGAGGGTCTCGGTTCTGGCAGCCTTGATGCCTAGGTAGCATAAGAGGGCTTCCCGCCAGTTACCCGCTCATGACAGGCTGTAGACGTTGGAGTCACGCCCCGGGGGCTGAAAAGAAGGTCCCCTTCTCCCCGTGTAGTCAGAGTGGCGCTGGCTACCACCCTCAAGTGTCAGATACACTTCTAGTAAATATAAATAGCCCAGAAAGTGAAGGAGAACACAGTCGTCCAGATAGCCGAATTGGTAAGGCATTCGACATGTAATCGAAAGGCGTGGGTTCGGTCCCCACTCTGGGCGCGTGTTTTTCTTTCTTTCTTCTGTATATTTAAAAAAAAAATGTTCACTTCATTAACCGTAGTAAAAAAGAAAAGAGCCTAACCACACCCCTATGCCTCCTTTGGCGTCGTAGACTGCTGACCTATCTTTCTGTATTTCCTCAACGAGCCCCTCATTTCCTTACTATATTATTCTGCGAAAGCCTAGCGAGGGTCTCGGTTCTGGCAGCCTTGATGCCTAGGTAGCATAAGAGGGCTTCCCGCCAGTTACCCGCTCATGACAGGCTGTAGACGTTGGAGTCACGCCCCGGGGGCTGAAAAGAAGGTCCCCTTCTCCCCGTGTAGTCAGAGTGGCGCTGGCTACCACCCTCAAGTGTCAGATACACTTCTAGTAAATATAAATAGCCCAGAAAGTGAAGGAGAACACAGTCGTCCAGATAGCCGAATTGGTAAGGCATTCGACATGTAATCGAAAGGCGTGGGTTCGGTCCCCACTCTGGGCGCGTGTTTTTCTTTCTTTCTTCTGTATATTTAAAAAAAAAATGTTCACTTCATTAACCGTAGTAAAAAAGAAAAGAGCCTAACCACACCCCTATGCCTCCTTTGGCGTCGTAGACTGCTGACCTATCTTTCTGTATTTCCTCAACGAGCCCCTCATTTCCTTACTATATTATTCTGCGAAAGCCTAGCGAGGGTCTCGGTTCTGGCAGCCTTGATGCCTAGGTAGCATAAGAGGGCTTCCCGCCAGTTACCCGCTCATGACAGGCTGTAGACGTTGGAGTCACGCCCCGGGGGCTGAAAAGAAGGTCCCCTTCTCCCCGTGTAGTCAGAGTGGCGCTGGCTACCACCCTCAAGTGTCAGATACACTTCTAGTAAATATAAATAGCCCAGAAAGTGAAGGAGAACACAGTCGTCCAGATAGCCGAATTGGTAAGGCATTCGACATGTAATCGAAAGGCGTGGGTTCGGTCCCCACTCTGGGCGCGTGTTTTTCTTTCTTTCTTCTGTATATTTAAAAAAAAAATGTTCACTTCATTAACCGTAGTAAAAAAGAAAAGAGCCTAACCACACCCCTATGCCTCCTTTGGCGTCGTAGACTGCTGACCTATCTTTCTGTATTTCCTCAACGAGCCCCTCATTTCCTTACTATATTATTCTGCGAAAGCCTAGCGAGGGTCTCGGTTCTGGCAGCCTTGATGCCTAGGTAGCATAAGAGGGCTTCCCGCCAGTTACCCGCTCATGACAGGCTGTAGACGTTGGAGTCACGCCCCGGGGGCTGAAAAGAAGGTCCCCTTCTCCCCGTGTAGTCAGAGTGGCGCTGGCTACCACCCTCAAGTGTCAGATACACTTCTAGTAAATATAAATAGCCCAGAAAGTGAAGGAGAACACAGTCGTCCAGATAGCCGAATTGGTAAGGCATTCGACATGTAATCGAAAGGCGTGGGTTCGGTCCCCACTCTGGGCGCGTGTTTTTCTTTCTTTCTTCTGTATATTTAAAAAAAAAAATGTTCACTTCATTAACCGTAGTAAAAAAGAAAAGAGCCTAACCACACCCCTATGCCTCCTTTGGCGTCGTAGACTGCTGACCTATCTTTCTGTATTTCCTCAACGAGCCCCTCATTTCCTTACTATATTATTCTGCGAAAGCCTAGCGAGGGTCTCGGTTCTGGCAGCCTTGATGCCTAGGTAGCATAAGAGGGCTTCCCGCCAGTTACCCGCTCATGACAGGCTGTAGACGTTGGAGTCACGCCCCGGGGGCTGAAAAGAAGGTCCCCTTCTCCCCGTGTAGTCAGAGTGGCGCTGGCTACCACCCTCAAGTGTCAGATACACTTCTAGTAAATATAAATAGCCCAGAAAGTGAAGGAGAACACAGTCGTCCAGATAGCCGAATTGGTAAGGCATTCGACATGTAATCGAAAGGCGTGGGTTCGGTCCCCACTCTGGGCGCGTGTTTTTCTTTCTTTCTTCTGTATATTTAAAAAAAAAATGTTCACTTCATTAACCGTAGTAAAAAAGAAAAGAGCCTAACCACACCCCTATGCCTCCTTTGGCGTCGTAGACTGCTGACCTATCTTTCTGTATTTCCTCAACGAGCCCCTCATTTCCTTACTATATATATATATATATATATATATATATATATATATATATATATATATATTGTAGTAAGCATGTTGCGCCCATGAGAACTGTGATGAGCATCAGCCACAACGGGCAAATCCCCCTACGTGGACATGCTGCGCCGGATGCCGCTCGAGGAAGAGGACGCGCTCGTTCACCGTCTGTCTCGCGTAAAGCTGGTCGTTTCGGCTCACCCCGTCTGCGCCGACGCCTCGTTCGTGAATAAACGAGCCCAGCCTTCTACCGGAACGCCGACTATCTCCTTTACAATTTTTGGTGGAGGTTGCGGTGCTGCTCGGGTCCCCATTTATCTATCCTGGAGCTGCGCAACCGGACACTTCACTCGAGGATGTCTCACGGAGGCCACCACGAGTCCACACCTCCTGTGGCACCTATCATCTGCCCTGGCACGGTCCGTTCGCGGGATCCCCCCTTCTTCAACGGCACTGATGACCAGGATGCTGAGGATTGGCTCACCACTTTCGAACGAGTGAGCACCCATAACAATTGGGACGATAAACTCAAACAGAACAACGTCAGTCTCTCCTTCACCGGTGTCGCAGAGACCTGGTATAAGAACCACGGGGCTGATCTACGCACATGGTCGGATTTCAAGACCGAATTTACCAAGGTCTTCGGGCGCCCCGCTGTTCGGAAACTGCGCGCTGAACAGAGTTTGCGCGAACGCGCTCAGCGCATGAATGAGACCTTTACCTCTTACATCGAGGACGTCCTTGACTTGTGTAAGCGGGCAAACAACGCTATGACCGAAGAGGGCAAAATCAAGCACATTCTTAAAGGCATAGCCGACGATGCCTTCCAGATGTTGCTCGCGAAAAACCCTCGGATGGTTGCTGAAGTCATAAACGCTTGCCAAGAGTTCGATGAGCTTCGCAGAGAGCGGGCTCTCACTCGTAAGCCCGTGGAACAGGACCATTCCCTTTGCAGCGTGGCATCTGAGGATAGGGGTGTTCTCTTCGCCCAAATGCAGCAGTTTGTTCGCGAAGAGGTGGCTCGTCAGCTGTCTCTCGTTAGCGACGTAGCGAAGCCACCTCAGTCGAATTTGGCCCCAACCCCCAGGAGCGTTATACAACAAGTCGCTGACGCACTACCAAGCACTCGACCGCCCAATTCCGCGGTAGCTCCAGTGGTATACGCCCACATGACGCCGCAACCTACGATGCCAGCCCCTTTGACCTTCGTCGACCCAGTGCCACATAGGCCTTTCACCTATGCGGAGACCGTGGCACAACCTTCCACTGGAACTATGCCGCGACCCTTCTTTGCGCCTACTGCAAGCCCTGGGAGTCATGCCACTGCCGGGGTTCAACGCGTCCGGTCCATGCATGTCGCCCCGCATCCAGTGTCTACATTCACGAATCCTTGGCGCACGGTGGATAACCGCCCTATCTGCTATTCGTGTGGGATTGCTGGACATGTTGCACGCTACTGCCGTCGTGGCATGACGGGTGGGCGCAACGCATCGTGGCCCTTACCCTATACGCCAACACCGCCCATGGAGCACGCTCCGACGCGGCTGCCCACGACTGCTCCGTCTGATAACCGCGACTTCGTCAGCCGTCGTTCGCTTTCCCCACGACCTCGCTCACTCTCTCCGATGCGCCGTCGTACTACCAACGATGACCCGGAAAACTAGACGCCGCAGTTTCGGAGGCACAAACTGCGTCAACGTCGAAATGCCTAAGTCCTCATTGTTCGCCGTCCAATGTAATCGAACTGTGTGTTGATGGTGTTGCTACCCTGGCGCTTATTGACACTGGAGCTGCGGTGTCTGTTATTGACGCGAAACTTTGCCGAATGCTACGAAAAGTGACGACACCTATAGGTGGTTTTACTCTCCGAACCGCTAGTGCGCAACCGTTGAAGCCGCTGGCCGCATGCACTGCTCGGGTCACAATTCAAGGGGTTGTATATGTAGTCGAGCTCATCATTTTGTCGGCGTGCTCTCACAGCGTGATTCTCGGATGGGACTTTTTGTCGCGCCACCACGCCATCATTGACTGTGACCGCGCCGAAGTTGAGCTGTTTCCGGAGGTAGAAAACCCGCAGGACGAGACAACCGCCAAGTTGCGTGTCAATGACGACACGCACATTCCTCCTGGCTCATCTGCGCTTGTGCCGTTGTCGTGCAACAGTATTTCTGACGCCACCGTCGTCTTCGAGCCATCCGGTCTGATTTGTGCTCGCAAAGGGTTGTCGCTGCCGTTCGCCGTTCTTGATATTGCAACTGGTGCCGGCACAATGCTTATTTCAAACCGGACGTCGTTCCCTACCACACTTTTTCGCGGAGAATGCCTTGGCGTTGTAGAAGAAGTGAATCCCGGTCTACTTGTCAGTGTATTTGAGGAGTTGACGCCCGTTGACATCACCGCACTTGGTCTTCAGTCTCCACCTGATGACACCCTTTTGAGAAGCGCCATTGACGACGACGTTCCTTCGGCCGAACGTGACGAGCTACTTACTCTTCTACACCGCTTCACTTCATCTTTCGACTGCTACGACACCGCTTTGGGCCGCACGTCGACTGTGTGTCATGAGATCGACACTGGCACGCACGCACCGTTGCGACAGCGACCCTATCGCGTGTCCTCCACCGAACGGCGTGTCATTGATGACCAAGTCGCGGACATGCTGAAGCGCAACGTCATTCGACCATCCGTGAGTCCTTGGGCTTCTCCTGTGGTTCTCGTTAAAAAAAAGGACGGCTCTATTCGATTCTGTGTGGATTATCGCCGCCTGAACAAAATCACGCGCAAGGACGTTTACCCGCTGCCTCGCATAGACGACGCGCTCGACTGCCTGCAAGGAGCCGAGTTTTTCTCGTCATTAGACTTGAAATCCGGCTACTGGCAAGTGCCCATGGCCGACGCTGATCGTTCAAAGACGGCTTTTACAACACCCGATGGCCTTTACGAGTTCAACGTCATGCCGTTCGGACTATGTAATGCGCCGGCCACATTCGAACGAATGATGGACAACGTACTGCGGGGCTTGAAATGGAAAACGTGTCTCTGCTATTTAGACGACATTGTCGTGTTTTCGCATGATTTTGCGACCCATCTCACACGCCTCGAACAAGTGATAACATGCCTTGCCTCCACTGGTCTGCAGCTGAACCTTAAGAAGTGCCGCTTCGCTGCTCGAAAACTCACCATTTTAGGACACGTTGTCTCGAAAGACGGTGTCCTCCCGGACCCGGGAAAACTTCGTGCTGTGTCGGAGTTTCCGAAGCCAACAACGCTGAAGAACCTGCGAAGCTTCATCGGCCTCTGTTCGTACTTCCGCCGCTTTGTACGAAACTTTGCCTCCATCACTGCGCCTCTCACACAACTTCTCGGCGGAAGTCGAGACATTTCCGAATGGTCCCCCGAGTGTGAGAGGGCTTTCTTAACGTTACGTAGGGTCCTTACGTCACCACCGATACTGCGGCACTTTGACCCGAATGCGCCCACTGAGATCCACACTGATGCCAGTGGTGTTGGCTTAGGTGCTGTACTCGCTCAACGAAAGGACGGATTTGACGAATACGTGGTGAGCTACGCGAGCCGTACACTCACGAAGGCCGAAGTCAACTACTCCGTAACGGAGAAAGAATGTTTGGCTATTGTATGGGCAATCAGCAAATTTCGTCCTTACCTCTACGGTCGCCCTTTCGACGTCGTAACGGACCACCATGCTCTGTGCTGGTTATCGTCGCTGAAGGATCCCGCCGGCCGTCTTGGCCGCTGGGCACTCCGCCTTCAAGAGTACGATATCCGTGTTGTGTACCGGTCTGGACGGAAGCATACCGACGCCGACGCTCTTTCTCGATCCCCGCTTGCGTCGGATATAGATAGCTTGTTCGCAGCAGATCGCAGCCTGACCTCTCTGGCCATGACGGACATGGTTGCTGAGCAGCGCAAAGACCCTTGGGTTTCTTCGATCCTCGAATATTTGTCGCACTCACGGGCAGCTCCTCTGCCTCGATCACTGCGCCGTCAAGCTGCCCACTGCACTATTCGTGACCAGCTCCTATATCGCCGGAACTACTACCCCGAAGGTCGAAAATGGCTACTCGTGATTCCTCGCCACTTGCGCAAGGACATTTGTACCACGTTTCACACCGATGCGCAAAGTGCTCACGCTGGAATCCTTAAAACCTACGAGCGCCTCCGACTCCGCTACTACTGGCGCGGGATGTACACCTTTGTCGCCAAGTTTGTTAGATCTTTCCCGGACTGCCAACGTCGCAAGTGTCCACCGCATCACGTCAATGGCCCACTCCAGCCATTGCCCTGCCCAGCGCGGCCTTTCAACCGGGTAGGCATCGATTTCTACGGCCCACTCCCAAGCACAGCCGCCGGTAACCGCTGGATCATCGTCGCCGTTGATCACTTAACGCGGTATGCCGAAACAGCTGCGCTACCGGCCGCCTGGGCTCGGGACGTTGCGTCTTTCCTTCTACGCCGTTTTGTTCTTCGGCACGGTGCTCCTCGCGAACTACTGAGCGACAGAGGCCGCGTCTTTCTATCTGGAGTCGTGGAGGCCCTTTTAGCCGAGTGCCACGTGGTCCACCGAAAGAGCACGTCCTACCACCCCCAGACAAATGGTCTGACCGAAAGGTTTAACCGCACACTCGGCAATATGATCGCCATGTACGTTTCCTCGGACCACTCTAACTGGGACCTCGTTCTTCCTTTCGTGACGTATGCTTATAATACGGCCACGCAGGCGACCACAGGATTCTCGCCGTTCTTTTTACTCTATGGTCGCGAGCCCTCCTGCATGCTAGATACAGTACTCCCATACCGACCTGACGCCTCCGAGTACGCACCACTGTCTGACATCGCTCGACACGCGGAGGAATGTCGCCAGCTAGCCCGGCGATTTACATCGGAAGAGCAGCAACGCCAAAAGGCGCGTCACGATGACTCCATTACAGCTCCAACATTTACGAAAGGATCACTGGTCATGCTTTCAGTACCGTGCCCGGCTCCCGGTCTTTCGTCGAAATTTCTTTCGCAATACCAAGGGCCTTACCGAGTACTGGAACAAACGTCACCAGTGAACTATGTTGTTGAACCCGTAACGTCCACCTCGGACCGCCGACGTCGTGGTCGCGAGACGGTTCACGTCCAGAGGCTGAAGCCATACTATGACCCGCTCGTCTTGTGTTCCCCGTAGGTCGCCAGGATGGCTCCTCTTTCCGCCGGGGGTATTGTAGTAAGCATGTTGCGCCCATGACAACTGTGATGAGCATCAGCCACAACGGGCAAATCCCCCTACGTGGACATGCTGCGCCGGATGCTGCTCGAGGAAGAGGACGCGCTCGTTCACCGTCTGTTTCGCGTAAAGCTGGTCGTTTCGGCTCACCTCGTCTGCGCCGACGCCTCGTTCGTGAATAAACGAGCCCAGCCTTCTACCGGAACGCCGACAATCTCCTTTACAATATATATATAAATATATATACACACACATAAATATATATATATATATATATATATATATATATATATATATATATATATATATATATATATAGAAAGGAAATGAGGGGCTCGTTGAGGAAAATACAGAAAGATAGGGCAGCAGTCTACAATGCCAAAGGAGGCATAGGGGTGTGATTAGGCTCTTTTCTTTTTCACTACGGTTAATGAAGTAAACATTTTTTTTAATATACAGAAGCAAGAAAGAAAGAAAAACGCGCCCAGAGTGGGGACCGAACCCACGCCTTCCGATTACATGTCGAATGCCTTACCAATTCGGCTATCTGGGCGACTGTGTTCTCCTTCACTTTCTGGGCTATTTATATTTACTAGAAGTGTATCTGACGCTTGAGGGGGGTAGCCAGCGCCACTCTGACTACACGGGGAGAAGGGGACCTTCTTTTTCAACCCCCGGGGCGTGACTCGAGCGTCTACAGCCTGTCACGGGCGGGTAACTGGCGGGAAGCCCTCTTATGCTACCTAGGCATCAAGGCTGCCAGAACCGACACCCTCGCTAGGCTTTCGCAGAATAATATAGAAAGGAAATGAAGGGCTCGTTGAGGAAAATACAGAAAGATAGGGCAGCAGTCTACAACGCCAAAGGAGGCATAGGGGTGTGATTAGGCTCTTTTCTTTTTCACTACGGTTAATGAAGTAAACATTTTTTTAATATACAGAAGAAAGAAGAAAGAAAAACACGCGCCCAGAGTGGGGACCGAACCCACGCCTTCCGATTACATGTCGAATGCCTTACCAATTCGGCTATCTGGGCGACTGTGTTCTCCTTCACTTTCTGGGCTATTTATATTTACTAGAAGTGTATCTGACGCTTGAGGGGGGTAGCCAGCGCCACTCTGACTACACGGGGAGAAGGGGACCTTCTTTTTCAACCCCCGGGGCGTGACTCGAGCGTCTACAGCCTGTCACGGGCGGGTAAGTGGCGGGAAGCCCTCTTATGCTACCTAGGCATCAAGGCTGCCAGAACCGACACCCTCGCTAGGCTTTCGCAGAATAATATAGAAAGGAAATGAGGGGCTCGTTGAGGAAAATACAGAAAGATAGGGCAGCAGTCTACAACGCCAAAGGAGGCATAGGGGTGTGATTAGGCTCTTTTCTTTTTCACTACGGTTAATGAAGTAAACATTTTTTTTAATATACAGAAGAAAGAAAGAAAGAAAAACACGCGCCCAGAGTGGGGACCGAACCCACGCCTTCCGATTACATGTCGAATGCCTTACCAATTCGGCTATCTGGGCGACTGTGTTCTCCTTCACTTTCTGGACTATTTATATTTACTAGAAGTGTATCTGACGCTTGAGGGGGGTGGCCAGCGCCACTCTGACTACACGGGGAGAAGGGGACCTTCTTTTTCAACCCCCGGGGCGTGACTCGAGCGTCTACAGCCTGTCACGGGCGGATAACTGGCGGGAAGCCCTCTTATGCTACCTAGGCATCAAGACTGCCAGAACCGACACCCTCGCTAGGCTTTCGCAGAATAATATAGAAAGGAAATGAGGGGCTCGTTGAGGAAAATACAGAAAGATAGGGCAGCAGTCTACAACGCCAAAGGAGGCATAGGGGTGTGATTAGGCTCTTTTCTTTTTCACTACGGTTAATGAAGTAAACATTTTTTTTAATATACAGAAGAAAGAAAGAAAGAAAAACACGCGCCCAGAGTGGGGACCGAACCCACGCCTTCCGATTACATGTCGAATGCCTTACCAATTCGGCTATCTGGGCGACTGTGTTCTCCTTCACTTTCTGGACTATTTATATTTACTAGAAGTGTATCTGACGCTTGAGGGGGGTGGCCAGCGCCACTCTGACTACACGGGGAGAAGGGGACCTTCTTTTTCAACCCCCGGGGCGTGACTCGAGCGTCTACAGCCTGTCACGGGCGGGTAACTGGCGGGAAGCCCTCTTATGCTACCTAGGCATCAAGACTGCCAGAACCGACACCCTCGCTAGGCTTTCGCAGAATAATATAGAAAGGAAATGAGGGGCTCGTTGAGGAAAATACAGAAAGATAGGGCAGCAGTCTACAACGCCAAAGGAGGCATAGGGGTGTGATTAGGCTCTTTTCTTTTTCACTACGGTTAATGAAGTAAACATTTTTTTTAATATACAGAAGAAAGAAAGAAAGAAAAACACGCGCCCAGAGTGGGGACCGAACCCACGCCTTCCGATTACATGTCGAATGCCTTACCAATTCGGCTATCTGGGCGACTGTGTTCTCCTTCACTTTCTGGGCTATTTATATTTACTAGAAGTGTATCTGACGCTTGAGGGGGGTAGCCAGCGCCACTCTGACTACACGGGGAGAAGGGGACCTTCTTTTTCAACCCCCGGGGCGTGACTCGAGCGTCTACAGCCTGTCACGGGCGGGTAACTGGCGGGAAGCCCTCTTATGCTACCTAGGCATCAAGGCTGCCAGAACCGACACCCTCGCTAGGCTTTCGCAGAATAATATACACGCGTCCCCACTCTTGGCGCGTGTTTTTCTTTCTTTCTTTCTTCTGTATATTAAAAAAAATGTTTACTTCATTAACCGTAGTGAAAAAGAAAAGAGCCTAATCACACCCCTATGCCTCCTTTGGCGTTGTAGACTGCTGCCCTATCTTTCTGTATTTTCCTCAACGAGCCCCTCATTTCCTTTCTATATTATTCTGCGAAAGCCTAGCGAGGGTGTTGGTTCTGGTAGCCTTGATGCCTAGGTAGCATAAGAGGGCTTCCCGCCAGTTACCCGCCCGTGACAGGCTGTAGACGCTCGAGTCACGCCCCGGGGGTTGAAAAAGAAGGTCCCCTTATCCCCGTGTAGTCAGAGTGGCGCTGGCTACCCCCCTCAAGCGTCAGATACACTTCTAGTAAATATAAATAGCCCAGAAAGTGAAGGAGAACACAGTCGCCCAGATAGCCGAATTGGTAAGGCATTCGACATGTAATCGGAAGGCGTGGGTTCGGTCCCCACTCTGGGCGCGTGTTTTTCTTTCTTTCTTTCTTCTGTATATTAAAAAAAATGTTTACTTCATTAACCGTAGTGAAAAAGAAAAGAGCCTAATCACACCCCTATGCCTCCTTTGGCGTTGTAGACTGCTGCCCTATCTTTCTGTATTTTCCTCAACGAGCCCCTCATTTCCTTTCTATATTATTCTGCGAAAGCCTAGCGAGGGTGTCGGTTCTGGCAGCCTTGATGCCTAGGTAGCATAAGAGGGCTTCCCGCCAGTTACCCGCCCGTGACAGGCTGTAGACGCTCGAGTCACGCCCCGGGGG
Organism: Haemaphysalis longicornis; assembly: GCF_048455015.1. Lineage (NCBI taxonomy): Eukaryota > Metazoa > Arthropoda > Arachnida > Ixodida > Ixodidae > Haemaphysalis > Haemaphysalis longicornis. Next base: position 91,303,452 of record NW_027526214.1, read on the forward strand.
TTGAAAAAGAAGGGCCCCTTCTCCCCGTGTAGTCAGAGTGGCGCTGGCTACCCCCCTCAAGCGTCAGATACACTTCTAGTATTCTAGTAAATATAAATAGCCCAGAAAGTGAAGGAGAACACAGTCGCCCAGATAGCCGAATTGGTAAGGCATTCGACATGTAATCGGAAGGCGTGGGTTCGGTCCCCACTCTGGGCGCGTGTTTTTCTTTCTTTCTTTCTTCTGTATATTAAAAAAAATGTTTACTTCATTAACCGTAGTGAAAAAGAAAAGAGCCTAATCACACCCCTATGCCTCCCTTGGCGTTGTAGACTGCTGCCCTATCTTTCTGTATATATATATATATATATATATATATATATATATATATATATTTATATATATATATATATATATATATATATATATATATATATATATATATATATTTATATATATATATTATAAAGTAGAGTCCGACGCAAGTCTCAAAAAAGAAAAACAAACATGTTTACTAACGTTTCGACTGGTGGTCCAGTCTTCATCGGAGTAAGATTTACAGTACACTGCAGAACGCTTTTATAGGTGCGTGTAGAGAGAGGAAGTTGCGCTACAGTGCGCCCTCTTTGTAGCGCAACTTCCTCTCTGTAAATGTTACTCCGATGAAGACTGGACCACCAGTCGAAACGTTAGTAAACATGTTTGTTTTTGTTTTTTGAGACTTGCGTCGGACTCTACTTTATGATATTTCTTCTGGACCATTGGAAACCTCTTTTGTTCGACCATATATATATTTTGTTACGGTGACACTCAGGCTGTCAGGGGTGAGCTGAGGGTTTATTTCAAAAATACCTGGGTGAGGACCGTCGCTGAGCGTGCAGTCCGAACCCTGGATACGGAAAAGCACCTCGTTCTTCTCTTCGTCGCCCCGGCGTTTTCGCAGGCGGGATGGGCCTGTGACATAGTGAATGCCATCTACTGTGCACAACATTCAACAAGTTATGTAGCGTTACATTTTCCCCCTCCGGAGACGAAACCGGCCGGGTGAGTCACTCAACAGCACGAGGGTGATAAGTATTTAGCCGGGCGACGTGCACAAGTTGGGTCTTGCTGGACCGGCGACCATGTGTTGTGAGGCGCGAAATGACGTAGGTCACGTCGCTTACACGGTCAAGAATAACGAATGGGCCAGTGTAACGCGACAAAAACTTGCTACACAGTCCGCGTTTCCTAAAGGGAGTCCATAACCACACCAAATCACCTTTACAGAATGATACACTGCGGTGGCGAACGTCGTATCTCTGTTTAGACCGGGTCTGTGATGCAAGGGTGCGCAGGCGAGCTAATTGGCGGGACTCTTCGGGCAGGCACAGATTCTTGGCAACTGACTCCTCGTCGTGCAACGAGAATGGCAGGATGGTGTCCAGAGGAGTGCGAGGATTGCCTGCGTAGACGAGGTAGCAGGGACTGTAGCCGGTTGTTTCGTGCTTGGCCGTGTTGTACGCGTAAGTTATGAAAGGCAATACTTCATCCCATTTTTTGTGGTCTGATGCCACGTACATTGAAATCATGTTGAGAAGTGTTCGATTTGTGCGTTCAACAAGTCCGTTCGTCTGCGGATGATATGGTGTAGCATGGCGAAACTGTGAGGTGCAAATGCGACGTAGCTCCTCTACAACATCCGCAATAAATTGGCGGCCACGATCACTAATAAGCACGCGCGGAGCGCCATGTCTCAGAATCATAAAATTAAGCAGGAACATAGAAACCGAGGCTGCTGAAGCTGTTGGTACAGCTGCAGTTTCTGCGTAACGCGTCAGGTGGTCCACGCAGGCGATAACCCAGCGGTTTCCAGCTGGCGTCCGTGGAAGTAGGCCAACGAAATCAATCCCGACTTTCTCAAATGGAGCAGTGGGTGGATTCACAGGATGGAGGAGACCGGGCGGTGTGGTTGCCGGACGCTTGTAGCGCTGACACTCCACACAACTGGCGACGTATTTTTCAGTCGTGCGCAGCATGTTGGGCCAGTAAAAGCGTTCGTGTACGCGGTTTAATATGCGAGCGAAGCCAAGGTGCCAAGACGTCATGTCATCATGCATAGCACGAAGCACGCAAGGGCGCAGCCGCTCGGATACAACGAGAAGGAACCGCGCTCCAGTCGCATTGTAGTTCGCTTTGTAGAGCAGACCATCCCGAATAGAAAAGCGGTTGGGAGGGGTGGAGTCACGAGCAGTGGCGAAGAAGAACGCTAGCTCGGGGTTACCTTCCTGTTACCTGTTACCTTCCTGTTACCTTCCTGCAAGATAGTCGTCGAAATTGTCAGCGTCACAGGCGGTAGATGAAACTGGGAGCCGGGAAAGGCAGTAAGCGTCGGTGTGTCGGCGGCCGCTTTTGTAAGAAACAACGAAATCATATTGTTGCAGTCTGAGGGCCCAGCGGGCGAGCCGTCCAGATGGATCACGTAGTCCAATGAGCCAACAGAAGGAGTGGTGGTCCGTAACAATTGTAAAAGGCCGTCCGTAGATGTAAGGGAGAAACTTATGCACAGCAAAGATGACCGCCAAACATTCTTGCTCAGTCACTGTATAATGTTTCTCAGGTTTGCTGAGCATGCGGCTGGCGTAGGCAATTACATGCTCAGTGCCGCGAAGTCTCTGCACAAGGACTGCTCCGATTCCGATGCCGCTGGCGTCCGTATGTACTTCTGTAGGAGCAGCCGGATCGAAATGGCGCAGTATTGGCCCCGACGTGAGAAGAAATTTCAGTTGGGAAAAGGAGGCTTCGCACTGAGATGTCCAGTAAAAAGGAGCATTTTTGCGTAACAGAGAAGACAGAGGAGAAGCGAGCTCTGCAAAGTTTGGTACAAACCGACGAAAGTAGGAGCATAGCCCCAGGAAACTTAGTAGGTCGCGCACAGACTTTGGCTGCTTAAACTGACTCACGGCTTCAATCTTTTGTGGATCAGGTCTAACGCCATCTTTGTCGACTAGATGCCCCAACACTAAGGTCTGGCGCTCGGCGAAGCGGCTTTTTTTCGAATTTAGCAGATGGCCGGCTTTTTCCAGGCAGTTCAGGACCATGTCAAGGCGGGTGTTGTGCTCTTCAAAAGTGCGTCCAAAAATTACTACGTCGTCGGGGTAGCACACACAAATCTCCCACTTTAAACCGCGCGAAATTGTGTCCATGAACCTTTCAAATGTAGCTGGGGAGTTACAAAGGCCAAACGGCATGACGTTATACTCAAATAGCCCGTCAGGAGTCACAAAAGCCGTCTTCTCTTTGTGTGCCGGATCCATCGGAATTTGCCAGTAACCAGATCTTAAGTCAACTGACGAAAAGTAGGAGGCGGAGTGCAGACAGTCAATGACATCATCTATGCGAGGAAGAGGGTACACGTCCTTCTTTGTAATTGCGTTCAGGCGTCTGTACTCAACACAGAATCGCCAGGAACCATCCTTCTTCTTCACCAGGATTACTGGCGCTCCCCAAGGGCTAGCTGATTCGTGTACCACTCCCGTCTGTAGCATCTCGTTTACCTGGTCTACGATGACCTTCCTCTCGCCAGGACAAACCCGATACGGTTTTTGCCTGAGCGGGCGGGTGGTTCCGGTGTCTATGATGTGGTGAGTGCGAGAAGGCGGGTTTTCGGTCTTGTTGCCGGGGCTGGTGGAAAAGTCAAACACTGTCGCATGCCTTGAAAGGACATGGGCTAACGCCTCCCTCTCGGCAGAAGAAAGACCTTTGTTAATCATCTTAAAAAGCTGTTCGTCACGCGTAGCGTAGTCACCCTTGAAATCGCACTTTTCATCACTCACTGTTGCCAGGGGTACTCTGGTGTCCTTTTCAAATAGCGCAAGCTTCAACCCTAGCGGCAGAACGGTACTAGCGGCTGAGAAGTTAACTGCGCATATGAAACTTCGCCCACCGTGTACGGAAATCAAACAGTGCGGCAACAAAATATCCTTCTTGACGCAGTTCGGCAGAATGGGCTTAACAATTGCACAAAAGGAAGGCTCCACAGCACCGCAGACCATGACAGGTACAAAAGACGCCGATCGGGGAGGTGGAACCATGTCTTCCGAAACAACCAAAGCGTGTTCGCTCGAACGTGAGGATTCTTCGGCAAGTGCAGAGTAAAGAACACTGCTTACACAGAGTTCGCCAGTCCCACAATCTAACTTATCACCACATTCTTGCAAGAAGTCAATACCGAGAATAACTTCGTGTGTAGACTTCTGAAGTACCGCAAATTCTTCTTTGAAGCTTTTGCCCCCTAATGACACATCCACTGTACAGGTACCAAGGGGCCACAACGGTTCACCACCAACGCCTCGAAATGTGGCTCTGCAATCCCAGCTGAACATTACTTTAGTCCCAAGGCTGTCTTTAAATACCTTACTCATCACAGAAACTGTTGCCCCATTGTCAACCAAAGCCATCGTTGGCACACCATCAATTAAAACTTCAATCTTATTTTTGACCATGTAAACGGGCAGAGGTGTATTTCGTAAAGGCTGTCCGGCGACCTCACCTCCATCGGCCGCGCCGGCTAGTTTCCCGGTGGTGGCGACATTGGACGGCGCAGAAGTGATAGAGACTGGCGCTGGCGTAGAGGCGGTGGAGTCAAACTTCTCTCCGAAGTGGGGGAGCCATTGCGTGGACTGGTCGACTGGTCGTTATGTGTTGACGACAGTGGTGGATACCATCGAGTGCCAGGGTTGAGGTTATTGGGCCGAGGAAACGTGAACGTGGAGTCGTCGTTGGGTCCTTGGCGCCGACGGCGACAAAACTGCGAAATATGGCCGACTGGTCCACATCGATAGCAGGTGGGTGGTTCGCGGCGAGGATACTGCTGACCGGGTGCGAATTGCCTTGTTGGAAAGCTCGAGCGATGGTGGTCTTCCGGGTAGTAGACGCGCTGTGTACTATGGGAATCACGATGAAAATCCTAATATATATATATATATATATATATATATATATATATATATATATATATATATATATATATATATATATATATATATATATATATATATCTACTCAAGATGAAGACTGGTCCCGCAGTCGAAACGTCAGTAAACCACTGTTTTTGTTTTTAATCGTGCGTCTACCATTTTCTCAAGTATTTTTTCTGGCTCCTCGAGAAGTTTTCTTTTACTGCTTATATATATATATATATATATATATAAATCCAGAGAAAGATAAACTCACAAAGCGCGCAGAAATAGTATAAGTAAAGAGTCGGATACACAGCAAGAACAATAACAAACAATGTTTACTTACGTAGCGGCAACGGGACTTGCCTTCATCAGAGTAAAGTTACATGATTTTGAGTTACATGACAGCAAAATCATGTAACTTTACTCTGATGAAGGCATGTCCCGTTGCCGCTACGTAAGTAAACATTGTTTGTTATTGTTCTTGCTGTGTATCCGACTCTTTACTTATACTATATATATATATATATATATATATATATATATATACACATTTATATATACATAGATATACAGGGTGTGCCTGCTATCATGCACCAAGATTTAAAACAAATAATAACATAATCACGGAGAAAAGCTAGCGCATAATGTTTTCAGTAATGTGAAAAAGCAGGCAGCATTTTTTTTTGTTATTGAGACCTAACTAACGAATTGTAAATTATTATCGAACTAGAGAAGTACTGTCCTAACTTCTAAAGTGTCAAAGAAGCACTTGTAGGTACCCACGAGAGGAATATAACTGTAGAATTTTCAGCGAGGAACTAATTTAGCACTCATTTATTCTCACTGATAAAGAAAACCCGCGAAATATGAAAAAATGGCACGTGATGGAGCCTCCGGGAGCATGAGTGCGCAGCGTTAAGCAATGCCATCAAACAGGCTGCGTCTGAGTTACCCAGTATGAAATAAACAAAGGAAAGAAAGAATAAACCGCGACCCCGAGTTTGCGTCTTATCGGCACACGTGCCCCGCGAATATTGCTGTTGCTGCTCCTTCTATGCATGCCATTATCAAAGTGATGTGCTCTGTTCAGGCGGGTGAGAGGCGAAGCAGTTGGTTTCAATCAACTTATTTGGGGACGAAGCGCCGTCCCGTGGCATTTTTCATAATTCACGTGGTTTTTTGATCAGTCAGAATAAATGAGTACGCAATTAGTTCGTAGCTGAAAATACAGCAGTTAGAAGACCCTCGGGGGTACCTACAAGTGCCTCGTTGACACTTCAGGGATATTGGTGCAGTACTTCTCAAGTTAGCAAAATAATAATATAATATTTAGGTAATAATAAAGAAATATGCAATTAATATGCAGAAAACTAAAGTAAAACTGAAAATTAATATGCAGAAAACTAAAGTAATGATCAATAACCTCGATACAGCACAGCAGATTGAGATAGGTGGCGAGGCAGTGCAAGTGGTAAGCGGATATATCTACTTCGGCCAAGTTGTGACCCCAGATCCCAACCATGAGGCAGAGATAATTAGAAGGATCAGAATGGGGTGGGGTGCATATGGCAGACATTCTCAGATAATGAATAGCAGCCTACCATTGTCGCTGAAGAAGAAAGTGTATGACAGCTGCACCTTACCGGTACTCGCCTACGGGGCAGAAACTAGGAGGCTTACTAAGAGGGTTCAACTTAAATTGAGAACGACTCAGCGGGCAATGGAGCTGAAAATGATAGGTGTAACATTAAGGGACAAGAACAGAGCGGAGTGGGTCAGGGAGCAAACTGGTGTTAAAGACATATTAGTAGAGATTAAGAAAAAGAAATGGACGTGGGCAGGGCATGTAATGCGAAGGCAAGATAACCGCTGGTCATTAAGGGTAACAGAGTGGATCCCTAGAGAACGCAAGCGTTGCAGGGGGTGGCAGAAAGTTAGATGGGCAGATGAGATCAAGAAGTTTGCGGGGATAAATTGGTCACAGTTGGCACAGGACCGAGGTAATTGGAGAATAATGGGAGAGGCCTTTGCCCTGCAGTGGGCGTAGATAGGCTGGTGATGATAATGATGATGATGAAAGAAAAAAATATTCTTCACTTCTCCGCAGTCTGCAAATAAAACGGCTCGGTTTTGTTTGAATAACGGCATTCTTTTTTTAAATCTTGGTGCATAATTTGTGGGACACCCTGTATAAGAATAAGCTTTATACGGTGTCTGTGGTCGTTGATGTCAGGGAGGTCAACTCTGCAGGCTGCTCCTTCGTTCCACCCTCGCGTGATGCACCCGCCTGCTCACCTAGCTCAGCCTGCCGTGCCACTGCGTTCGTTGCAGACCAATCTTATGCCGAATGTCGTTCCGGCGAGCCATCTGCCAACGACTGTGGGTAATCCTCCTTTACCTATATATGTGTATAAATATATATATATATATATATATATATATATATATATATATATATATATATATATATATATATATCGATATATTTGTATAGATATACAGAGATATTCTTCGCTTTATTTTTCTTTCCAAATTATTTATCTGTTTCAATCACCTACTGCATCCTTCCCTTTGCTTTCCAAGGTTTTCTTGAATGCCAACAATTATTTCTTTTTTATTTCAGCGACCCCTCATTTGCTGTTCTGACTCGGTATATGCACAGCAAGGGCTTCTGTTCTGGCAGTCTTGGTGCCATAAGGAGCTTGAGAGGGTTCAATGCTGGTCGACCACTCTCGTCATCACGTACACCCTCGAGTCAAAGCCCGGGGGTTTAAAAGAAGGTCTCCTTCACCCCGAGTAGTCCGGCTGGCGCTGGCTACCACCCACAAGCGCAGGAAACAAAAATACCTGAACATAAATTCCCCAGAAAGTGGAAGGTAAAGTAGCCCCGCCGTTAGCGTAGTGGTCATCGCACTGGACCGGTATTCTTGAGGTCGGGGTTCGAATCCCACCCGGCGGGCATTTTCCTCCACATTCTTTCTTTCCAAAGTCTTTATCTGTGTTTAAAACCTATCACATCCTCCAATTTTGCTTTCCGATGTTGTCTTGACTTCCAACACTTATTTCTATATATAAATATATATCTATACACACACACACACACACATATATATATATATATATATATGTATAGATATGAGGAAAGCAAGTTCTTTTTGCTGAAACGTAGGCCACAATCGTGCTTTTAACTTGTTCGAAGTTTTTCTTCTCTTGTGTTCTCTACCATCTTCAAAGTTCTACTATATATATGTATATATATATATATGTATATATATATATATGTATATATATATATAAATGTAGCGCACAGCTACACTTTTTTGCGTTCTGTTTCAGCGAAAGCGTGCTTTGGCAGGCCCACATCAGCTTGAAGAACGTTTCATCGATCAGGCGTAAAACCTAGGATTTGCTTAAGTTCTGCCGGCCATGTCTCCTCGCCCTTTTTCTGTTAAAGTTTTTGGTTAAAAGTTCACCGCTGTGTAAAAAAGCCTCAGGACGTTTTCGCATCTGGAATTCAATAAAGCACCTTTACTATATATTACTTTGTCGCACTTCCGTCGTTTGTTCCACTCCCTTAGCTTTCAAATAGGTATATGTGTGGCAGCAATTTTTGCTGCTATAATTTGCAATTAAGAGAACGTTATATTTTCTTGATGCATCTGTTGAACCATGAATGAAACCTGGTGGCTAACCCACCAGGTTTCATTCCGGGAAAGCAGATGTAATCGGTGCCGCTTCGGCGGTTTCTTTCGACACCGGTAACACCACTTTACAACTGGTATTCCTCTCGTACTCACCGATGCCACCTTCACAAGCTCCGCAATCGGCTGATGACGGTGTCAGCGCTCTTATCAGGAGTTGCCAGAGCAACTTGTCGATTGGAATGGCGAAGTCAGCCCATAATACTTTCCAGCATGAAAGTATTTCCGCGCGACATTTTTACCCGTCTATTTCACGCTTAAGCACATGCCCATCATCGGTGGCCGGTTCATGCGAGCCCTGGTTCGGGCTGGAAGCAGGTCGGTGTGCATTTACAGCAAGTCTTCATGACGCTATCGATGATTTCCGCGTTGTGCTAGCGGGAAATTTAAACGTAGAAGCATAGCGGCCTAATGCTGTCGGTTTGTGTAGGGGACAGCGTCAAGCGGTTTGGGCTGGGTTTTGCACAGAGAATGAGATGCCTACGATGCGAGACAGAAACGAACAGGCACATATTTGTACACTAGATTAAAACTCTAGTCGTTGACGGTTTTAGCTCCCCATGGACAGTCGCGTGTCGTCCTCTCGCAGGAGGAGCCGCAAGAATCAAAGCAGCGTCTGCCAGAACAGAAGCGCGAATGGGTGTGGAAACAGCATAAAGCCTTGCAGAAAAATATACAGCGCATGCTAAAAAGGCCAAGAAAGTACAGACTCCACGAAGCGCGACTGTTACTCTGATGTTGAACCCAGAGCTCCGTGGTGTCTCTTCTTTCTTCCCCTTTGCCGCATGCGCTATGACCTTGGCTGTGACGCAACACCAGCTCGCAAACGAATTCTTGCTTGTGAAGACAAGGGGCTTCCGCAACCGTATCTACTGCTTGTTTCTGCTTTCCCAGCAGCTGTAAATCTCTCCCGAACGAACGGCAACGCCGACGTGAGACAATATTTCTTATTTAGCTTGAAGGGCTTTGAAAGCCACAATTTTGATGGTAACTTTCACTTCTAAGCCCACGCACTTAACTGGTTGCCAGTTTAACAGGCGCCAGTTGTGAGTAAACAGAAGGGGGGAGGGCGTGCACGCGCAGATAGTAATTTCATAGCGTCACTGAAAACATTTTCGTTGTGTAGGCGGGAGGGTTAAGCATGTACTTCCACTGCCCCAATGTGAACCTTCCAGTGTCCGTGTTGGTCGAGCAGATTGCGGTTGTGTGTTACGCTAACAGCAGGTGCCTACGACGCGTGAGGGAAGCTGAGGGCTTCATGTTTGTCGATTAGAATGAATATTGAGTACTTGAAAGTTTTATTGGGGTGACTCCTTTGTTTCTTGCATTTGATGTGCAGCGTCCAGCTTCGCAGGTCATCGTTCTTCAGGGAGTGGAAAGGCACTTTTTTCATATAGACTCGTATTAACTAGACCAGCTTACGCTTCTGCCGTGCATATTACCCGACGTTTAAAAGTTTTCACAACTTATCCCACATCCGGCGCAATACCGGCGTAAAGATGGAAGTGTGACACAGCTGCCGTTTTGTGGGTTCACATTCGTACAAGCAGGCAACATTTTTTTGGGGATAATATTCTTCTATTTTTCTTATCGTATTTATTATTCTTTTTTAAGCTTACTTAATCTTTACGCAGCAATCCCAAATCTTTATGCAAGAATCCCAACTTAGCTTCAGGCAGCTTCTTGATGCGCAGATTCACTATAACCAACAACGAAAGTGTCGACGTGATTGAATCCTTCGACATACGCTTGGACAAAGTGAACAGCACCAACCTAAGCGATATCAGCAGCTCGCCCGTTCTTAAAAAAATTGTTTCGCAGCAACAACATCAAGTGCGGCGCACTGGTTGCAGCATGCGAATTTTTCTCCGAACTTCCACTTGCACCAGTTCTTCCCGCAGTATGAGCGAGTTGGCCGATCTTGGCACTACCGGGAACTGCACACCACAACAGGACCTAAGTAAGGTAGTTCTATTTGTTTGCACCCAGTAGCCACCAGAGCAGCATTGCAGTGACAGAATGCACTTAAGAATGCGTCATTCCCTTATCGCGCTCCCTGGAGCGCGCTGCCTTGGCCGGGTAAGCCATCTCAGAAAATAGAAAAAAGCCTAAATTCACTCCTAAACGGCCTGAACTCCGCCTCAAAATAATATAATCATGTTACGTAGGAATCGCTATAGCTCGCGCTTCCCGAGTTCCGCTAAGCCTCGTAAATACTGAAAAAGCACCCCAGAAATCCTCACACCAACCGAATGATTGCGCGAAGACCAATAGTGGGGCTCTGAAAACGAACTGCTTGCTTAGTCATTGAGTTGACTTGAACGTAAGTGAAAGTAAGGTTGCTCTCAGTGACAGAGGAGAGTGACGAGTTCCTTGTTGTAAGGTGAAGCGCTCAGTCGGTGGGGACGACGACGATGACGACGTCGCGGACACATGCCCGTGAAGGGATTGTCCTCGTTTTGGCAGGTCCGAAAAAGAAGAAGTGGCAGGCTACAGGAGCCGATGACGGTGGACGCGAGTGACCTATGCGAGCCGGCCACAACGGAGCGTTGACGAGGCCAAACGGGAACGAGGTAGGACGGCCATTCCAGTGGAGGAGTTCCGATAGGACGGTTCGAGGAGAGCGGCGTCCAGGCACAGATCGAGAGCTCATCGGGTATCGGGGACCCAGCTCGAAGGGATCTACCTGCCGCCAAGGCCTCCCCTGACCACCGTCCTATTCCCCAGTGTCCTGGCCCGTGGCAGGCACACGCGCTGCGTCGTGCCCCGGTCCTGAACGACCACGGCCTGGAGATCGTCTACCGGCGGCTACCGGGTGCCGACTGCCCGCGGCCTTCGGTGACGTGGCGCCTGGTGGTGACCGGGCTCCGGCCACGACCGTTCCCGCAACTACCGTTCGTGGAAGAGCTGCGACGGAGCTGCATTGTCAACGGCCCAGTACGCGAGACTTCCCGACGCGGCCCTCAGCGCAACACCACGTGACACCCCGACGCCCCGCCACGTCACGGTGAACTGTTTATATACTTTTCTGGTGCGCTTTTCTGGTTTTAGATTTATAGGCTTTTCTGTACATTAGTTAGCTTTTTGGTTTTTTGATGTCGCATTTGTAGACTTGTTATTCCTTTTGGGTTGTTGTTAGCTCTCTGGTAGTCTCTCGTTTAAGTATTATTGTCTGCATCATGCTTTGTTCTAAAATACATGTTTTCTTCGTAACCTCACAAAGCGCCCTCGTATGATGAACTGGCTACTGTGGCTAGCCCCACTCGCCATCGAACACACACTACTTAAGAACCTGCCGAGGGGGTTTTTTCTTCCATCCTCACACTTGTATACCGAATTCATATTTATTTCCAGTTTTGTCTTTTTGCAAAGCTTTTTGAAGACAACTATAGAAGTCTGACTAGTGAAACAAGTGTTAACGTTCACTTAGTGTTCTCGAAAAAAAGAGCTCGTACAGGCAGGGCAGCTGTTCCTTGTATATGTAAATCGGAATCATGCATCTCAAACTCTTGTTTGATTTCGATTTGAAATCTGAACGCTGTGGAAGTAATTCGTACCAGGAATGACCAGTAATGCAGTGTTATCACCATACTTCATTTTTTCCCGTAGGGTGCATCTGTTAAAACAGATGATTGTGCGTACAGTGAAACACTATTGACACCGAGCATCCACGCTTACTTGTGCGTGCAAGCGCCGTGTCCGGGGAAAAGAGGGCCCTGGTGGTTGATCCGACGCCGAGTGCTCAGGCCATGAAGGCCCCTTGGGGAAGGCAACACACTATTTAGCCTCTGCTTCTCGAAGACGGCACCTCCGGTCTCACCTTCCCGGGGGACACTGGCACCCGCCACTTCCTGTCCTCCTCCTCATCTTTCACTTTCCTATCTTCGATCTAACAACCTTCCTTTCGCATCGTTCGTTCTTGACTAGCCCTTTTTTCTGGCAGCTAGAGTTAGCCTTGTGTAGCGAATGACCATGCGTTCTGCCAAATATGGTTATGGTCTTGGTGTATGGCTGGGGTGGGCAGAAAACGCCCAAGAGTTCTTTTCCCGTCCCCCTTTTTGGCTCCTTGGTGGATGGCTCGTACCATTGCCGAACAGACTTTTGATTTTCTTGCTTCTTCTTTTCGTTCAACTGTATCACTTGAAAAAGAGGGTCACCGACGCAACCGCACAGTTGTTTATGAAAATTGTCAACAACTCTCATGAATCCACATTGTGCACAGTAATTAGAAAAACACCATGATTCGTCCCGCCTTCTGTCGTTGTAAAGACTTAAGCAGCCACCAGTAGTGATGGTTAAAACATTAGACAGCTGGCAACTGCAGACGTCGTCCTCGAACTGCCCTACAAACATCCTTGTGAGAAAGTGCCGCAACTAAATTCTTTTAGAGACATTCCCGTACTGTTAGTGAACGCAGGTCACTAGATGGAGTCTGTGGAGTAATCTCAGCTGACGACCTCAAGTATGTGCCTCAGCAGGAACTTTTAGAAGGCCTGAAAGAACAGAATGTCACGAATGCCTACAGAATCAAAATCAAACGGGAAAACAGTAAAATTAAGAATAAGCACACCGTCATCACTATCGCATCAAGCATCCTTCGAGAATCTGTGGAGGCAGGGAACACAAGGATGCAACTCAGACCCTACATACCAAACTCATGCCGATGCTACAAGTGTGCACGCTACGTCCGGGGCACGCTGAGCTGCCGGGGTCAAGAGATATGCGTGAAATGTGCCTCCAATGAACACCCTCCCGAGGACTCCAAATCTGCAAAGCAAATCTGTGTTAACTGCAAAAGAAACCACGCCGTATTCTCCCGTGCGGACCCGAGATTTAAAAAGAAAAAGAAATTATCCCACTCAAATGACAGAAACTAACATTTCACGAGACGAGGAGGCGAGTCTCACCGGCTCATACCCGAACCTACTCTCTCATGGTGCAACAGGGTGCAGCATCACGGTAGTCTTTGGCGCCTGCTGAAGGCATTCACAGTGCGGCTCCAGCAAATCCCCTTGCACCCCCAGTGGAAGCAGCTAGCGCTGCGCCACCACCTCCAAAGCGGGCTGCACGGACCCCGGGTTCGGCAGTCTCTAAGGCCTCACCGAACACGGTGAGGTCTAACAGCTCAAGAAACGTGCGTTCTGCACGAAACTCCAGCGTCTCTGAAGAGACGATGGGCACAACTGAAGGAGGTTCTGCGACCTCTCCTTTGGAGGGGCGGTGGAGCTCGATAGAGATGAAAGAGAAAGAATACCCGAATCAGAATCGAAAACGTAGTTTTCAGCACATCAAAAAATCAGCATGGTATTCATCATTGTCCGCTGGGATTGCAGAGGACATTTAAATATGTTAAATGATATCAAAGACATATTCGCCACTTACACACCTGTGGCTGTTTGTGTTCAGAAAACAAACTTATCTCCCAGATGCGAGAATATACACAAAGGTTTCCAGGTCTTCCTCTGTGACCGAGAGCAGGCGAGTAGGCTCTCTGGTGGTGTTGCAATAATAGTCCCAAATTGCGTAGCAGCTCCAGACGGCTAACTTAAAACCAGGCTAGAAGCACTTGTTGTGACCCTGCTTGCTTTAAAACAGTCACAGTGTGCACTGTGTACATTGAGCCACACCTCACTGTAACACTACAAGATTTTTAAGTTTTAGTAAATAAACGACCAGAGCCCTTTTTATTAGTTGGCAATTTCAAAGGCCATTCTACGTTTTCTGGGACTAAAAAAAACGACGCTGAGGGCCAGATTTTAGAGAATTTGTCTGCCTTTTTGTCTGCCAAAATGTCTGCCTTTTAAACAGCGACAAACCTACGTAATGCCCTCCAAGCTCTGGCGAAATGAGCTGCATAGATTTGTGTTTTAGTTCACCGTCCATATATATCGATTTTAGGTCTGACATCATAGACAATCCATATGAGAGTGGTCATCTACCTGTGATCATCAGCGGAAAATTGTCACCAACCACTATCCCAAAAAAATCACGCCGGTGGAAACTTTAGTTTGCCAACTGGGAACATTTTACTTCCCAAGAAAGTTTAAACAAAGTTTTCTCAGACAGTCTTAGTATTGACGAACTGAATGAAGTATTTACATCCTGCATCGGTAATAATAAAGCCATAGCTATTCCACAGTCCAGGAGAGTTGTGCGGCAAAACCGCTAGGTATGGTGGACCCCAGAGTGTAAACCGGAAAAAGGAGCAAAATAAAGATGAGTTGTATTTGGAAAGTACACAACGCAGGAAAACCTGATCAATTTTAAAAAGAAAAGAGGTGAAGCAAGGTACATCCGCCGAAATGCCGAGAAATTATGGTGGTATAATTATGTCTATTCTATAAACAGCTGTCTTACATCAAAAAAGATATTCCAGAAAGTTCATAGGCTAAGTAAGACCTACACCCCCTACACAGTTCCCCTGTTAACAGCGCATGGTATACAAACAAGCATAACAGAGCAGGCAAATATACTGGGGGAGCACTTCCCCATGGTTTCAAGTTCTATACATTACACTGAAGCATTCTTCAAGTACAAAATAAGAGCATAAAAACAAAGACTGCAACATAGGGTGGAGCAAACGCACCATACAACAGTTTAATTACACTTCAAAAACTAAAAAGAGCTCAATTTTCTGTAACAAGACCACCGCCGGCCAAGATGAAATACATTACAAAATGCTTGCACATCTCTAGATTATATATGTTGAAGCACTCTTGAAGTCTGGTAACAAAACCTAGGTATTGGAAAGAATTCAAGAAGGTTGAAAAAAACCGTGCATTGTAGCACTCTCAAAATCGGGGAAGACGCCAACGTCTCCCAGTAGTTACGGACGTACTGTTCTTATGAGCTGTGTTGTCAAAACGTTCGAACATATCATAAATACGACATTAGGCTTTGTTATAAAATCGAACCGACTTCTCGGTGTTGACCAATGCGGGTTTCAAAAAGCATGCTCGAAAACCTACCATCTTGACCTCCTTAAAAATACTACACGAGAAGCATTTAAAGACAAACAACATTGGCTTGCTGTCTTTTTTTACTTTGGGAACGCGTACTATACCAACTGAAGATTTGTAAAGATGGGAAAATTAGTAGGATTACTCATCGCTCGAAGAATGCTGAAGTGCCTGAACGACTTTATGGCAAACCCTTCATTTCAAGTCCGCCTGGGCTCAAACCTCTCAAAAAATTATGTACAGGATAACGGGGTCCCTCAAGGGTTTAGTTTAGGCACAACACTGTTTGTTGTAAAAATTAATTGTATATTCAAAATATTATTGAAGTCGATTATGTATTCTCTCTATGTTGATAATCTCCAAATAGGTCGCACATCCTCCAAAGTGGTAGCATGCGAGAGACAAGTACATTTAAATATAAATGCACTAACAACATGGGGGGACAGAAACGGATTTCAGTTCGCACCACACAAAGCAGTAGCTATTCTTTTTCACTGAAATGAGGCTTACAGCCCAATCACAACCTACACTTAAAGGAAATCGACTTACTCATACAAAAAGAAAAAAATTCCTTGGCATGATGTTTAAAGAAGACTCACTTTCCTGCTCCACCTAAATATGTCGAAAAAGAATGCATCCATAGCTCTAAACATACTTAAAGTCCAGTCCGGCAAACTCTTGGGTTAAAACAGGGCCTGCCTTTTCAAATTTACCGCTCTGTTGTTCGATACTGCTTGGATTAGAGCTGCATTGTATATGGCTCAGCCAGAAATGCTGTTTTAAATTATTAGACCCAGTCCACATTTTAAGTCTACGTTCCTCGCTTTGGGAGTATAAGGCAATATCCATCAACAGTTTTTACGTCGAAACAAAAGAGCCACCACTCACAGACCGAGGAACAATGCTGACATTCCCATACATCCTAAGGATCCGTTCTCAACCAAAACATCTACCCCATAGTCATGAAATAGTCGTCAAGGACGCTGTCTATTGACAAATCCCAAGAAATCAAACATTATTTTTTTGGTTTGAAGAAAAATGCCAAGAGCTCTGTTTGCTGGACGCATTACATGAAGTTGTCCAGAGATTTGACCTACTACCACCTTGTTATACGTTTCCTACTGTATATGACTTTACGCTAACACCGTTTCAAAAACCAACACATGACATAAACACACCATGCTGGCGTTTTTTAGCAAAAATATGTAAAAGCCCAAAACTTTTTACACAAAGGGTTCAGAAACACCATGTTACGTTGGGACTGCAGTAGTGCAACTGAAATGGGAAAAGTTGGTCAGGCTACCTCAATGTTCCTCCATTCTCACAGCTGACTCTTACGCCACTGTTGTGTCTGTAAAATAGGAATAAAAAAATTAAAAACAGTATTATCTGCACAGACTGGCAGAGTGCCATCTCAGCAATGAGTTACAGAAATGCCACGCAGCCTGTAGTAGGAGACATAATACACGATGTAGTAACAGGCAATGTTCTCGGACCCAAAATTATATTCTGCTGGGTTTCTAGCCACATGGGAATTCATGGAACCGAGAGAGCTGACACTTGTGCCACACAGGCCAGTAATGGAAAGATAAAGTAAACATTCGTGACCGCGACTGAATGAGCTTTATACAAAGTAAACTCGCAGCCAAATGGTGGCCCATATGGGATACTAAAACTAACAACAAACTGCACACGGTTAAACCCACTATATCGGATTGGCAAACGAGCAGACATGAAGATCGCCCCACAGAACTTAGTCTATGCCGCCTTCGCATAGGACACATTCATCTGGCCCGTAACGTTTTCCTGATGAAACAAGATAAACCGAGATGTGCGGAATGTGACCAAGATCTAACTTTCAGTCACATCCTACTCTTATGTGCGAATTTTAGGTCATCAGGGAAAAAAACATTTTCCGCAGTTTTACAAACAACACATCCCCCCTCATCCTTGCTTACTAATAGGACACACTGCCTTTGTTGAAATTTCCTCCCTTGTTATTTTTCTCTAACAACAGGTTGTAAAAAAAACGAAGCCAGACTTAAGGAATCACAGTTACGTGTGGCCGAAACTCTCTAACACCCCCAAAAACTTCCATCCTCTCTAGCTATTTCGGGAACATGCTCAACATGGCTGAACAAAATATATAACGAGTATACGCAATCAGCGATGTTGGAAGGTCAGGAACTGGTTCTATAAAACGCTTCAAAAACAAGATTTGCTTTTGCAAGCTGCTGTTTTTGAGCAACGGGACAGGGCAAGACTACACGACATTCGGTGATATCAAATTCCAGGTAATAACAATACGTTCACGAAAAGCAAGAAAAATAAGAACTGTTATTGTCGTGCCGTCATACTCAGGTCGACGACAGCTACATCCAACGTGTGCATTGATTACATAATGGAAAATGCCATTCCTAGAACAGGAATTTTTTTAGTTTTAAACCAGTCATTACCCTTTCCATGCACAACCAAAGCTGAATGACCGCGATAGGTTTGTTAGCGAGCACTATTCGCCCGGACACTCATAGCTCACAAAAAGCTTGTCGAAGTTGCGAAATTTTAGCCCGATCCCATTTCATTACATTGAAATACGGAAACCTCCGAAAAACGGAAAAGTTATTTGCATGAACCGTACACAGCCAAAGTTACTAAAACACAAGATGTTTTTTCACCCTTCATATACTGATTACTCAGACAATTACAGCTAAAATAATGTGAAATATCATACACCCCAGTATGGTTCCCGTAGCTGGACCTTCTGATTACCAGAACAGTTATCAACAATGGCTGCCTTGAGGTAGGGCTGTGCCGTCCTCCCTTCGGGTTGTTTGTGTTTTTGCGAACACGTGGGGCGTAATATAGAGGCCCACAGAACGTTCAGCGGCAATAAAATCTTGTTCTGCAATTATTTTTGCTTTAACAGAAACGTGGCTTTACAGTATTGCGCCTGACTATATCATTTGGACCGTAGCAAACAAGTCTCCAATCCTTCACAGTGATAGACAAGCAATTAAAGCCGTGGGCCTGCTCGTGGCCTTGAGGTGACTGTTTGAGTTCTTTTTCATTATAATTTGGTGACAACTATAAATATTCAGGGTATCCGTAAAACCATTCCATCGGCGCATTATCGTGGCCGCATGCAATTGGTCGTTAGTTGCACCATCCGGTTGGTCGAGGAGATTCAGTAGGGTTAAGGCTCGTTTATAACTCGTTATTCTTAGGTATCTGTCTTTCTATAGGGCAATTGAAACTTTTCCGGGAATAAGTGAACTGAACCCTTGCCATTTTCGAATTCCTTCTCTTCAATTCTCTCTACAGGAATCGTCTACGTGCATTACAGTCCTTGGAAATCTTGGTTTTGTTCTACTCACTTCCAACCAAACCTAATTTCGTCGGATATGTAACTGTTTTGTTGTAAAACTCTCGCCAAATTACATTCTTTGTTAACGCTGGTGCCTTTAACGTAGAATGAGTGGGTATGGGAGCATTGTCTTCAACAGGCTTTCTAATCCGCTACATCGTGCATTCGTGGCTCTTTTCGCATGCCTGGACAACTGCTTATCTGCATCGCGGTGCGGTTCCACCTGCTAGCCTTCATCGCTGATACCTGAAGACCCGAATACCTACGGCCAATTGCCCATGTGAACGGTGTACTGATTATAAATTCTGCCCATTCGCCGATTCTACATATACTCCTCCTGCGCAAGGCCCCTTCGTGAGCCCTTTAGCGCTAAGTTCCACTTCGCCTCATTTCGACGACTTAGATTTAAGCAGCAGAAATCCAAGGGTTCTCTTAAGTGCGTAAAGAACCAGTGTCGTCAGTGTGCTTCCTAATGTAGTACTTCGCGCATTTCAGGTATTTAATCCATATTTGCGTTATGGTAACAGGTTCAATGACCCATGTTTCGTTACTCCTATCGTGCCCAAAGTTCTTATGTGACACTTTCCAAGTGTTTTCAATGGCCTACGTTGTTCTGTGCTGTGAAGACATCGAGGCTAATTCTGTTTTCTCTCGCCCATGCCCTATGTCAACTGATGACTCCAAAGGCTTAGCCGATAATCCTGCTGAGCAAAGTAAGCTAATGTTTGGGTAAAGAAGTGCACGAAGGTACGTTGGAGAGTAGCAACCTTATTCACGAA
This sequence comes from Haemaphysalis longicornis, assembly GCF_048455015.1. Classification (NCBI taxonomy): domain Eukaryota; kingdom Metazoa; phylum Arthropoda; class Arachnida; order Ixodida; family Ixodidae; genus Haemaphysalis; species Haemaphysalis longicornis. The sequence continues at coordinate 91,323,177 of NW_027526214.1, forward strand.
TCGCCACTGGCACAAACTATATAAAATAGGGAGAAGAAAACCTGGAAGCAAAAATCACCGCCATACAGCAAAGGCTCGACGAGCTCGACGAGCTTTTAAGAGCAGCTATCGCTAGTGGAAGGAAATCGGATGCTTTTCCTTTGTTTGAAAACCAGCTATCGCTAACACAAAAATTTTCTCGCTGGTCTAACCATCCCACCAATATTCTAACATCCCATTTCGTCGAACTTGCGAACAGACAGAAGCAAAACAAACATAGGTTTTATTTTTCGCCATAAATACTTTTTTAACCCGAAGCAACCGAATGTGCGCATCGTTTAGGGTCCTTTCAAGGAACAAATTTCTCCCCGCGATATCTAAGTTTAGTAACTAGAAACAAAAAGTACTTTCCCTGCGTAGTCAACTCGAACTTAAGGACATCGTTGTAAATGAAGATTTCGCGGCTACCATTCGTATTGCCAAACGAAAAGTGATACAATTAAGACAGCGTCAGCCTGGATCCTCTTCTTTTACACAGAGCTACAACAAAATATTGGCACAAGAGAAATTTATATATACAACGCTAGCATTGGCACCGTTGACCAAATTAAACCACGAGACGAGCACCCGAACCATCCTTCCAATGCCGTCTCGCCACCCTCATCGTAGAAAAACGTGGGGAGTGGTAAACGTTGTTCACGGTTTTCTTCACGAGAAATAAGGAGTGTACTTAACAAACATAAGTCGTTGTCATCGGTGATGGACGCATCTTCCACGCACATTACTGTATTACAAAGAACAAGGCCTTTTACGCCCATGCGCGACAGGAAAATTTTTTTGTGATGCCTCTCACTTTCCCATCTACTGGTGTGACTGTATTGAACGTCGCAGCCTTGGCGTGTTTTTACCCCTATGCAAAGATATTTCATCCAGGTTCGTAATATATTATTAGTGATAACAAATAATATGGGTCACTATGACTGTCTACGTCCAAAATGCAGTCCTTCGTGTTTGCTATTGGGCTCCTTTTTCCTCAATACGTGATGCAATCAACTGCATTTTTCCACGTTTGCCACGCCAGTGCCTTTTTTGCTGGGTGACTTCACCTTAACTAAAATCTGTGGAACACACAACCGCCTCACTTATCAACATTTTCTACGGAAAGAAGAACGTTTTTAAACTTATGCTGTCTTTTCTTTAGGCGAGCTGGTAACATAACCGACCAAATTAATAAATAACAAAGCAAGTACTTTAAGCCTTATCACAACGATCCTATATTTTTGGCTTCATCTGTAAATAATTACCCTAAATCAAGTGATCATTTTTCTTGACGTTTCACATTAGCGTGATCCCCCCGGAAGGAGCGAACAAGAGAAATATATTCGTGACTACAAGAACGCTAACTTGTAAGATATTAAGAACTATGAGTCAGCGTTTACCGATACATTCTTGCGGCTCTTTCAAGACCAATCTGTTCAAATTTATTTCACACATGTTTTTCAGTTATTTTACTAACTTTTGTATAAATCTATCCTGATTTGTGTAGTTACCACTTATCCCCTACGACCATGGTACAACTACTATATCAAGCACCTGTCTAACCGAAACAAGTGCATTTACCGATTAGCCGAAAATCCGCCAACTACAAACCGCCGGGAAACTTATCGCACCGCTACTGAAGATTAGGTCCATGCATTAAAAATCCCCGAAAATCTTTCTTATCCACGGTGCTGCTATTTATGATGACTTATTTTTTTTTTACGTATACTGCCAAACCAGATTAGGGATTATTCTGGGAAGGTCGCATACAATGTGAAATGAGAAGTATATTACAAAGGGTATTCACGTCCTAAGTGAAGTAATATACTAACAAGTGAGGCAAAACTGACAGAAATACAATTCATTACTACATCAGTACCATACCAATTATAACAACATCAATACTATAGGACAATAATAACAACTAGTACTGAAAAAAGAATAGTCAGCACTTGAAACAACAGACAATGAAATCCGTTCTTCATTCCAAAGAAAATACTTAACATTTGAGCAACGATGAAAAAGTTTACAAGGATTTAGTGTTTTTATACTGATGGGCATGATATTCTACCCTGATGTCTAGTCCAGAAAACAAAATGTCAGACAGTCCTACCGGCAGACAAACAACTCAGTTCGTTCATTCATTCAGTTCAATCGTTCAGTGTATAGAAATGCTTTTGTCGTGTTGTCCTGGTGTCTGTGTATGACACATAGTTCTAACTGTCTATGTTTAGCTTTTCGTAAAATAATTGCTCCAGCAATTTTTCTCGTACAAGTTTAGCGCACATTTTTATTGTTAAAATAGGTGGCTTTTTTTGTTCTGTGGGTGAGCTTGTTATTCTGTGTTTGTTATAGACAAATTTTATTGCATTTATTGTATTCTTTCTAGGACATTGATGAGATTGTTTTTAAAAACAAATCACATTACGTTTGCAGATTTTAATACGGGTCTCAAACATTTTGAAGGTGAGAAGTGCTGTTTTATGTGGCGCAGAACCGAGAGCCCTACGAAGGAAAAACAGTCGTTTTATCAGCCGATGTGACATGGATCACGTGAATATCTCCCCTAAGCCCTCATGATAAAGTTAAGCCTAGATATTTGCGTTCAGTCACAAGCGGAAGGGGAGAGATATTTATAGCGTAAGTGAATTCATAACATGCTTTTTTCTGGTTATCCTCAAGAGAGCAGATTTTTTACATTCAGGGTCATTTAAGTAAGTACTGTAAGACGCTCTTTAATTTTACGTGGTGTTATAGGGGCTTACGTTTCAGGTAAAGTATACAATCCTCGGCAACAAGCCCTAATTAACGAAGCTTAATCATTAATGAAGATCAAGAAGAAAAAGGGCGCCAATACACTGATTTGTGGTAAACCTAACGTAACATTAGGTACGGTAGAGTTTTTGCGATTGACTTGCACGTAGTGTGGCCTGTCACTGAGATAATTTATTTTATTTTATTTATTTATTTTCGTTACCTCAAAGGCCTCATGCAAAAGGGGCATTACATGAGGGGTGGGTAAGGTACACAAAAAAAGAAACAGTAGTACAGTGAATAAATAACAAAAATACAAGGCATGAGTTTCAAATCAGTACACAAGTTGTAAAATTTATAGATAACATAGCACCAGAGTCAATATAGCAGTTTGATATAATCTAGAACGAAGTCATTGCAAGCAGTGCTAACTTAAATAGTTTAGGGTCACTTGTTTGTACAACAGGGCCAGGCAAATTATTCCAAAGTTTTGCACAGGTTATAAAAAATGAGTTTGCGAATGTGGTGGTTCTAGGGCGAGGATATGATAGCTGAATTGAATTATTACTGCGGCAAGGAGTTTGTGGGCGGGGGGTGATGTACTTACTGGGTGAGAGGGAATACTAGTATCTATGAAATAGGGCCATTTTGGCGAGTGTACGGCGGTGACTAAAGGGAGGGAGGTTGGCGAGTTGTTTTAATTCTGTGACACTTGTGAATGAAGAGAAGTCAGAATTTGTAAACCTAACGGCGCGATTTTGAATGGCTTCCAGTTGATCCATGAGATAAGCTTGGTAAGGGTCCCAGATTGCTGAAGCGTACTCTAATTTGGGGCGGACGAGTGTAGTATAAGCCTGTAATTTGAGGTGCGGTGGGGGGGGCGTGTTTTTGGGTACGTTGTAGGTAGCCGAGGGATTTTCGCGCTAATAATGAAATGTGGGTGATATGAGTAGACCATGAAAGGTCACTGGTCAGGTGAATGCCCAAATACTTAAATGTGTTGGCTGCTTGTAGGATTGAGTTATTAAGCGTATAGTTGTAAGTGAGTGCTTGGTTACGCCTGTGGAAGGAAACGACTTTGCATTTAGTTACATTGAGACACATTTTCCAATTTTTGCACCATTTTTCTACTGCTAAAAGGTCAGCTTGTAATTTTGTTTGGTCTTCAGCGCTATTGATTGCAGTGTACGACACACAATAATCTGCGATTAGGCGGATTTGGCTAACAATATTGCATGGGATGTCATTGACATATATCAAAAACAGGAGAGGGCCCAGTACTGTGCCTTATGGTACACCTGAAAGAACGGGGTGAGCGTGAGGATTTGTTGTTAACTAACACAAACTGTTTTGTGTTGGTAAGGAAGTCGCTAAGCCATGCTAATACGTCAGGGTCCAGTTTAGGCTGTACAAGTTTGGCCATTAAGTGGTTATGTGATACCCTATCAAACGCCTTTTCAAAATCTAGGAATAAGGCATCAGTTTGTGTATTGTTGTCGAGGTTGACGTGAATATCATGTATGAACGCGGCAAGTTGAGTTTCACACGATAGCCCTTTTCTAAATCCATGTTGCGCAGAGTGTAAATAATGGTTTCGTTCAAGGTGGTTGATGATGTTCGTGAATACGATATGTTCCATTATTTTCGATGGAACGCTCGTTAATGATATGGGTCGATAATTGAGTGGGGATGCTCTACTGCCGCTTTTGAAAACTGGGGTGATTTTTCTAATTTTCCAATCAGTGGGGAGGTAAGCCGAGGAAAGGGATTGCGTAAATAGCAATGCCAGAATAGCACTTGTTAGTTATTTTGTGTTTTTCAATATTTTACTGGTGATGTTGTCCATACCAGCAGCTGATGAAAGTTTCATATGATTGATGATGCATATTATTCCATTCACAGCTATTGTTATGGGTGGCATGAGTTCACTTTGAGCTCTGTCCGTAGTTATTGGAAAAGAGCCGCGTTGTTGTTTGGTAAACACTGCGCAGAAAGCGTCGTTAAATAAGTTGGCAGCTTCACTATCACTGAGTTGTTCGGCAGAGCTGTCTGATAAGGCAACCTGGGGAACGACGGATGGATTTATGGTTTTGCAGAACTGTTTAGGGTTTATTTTGAGCATATTTGGAAGCGTTATTTGGTAAAACGCCTTTTTAGCAGTGCGAGTGGCCTGATTCACTTCTTTATCAGCACTATGATAAGCTTGCCAAGTGTCCGCTGTATTTCTTTCTTTGGCTTTCCTGAAAAGACGTTTTCTTTTGCTGATTAGCTTTTTTATAGCAGTGTTAAACCACGGCGCAGACTTTTTGTTTTTATCGTAATTGACGGGATAAATTTCTTCGTTAATTCATTTAGTTTGTCGCGAAACATTTTCCAGTTTGTTTCCACGACACGGCTGTAGAATTCGTCTTTGTATACTGTGTAAAATTCTTCAAGTTCGGTGTTAAATGCTTCGTGGTTTCCGCGGTCATACAATTTAATTTGCTTGGGGCTGCCTTTTTGGATTTTCAACATTAAGGAAAACGAGGCTAGAATTACTTTGTGGTCACTTAATTCTTTAAGGTAGTGAAGGGATTGAAGGCTACTGGGGTCGGACATGAGGATGAGATCTAATATGTTAGCTGTTTGTTCTGTTTCCTTCGTAGCATGGGCGATCACTTGTGTTAGTTGGTAATTCTCAATGCAATCAACAAATTCCCTGCATTCCCTTGAGTTACTTTGACAGTCATTAGTCCAATTTATATTTGGATAATTGAAGTCTCCAAACAGTATAAAATCCGCACGGGGATGCTTTTTGTGTAGATCGTTTAGAGTATCGTTAAGGCATCTAACGAAATCTAAGTCCTGGTTTGGTGGGCGGTAACACACGCCTAAGATTATGACACCTTGCGGGCGTTCGCATGATAGCCAGAGCATCTCTAGAGGTGTGTTAATTTCGATTTTACTGTGACGGATGCATGCTTTAATTCCTATCATTACACCGCCCCCTCGTTGTGGTATACGGTCATGTCGATAGATAAGGAAGTCTGGTAAATACGGGAAAATTTCCGTCATCTATAGTTGATGATAGCCAGGTTTCTGTAAGTATGACTATGTCACATTCTGATGTTTGAATTAGGTCGGCAAGGGATTCGCGTTTTTGAATGATACTACGAATGTTAGTGTAAAGGACAGAGAACGAGCTTTTGTTTGGATTACTGTGTGTGGCACGCGGTTTGGTGTCGTGGGGACGTGGTAACGGCGATGAAGATCTTGCAGTATTGTGGCCTAGCTAGGGTGACGAGCACTCTTCAACCCTTTTGTGTGTGGCGTCATAGCGATACGTTTTGGACCCGATTACAACCTTTTTATATTTTAATTTAAAAACTGCATCCCGCTCGCGAGGGAATCGAACAAGTTCCCTTCGAACAGAGTGGATGGCGGTACAGAAGTCTTCTGCGATGCTGTAATCAGTGCCTTTTAGTTTGGCGGCGTTAGATAGCCAGTTTCCCATGTCTTGAAAAATGTAAAATTAACAATTATAGGACGGGTTTTCCCGGGGACGATTTTACCCAGACGGTGTGCCCTTGCTATTTCCTTTGGGTGGATGGTTACATTAAGTTTAGTTTCGCACAGTTTGATCACGCCTTTCACGCCTTGATCACGCCTTTCTATTTATCTGATTCCTTCTCTTCGATGCAGTAGAAAAGTAAGTTGTTGCGGCGCGACCTATCTTCCACGTCATTGATTCTGTCATCAATATTAGTTATGGCTTCGGTGGCTTTTGTAGTAGTCGAAATTAAGTTCGCAACATCGGTTCAAATTTCTGGAATTGAAGAACATTCAGTCTCTGTTTTTGCAATTCGGGTCATTAAATCGTTAAGTCTTTCTTCTGTAGAGGCTAAGCGGCTGTTGATAGCTTTTAATTCAGAAATGATTGAATCCTGGCCGGCTTCTAACTTAACTAACAGTTCCTTAATTGTAGGTTCGGTTGAACTAGGGTCATTAGATGTGCTACGTGTGATGGGACCGGGATTTTCTTCCACGTCTCCGGAGAGCAGTAGAAGCAATCTAGCGTTATTTACACACCGGCTAAACAAGGCGGCAAGACACTGTGGGCTCGGCAGTTGCAATAAACATCGATTGCTAGATTTCTTCGCAAATAAGGGTTCGTATGTACGCACCTGCAGAACGAAGAGTAGCGGGGTTAGGCGTTGTGGCATGTCGGAGCAGCTGCCGAGCCCACGAAGTGTCGATCCAGATGCGCGCGCTTTTACACCAAACAGCAACGTTGATGTCGATGTAGGTGGCGGCGGCGTCAATCATTTCAGCACCAAGGGAGTGCTGATGTTGGGGCCATCTTTCGGTTGAAAAGGAGGCGTTGCCGGTCCGAGATGCACAGTAGATACTCTGGTTGGTTCGGTGTTGTGGCGATAACTTGATCCTGGTTCTTGTGGCAGCGGCGAAATTGCAGAAATGACCTGCAGAACGCACAGTAGCGGGGTTAGGCGTTGTGGCATGTCGGAGCAGCTGCCGAGCCCAC